>NC_081842.1:197893025-198219635 GCF_963259705.1 Myotis daubentonii
AATTCTCTTCCCAAGTCTACATATATGTGCCCCAAAATATCAGATGATGTAAGGAAGAGCTGTGCTGAGCTGGCATCTGCATCTCAAGCCATGATCACAACAATATCGGCAACTGAGAGATGACATGTCTCTTCAGGAATATAGACCTGACTTTCTTTCTTCCCTGCCTGTCTGTAGCCCATGTGGCATCTGGGGACCATTATGGCTCACCAAGGATCTGGGAAGAAGAAGAAAGTCAGAGAGGGATTAAGGCCTATTTGCAAATTAGACACCAACTAGTGACAGGCAATATGAAAAATATCTGGAGTTATCACAATTCTATCACAACAGAATTAACCCCAAAAGAGTAAAAGGAATAACAAGAAGAGCAAAGTTATTAAAATTAGAAATATTAACTTTAGAGGCAATCAGCAGGCAAAAGTAAATACTAAATGACTAAAATAATTATCAAATATCTAGTAAGATTCTTATAAAAATTAAAAACAGGGATGGGCAAAAGTAGGTTTATAGCTGTGAGTATGAGAAACACAATTTATTCTTGTATTATTATTAATTATATTATTTTCCATACAAACAACTATGAACCTACTTCTGCCCATCCCTGCATATTAGTAGTTTAAAAAGTAGACACAATATAGATAGTTCACAGAATTAGAAAGGTAATAAGAAAATTATGAGCGACTTTATAGTAAACTTGAAAATGTAGATAAAATGAAGACATAACTAGATAAAATGAAAAACTTATCAAAACCAAAATAGATAATATGAACAGTTCTATAACAATTAAGGAAATGGAATCGGTAGCTTAAAAGAGTTTTATATAGAAAATACAGGGCCCATAATGTTATACCCAGGGGCTCTAGCAATCATTTAATAAATAGATCATTCCAAGATTACACAAATTCTTTCAGATACTACAAAAAGAGGGAGCACTTCTCAACTTATGTTATGGGACTAACATCCTTTGATGCCTAAAGCTAACAAGCTCAACAAAAGAAAACAAAATCACAGTCCAATGTCACTCATAAACACAGATACAAAACTTAAAATATCGAATGACTGATGAAATAATATTAATTAATTACATCTGTAATTTATCTCATTAACAGATTAAAGAAGAAATAGTACATGATTATCTTAGGAGATACAGAAAGGCATTCAATAAAATTCATTTAAAATATAATGCACTATTACCAGTGAAGAATAAAAGTACACTTCCTTGAACTGATATAGGGTATCTACAATAGCAAATAGCATACTGAACAGTTTTAATTTTTAAAAATTCTCTTTAAAAGTAGAAATAAGTCAAGAATGCTTGCTGTCACTACTTGTCACTACAAAGAAAAAAAAATAGAAGTCATAAAAATTGGAAAGGAGTAAACAAAACTATCCTTATTCATGAGTGTTCTGATTATCTGTGAAGAACACTCAACAGGACTTGCAGATTATTTAAATTAAGAAAATTTAACAAAGTCGTTGCATACAAAATCAATATGTATATTGACAATTTTGTTTCTGTACACCAGATTCAATTGCAAAGAAAATGAAAAGTAAATCTAACAAAAGATATGCAAGACATGAAATAAATTATGCAACTGAAATTTGCATCATTTATTAAAAGATGTATTAAAAGGAAGCTGTAAATTAATGGATCGAAATAAGATTTAAACAAAGGGAGACATATACCTTATTTATGAACACATGGACTCAAAATAGTAATGATATCAATGCAATACCATTCTTATTGCAATCCCAAAAGGGTTTTAATGGAAGTTGACAAGTTGACTCTAACATTAATGTGAAAGAGCAAGGGAAACTCTTGTAAAGGAAGAGTAGTGTGGGAGAAATTACTATAAAAATATGGTAATTATGACAGTGTTCTTTTGGTGCAAGGAGAAATAAATAGAACAGAACAATGGCACAAATTTGAAAGCCCAGAAACAGACCCACAAATATTTGGAAACTTAGGACATAAGAACTGGCATTGTAGATAAGTACACAAAGGAAGGTTCTTTCTTTAAATCTTCCTCAGAGAATTAATAGTCTTACAGAAAAATAGTGCATTGTAGTCTTGTTTCAAATAACATGCAAACATCAATTCTAGATATATTAAATATTTCATGTAAAAGGAGAAATTATAATACTTTTAGAAAAATAATAGAAAACAATATCTTTACCACCTCAGAGTTGGAAAATTTTTCTTAAGTAACAGTCCAAAAGCATAATAAAGATTAAAAAAAGAGAAAAAACTTTAAAAAGTCCAAAAGAATAGATCATAAAGAAAAGTATAAATTCTGTTTCATTGAAATTAAGCTCTTTTTTGTTGTTCATTATGAGAGCCTATTAAAGAAAGTAAAACAACCACCAATTTGGAAGGCCTAAAAGGATTAGTAGTCAACATATATAAAGAACTTCCATAAATCAATAAGAAAAAAAAACACACAGAAAAATCCTGTAGAAAAATAAAAGCTGTGAAGAGTCAGTTGCTTGACAGATGCGGAAACAAAAATGACCAACTTTAAAAAACAGATGCTCAGCTTCATAAGAAACCAGAAAAAAATAATACTAATTAAAGCCACAGTCTTACACCCATAAGACTGTCAAAAATTGACAATTTGAAAAGACTTCATGTTGTATAATTCCAACTCTATGACATTCTGGAAAAGGCAAACCTATGGAGACAGCAAATTGGTCAATGGTTTCCAAGGGGTGGTGGGAGGAATGAATAGGCAGAGCACAGAGGCAGTGAAATACTCTGTGTGATATTATAATGATGACTACATGTCACCACACATTTGTCCAAACCCATAGAATGTATTACACCAGAGTGAACTTTAATGTAAACCATGGATGTTAGGTGATCTTGATGTGTCAATGTAGGCTTATCAGTTTTAACAAATGCACCACTCTGGTGTGGGATGTTGATAACAGGGGGGCTGTGCATGGTGGTGCGGGGGGTGGGCGTTGGGGCAGGGAGGATATGGGAAATATCTGAATCTTCTTCTCAATATTGCTGTGAAACTAAAACTGCTCTAAAAATTGTCTTTAAGACTAGTACTACTACTAATAATAAATCAGCATTGATTAAATAGTGACCATCTGGACGTTGGAGGTGAGGGAGACAGAGGAGTCTAGGATGGCTCCAGTTTTCTGTCTCTGAGGTCACTCATCAAGGCCATCTACACTATCTCCTGTAATCCTGTGATTAACTCCATTCTTGAGATGGCCTCAGCTTTGTATCTGGAAATAACTAAACTCTGCATTTTTTAAAAAAAAAAGACATAAAACATGGCCACGTGTTTGAGACAGAAGGAGACAAAAGAAATAAAGTAAAAAGATGAATCAATCCTTCAGGGAAAGAAGAGACTGAATGACACAAGTTACTAAATGCAGGTGAGCAGTCATTATCTGGTCATGGCCGAACCAGCAGAAAACACTCTGACCTTAGGAGTAACAAGGCTTGTCTGTTAGCCACTCCTGTTTGCTCGTGGAATGGCTACACTGCTGCAGGGTGACAAGGAAGGGAGTTTTAAAGCTGGGGCTTAGATTAAATCACATCACAAGGTTTCACAGGTTGTAAATGGCAGGGAGAAAGTTCAAATAACATCTAACACATACTGAGCACTTTTTAAGGATGAAAAACTGTTCTCAGTTCATAACATGTATGAATTCACTTAATTAACCTCCTAGCTCTGTGAGGTAGGTAATATTATTATTCCCATTTTACAGGTAAGAAAACTGAGGCCCATAAAGGCTAAGTAACCTATCCAAGATAGCACACAGGGAATTGAGAAATCGGACCTCTGTGACATGGCTCCAAAGCTTGCTATGCTCTCTCTTTTTTTTTTTTTCAAATATATTTTATTGGTTTTTTACAGAGAGGAAGGGAGAGGGATAGAGAGTTAGAAACATCGATGAGAGAGAAACATCGATCAGCTGCCTCCTGCACACTCCCCACTCGGGATGTGCCTGCAACCAAGGTACATGCCCTTGACCAGAATCGAACCCGGGACCCTTGAGTCCACAGGCCGACGCTCTATCCACTGAGCCAAACCGGTTAGGGCTTGCTTGCTCTCTTGACCACTACTCAATACTCCAGGTCTGTCTGTCCAACCTCAGAGACTGTTGGAGTCTCTATGCTGTAACTACTGAGCCATACTGCCCTGAAATGGGAAGATGTACAGGTGTAAGGGGAGTTGGTGAAGCCAGTCCAGGTTCAGGGAAGCAACAGGCCAGGGAAGTGAGGTGGGTCTGTGTGGGCCTCTGAATCCAGGGGGCCTGGGATGGGAAAGGGGCGGCAGCAGGATTGATGTGCACAGACCACTCTGTACAGAGGGGTGGAGAAATTGAAAATTTCCATCAAGGCTACAGCAAAGGTGCATTGGTGGGAGGGGCTAGGAGGCTGGGGGTGCCAGAGCTTGTTGAGATTCTAATAGGAAACTTACAAGAATCAGGCTTTCTTGTGAAATTGATTTTATTTTTATGCCTTAAGTTTGTGCCAGGATGTTATTTCTCAGTTGAATTCCTTTGACTACTTCTATCTGCAAATTATACTCTCATCTTCCTCCTGTAGCTTTGCATTCATTCCCACATGCAAGCAAGGACTGCAGGCCGCAAGCCTTGCTTCCTGTAGACGAAGCATGTTGTCTGCATGTTGGCCATGACCAAGAAAGGGAGCTCTTTCTGCGTTTCGTAACCTCTGTTGAGTCAGACCATCAGTCACTGTTTTGCTTTTTCTCTCTTTTTAAAAAATTTTTATTGACCTTAACTCTTCACTCTAGGGTCCCACTTTTTTTATTAACTGTAGAAATTTAGTGACTACCAATGTCTAAAAGTACCTGGAGCACTAACCTTTGCTTCCTGCCTTTGGCCTCAACTAACAGGCTCCATCTAAACTCTAGGGCCCTTGGGCAAGGCTCCGTCCTATTTAAGGCTCTATTTCCCAGACTCTCTTGCTTTCCTTTTTTAAAAAATATTTTTTATTGATTTCAGAGAGGAAGGGAGAGGGAGAGAGAGATAGAAACATCAATGATGAGAGAGAATCATTGATCAGCTGCCTGCTGCACTCCCCCTACTGGGGATCGAGCCCACAACCTGGGTATGTGCCCTTGACTGGAATTTAACCTGGGACCCTTCAGTTCGAAGGCTAATGCTCCATCCACTGAGCCAAACTGGCTAGGGCCGGAGTCTCTTTCTGACAGAAGCAACCTCAGAAGCAAGTAGAGGGAAAGGGGTGGGGATGCACATGTACTGAGCCCCAATTCTGTACCCTGCACACGCCGGACAGTTTCCAATTTAATACATTTACTAGGTACTGGACTCCATGCTAAGTGCTTTACAAAAACCACAGTGGTCCTTAAAAATACAAATCTAGATCTGCCACCTTCCTGCTAAAAGCCAGGCCAGGGTTTCCCATTCCTCTAAGGATGGCTTTCAAAATAAAGTTTTTACCAGGGTCTATAACAGCCGTGGGCAAACTATGGCCCGCGGGCCGGATGCAGCCCGTTTGAAATGAATAAAACTAAAAAAAAAAAAAAGACCGTACCCTTTTATGTAATGATGTTTACTTTGAATTTATATTAGTTCACACAAACACTCCATCCATGCTTTTGTTCCGGCCCTCTGGTCCAGTTTAAGAACCCATTGTGGCCCTCGAGTCAAAAAGTTTGCCCACCCCTGGTCTAGAAGGTTCTCTGTGACTAAATCTGTAGCCTCATTGCATCCGTTCTCCTTCTTCATCTCCTAATTGCACTCTGCTATTCATCCCCCAGATCTCAGCTCAAAAGCCTGAGTATATGGGAGGAAGGGGAGTGCAATGGTTTTTAGGGTGCACTCCCCTCCCATCCATATCCTCTGGCTTTTGAGCTGAGATCTGAGTTCAAATCCCAGCTCTGGGTTTAGTTGGCCTGGTTTGGATCATGTGTCCCTCAATAAGCCAATCACAGGCGAAGGCAATGAAATAGCAGTGCTGCCCCCTGGGGCTCTAGAGTGAAATTAACTTTACTGGGGGCAGGCTGGGCTGAGAGTGGGGAAGACTTGATTCACCATAACAAACCAGGAAATGTTGCCCAAGAAGGGAAAGAAGATGTCCACACCACTGCCGTGCCTTGTTTTGCAGACTTTGATCATTGTGCTCTTCCTCCAGAATACTGTCTTACTCATGAATCACATGTGTTATTATTTAATTAACATGTTCACCACTCTCTTTTTGTACTTAGAGCTTTATTTTAAAATAAATTTATTTATATCACTGCTGTAAATGAAAAACCAATATTACTTGCCATAAATAGGAGGTAACCTTAATGTGGTTCTTTTTGCAGTGAAAAAAAAACACACACAATGTTATTAAATTCCAGCTAGAGACTGTGTCCTGCTAAAAATGCTCAAGATTGTGGCCTTGTTCCCTCTTTGTTAAAAAGAGAGATTATCAAGTGTTAGAGAGGTGTAAAGACATGCTAACACCAAACGGAGCCTTTCTCCCAGATGTAATCAGAAAGCCTAAGAAAGAATTGAAAAGGAAATTACTTTCTCACTATGTAATTCAATGTGATGTGAGGCCGTGTCCATATAGCATGGAAAAGTCATTTTCCATGCCACTTGCAATCATCAGGCATACCACTAGTGCTACCTGCCGACTCTTTCAGGAGCACTGTCTAGGAGGGTTTGAACCGGGTCAAAATTGTTGCACGAATAGCCAAAGACAGTAAGACTGAGGACTAGTTGGATGTTAGAGCGGGTGGGAGGTAAAACAGCCAGCAGATTTTATCAATAGAATATCTCTTTATCTAATTGGTTCTTTGTGATGAGATATAAAAGGAATTAGCTCAAGTCATCTTGTTTCTCTCCTTACTTCCCACTAAGCTGCACCTCCTCTACGTCAGACATTGTCCTTCGAAGTTGATGTCCACGTAGTCTTCCCAATGAATGACCCCTCCTTCTGCCCAGCCATACTAGCCTCCATCCTTGACACCTCCTAGCCACTCATCTCCTTCACCACAATTTCTCCGGCATATTCAACCCTTTCAACCTCCTAAATATGTTTGCAAATCTGTCCATTTATGTTCCCTTCCAGTGCCATCACTGTCCTAGTAGTTCCCACCGCCATTATCTCCCTCTGGAATACCACAACTGCCTCCTAACTTTCAAGTCTGCCTCGCCTTTTGCCCTAGTTTCCCACTTCCCACTGTCATCCAAGGTGATCCCTTTAGAAAGTGATTTGGAACACTCACTCCTCTGCATTAAGACTTCAATGGTTTCTTGAGGGAAGAATAAAAATTACGGCAAGGCCTACCTGACTGACTGTGTCATCCGACCTGCCTTCATCTCACACCTTACCTCATTCCACCTGCTGCCTCCATCCCTGCGCTGGAGACCTCTCATTCTTCCTGGCGTTCTGGATCCGGTGGCTCCCTCTCCTAAGGAGACATCGTCCCACTCTCTGCTCCTGCTCCTTCTCTGTAATCCTACAGTAATGCCTTCCCTGGCCCCTAATACAAAGTATATATCCTAATCTTAAGGAGCCATTGTTTGCCTTTATAGCACTTTTTACTGTTTAGACCACATATATTTGTGTGTATGTGTGTGTGTGTGTTTGCTTAATGGCACGCTCCATCAGACTAAAAGCTTCATAAGAGGAGGGAACTGGTCTGTCTTTCTTACTCACTGATATTTCCCCAACAATTAGCCCCAAGCCTAGCATTCATTTAATTTTGTTAAAAAGCAAAATTAAAAACTTTCCAGAAAGCGAATAATATTTTTAATGTCTAAAATGGACTAAAAGAGAAATGTGTTGCATTAGAAGAGGAGAATTGACAGGTTAAGCATTAAGTCTATTGACTGTATTTGGTAAGAGGTTTGGTAGTGGATAAGGTATAATTAAATTACATGGCTAAATGTGTTTAGGTATGATTTGTGTTTTATGTTTAGTTGGTAAAAATTTTTAAAAATGTTAAGTTGGGGAATTCGAGAAAGATGAAGAGTGAAGACTCTGAAAACAGGCAGAAGAGGATGCTAAGGTTTTACCTTCTTGAGACCACAGGAGTGATGTAAATCATGGTCACGGCTGGATATAGTAGAAAAGAGGGCCCCACAAAGGCTAAATCACGTGGCCACCATTCCACTTGCTCTGTTCCTCTTATCAATTATGCCAGAAATGGAAAACTTGCCTGCAAATGGGGCTGGTACAACATAGACTCAAGCTAGCTCCACTTTGGAGAGGAATTGGATAGAAAGAGAGGAGTTTGGGGACAGGCTAACATGTGACATCATATAGGGGTGATTTAAAAAAGAATATGCCGAGCCTGTGGGTTTGAGAGCATCTTGATGAAGTTATCTTCTTGCATGTTTCTCCTGCAAGCACGTGGCAGCCAGTGTTCATCATTTAAGGGTCAACATATCTTCCCCTCGCCTGCTTGCCACTACTGCGGCTTCGAGAGGAACCCTGCAAGGAAAAGGCACAGTCTCCACCTGACTTTAAGTAAGATATCTTCTTCCCATTATACTGATAAGGCCAGTAGGGTTGGGAGACATGAAATAGGATGAACTCTAATGTGATCAGTACATACACCACTGTGTGTGTGCAGTCAGGACACAATCCCCAGAAATTAGAAGATAACTCTTTGTGAGCGGATCTGATCAAAGTGTCAACACCCTGGTGACTCAGTTGGTTGGAGCAGCATCCTGTACACCAAAAGGTTGCAGGTTAGATTCTCAGTCAGGGCGCTTACAGGAGGCAACCAGTCAATGTTTCTCTATCACATCTCTCTCTTTGTCCCCCTCCCCACCTTTCTCCTCCCTTCCTCTCTCTAAACATATCCTTGGGTGAGGATTAAAAAAGAAGAAAGAAAGAAATTGAAGGTGTCAACCAAAGAGTAAGTCTGACCATCTGTCCAAAATCCCAATGGAGTAGACCACTGGTAGGCTACAGCTAGCTCATATCAGCTTCCAAAAGCCAATTGTTGAATTTCCTGGAATTTTGTGAACCAGTTGTTAAGTACAGACATTATTTAAAAATCCATTTTCAACCTGCAATTAAAATAACTTGTATTAAAAACAGATAACATACTCAAAACTCACCACTTCCTAATTATTTCACGGTGTTTTACTATCTTTGCTCTTGAGGTTAATTGCTTCTATTATATCTGTGTGGTGGAAATACTATATGATGGTGTGCTACTGTGCAACTCTTCCCAATTCATTGCTCAGTGACATCACGTTGGTGGTTTGAAATCCACCTAGGTGGGTATATTTATACCGTGGAAATCAGAAAATGCTACAAATCAGGGCTTGATTTATTTGTTGATTGCCTAGACTTGAGAAAGTGATGGAGAAAATGTTAATGATGCAGATTAAGTTTAAAAGCCTGTTGTGTCTGTAAATGTTACATTGTGAAAGGCACAAAAATTGAGGAAATATTCTTCCAGTATTTGAAAACTATTATCTAGTTCAGCAAAGCAGTCACTCACATCATTGACGAGGGAGTGGCGTTCCAGCATGCCTTCGTTGTCTCACTTTCATTTTACTTGTTAATGTAAAGGAAAAGATCAGTCAACATTCATGTCAGAACTACACTCATTCACCAATTGCTTCCTTAGGTTGGCTATAGATACAAGCGTTCAGCAAAAATCAGTGAAAATGTTCTATGAGAATCAGCTGGCTATAGGGAGTTTATAATAAGCAGTGTTATATGTTTCATTATTTGTAAATTGTGTGCTACACATCCTCTCAGTGAAATTTTAACAAACTTGTGGACGTATGTTCAGGACATAGATTTCTTTTTGAGAGCTGGTTGTTACACATTGACGAGCACACTGCTTGGTGCCTCCAAAACCAAAGCAGGGGCATGAGCATAGAGGTCATTAGGTTCTAATCTGTTGATAGCCTGGCATAAAGAAGTGCCAGTGGAAGGGCGCTGAACTCCATGAAGCCCTGAGAGGATCCAGCAAAGGGGGCTTTCCCTGTTTACCCAACCCCGTCCAAGTGAGAGGACTGGGAGTAATAAGCATCAGAGAACCGTGTTCTGCTGGGGAGAACAAAGGTTTCGTCACATCTCACCATTGTCTAGATCAGTTTCTCAATCTTGGCACTATTTTGGACCAGGTGATTCTTAGTGGGGGGACGGGGGGAAGGAGAGCTGTCCTGAGCATTGCTGGATGTTTAGCAGCATCCCTGGCCTCTGCCCACTGCGTGCCAGTAGCACCTCTGCAATTGAGACAACCAAAAATATCTGCAGACATTGGCTCTTGACCCTAGTCGGTTCCCCAATGTGCTCATGCCTTCTTTCTCTTTGAGATCTTTCTTGATGTTGTTCTCTGGGTTTGATAGTTTTCTACCAATGCACAACAACTCACTACAAATATAGCAACTTAAAACATGATTTCTGTAGGTCAAAAGAGCCCAGCTTCTCTGCTCAGGTTCTCACAAGTCTAATATCAAGGTGTCAGCTGACTACATTCTCATGGGAAGCTCAGGGGTCTTCTTCCAGTTCATCCAAGTTATTAGAAGAATTCAGTTCTTGGCCAGCTGTCCAGGTGAAAGTGCGAGTGGAAGAGGTGGGGGAGGGGGGTACGTTCAGGTCTGAGAGGTCTCTCTCCTGTTCTTATCACACAGACAACTCCAACTTCAAAGCCAGTGATGGAGGACTTCTCACACATCAAATCCCCTCATGCTTCCAGTCTCTCTGGCTGTCTTTCTCCAGGAAGGGCCTTGTCCCTTTTAAGGGCTTCTATGATTACATCAGGCTTTCTGAAGATAACCTTTCTTCCTTAGCCAACTATGCCACAGAACATAACCAGATTATGGAATTGCTTAAGGAACTGAAGGAATTATACAAGGTGTATGTCTTTAAAGATCATTTGAGGATTCTGCCCACCACACTTGGACTCCCTCCTCTCCCCAACTCCACTGCAACTTCACTACCCTAGCCCTGTTGTCTTTTAGATCTCAGTTCAGGTATCACTATTTAATAACAATGGAAGTTTACTTTTACTGAGTTATTTCTAAAATCCGTGAACTACGCATTACCCATAGTATTGCATTTACTTTTCACAACCATATAAAATATTCTTTTTATTCTTTGCATTTAGACTTCCCTGTGTCTAATGCTCTTCCACATAATTGTTGTGTTCATTCCTTTACTCCTTTCTCCATCCAAATGTCACCTCCTCAAAAAAGTCTTCCTAATTACCCTATTTAAAAATAGCTCAGCCCTGGCCAGTGTGGCTCAGTTGGTTGGGCATTGTCCTGTGCATCAAAAGTTTGCTGGTTCGATTCCCGGTCAGGACACATACCCAGGTTGCAGGCTTGATCCCCAGTAGGGGGCGTGCAGGAAGCAGCTGATTGATGTTCTGCTCTCACATAGGTGTTTTTCTTTCTCCCTCTCCCTTCCTCTCTCTCTAGAAATCAATACAAATATTTTTTAAAAATAAAAATAGCTCATAGTAAAATGCCAGGTAATAAACTCAAAAGGAATTATGGAATTAGAAAAAAAATCACCATTTTGTAACCATTGCAATTGATTCAGGCAAGAATCATCAATGGATGCTAAAACTAATGGGTAGAAGTTTGTTGAGAAACAGGATAATAACATAAGGTCAAATTGTCTCCTCACAAAATACTTATCCTATCTAATAAAAGAGAAACATGGTAATTGGCGTACGACCGCTACCCTTCCCATTGGCTAATCAGGGCAATATGCAAATTAACTGCCAGCCAAGATGGCGGCCGGCAGCCAGGCAGCTTGAAACTAACGTGAGGCTTGCTTACTTCAGTGACGGAGGACTCCAACGTTCCCCGCCTGCCTTGCCGGCCTCTGAGCCTGCAGTCTGAAACATTGTAACAAATATAGAAGATAAACAAAACCCCAGAAACCAGCATTCAGCGAGCCAGGATCTCAGAGCTGGAGTTGATACAGTGTCTCAATTAAAGAACCCAGCAGAGGCCTCAAAGCTGGAGCCAGAGCTAAAGCTGGCCCAGAATAAAAAAGAAAAAAAGGAGCAGTTGGGAGCTTCAGTCACCCGCGAGCCTGAAAACAGCCCTCAGCCCCTCACCCAGACTGGCCAGGCCACCCAGTGGGGACCCTCACCCTGAGGGGTGTGTGACCAGCTGCAAACAGCCATCATCCCCTCATCCAGGCTGGCCAGGCACCCCAGTGGGGACCCCCACCCTGATCCAGGACACCCTTCAGAGCAAACCAGCCAGCCCCACCCATGCACCAGGCCTCTACCCTATATAGTAAAAGGGTAATGTGCCTCTCAGCACCAGGATTAGCAGAGCCGGGAGGCCTCCCAGCACTGGGATCAGTGTGACAGGGGGCAGCGCCCCAAACCCCTGATCGGCCCTGCTCTGTGGGTGATAGAAGGCAGCGCCCCAACCCCCTGATCCGCCCTGCTCTGTGTGTGAGAGGGGGCGGTGCCCCAACTCCCCTATCGGCCCTACTCTGTGAGTGACAGGGGGGAGCTCCTCAACCCCCTGAGGGGCCCTGCTCTGTGCGTGACAGGGGGGAGCTCCCCAACCCCCTGATCAATCCTGCTCTGTGCTTGACAGGGGGGAACTCCCCAACCCCCCTGATGGTCCCTGCTCTGTGCGTGACATGGGGGAGCTCCCCAACCCCCTGATCGACCCTGCTCTGTGCGTGACAGGGTAAGGAGCCCCAACCCCCCTGATTGGCCCTGCTCTGTGTGTGACAGGGGGTGGCACCGCAACCTCCCCATCAACCCTGCCTTGAGTGTGACAGGGGGCGGTGCCCCAACCCCCCAATCGGCCCTACCCTGAGCGTGACTGAGGGTGGCATTGCAACCTCCCAATCCACCCTGCTCTGTGCATGACAGGGGGCGGCGCCCCAACTCCCCAATAGGCCCTGCTCTGAGCCCGACCAGGGGCTGCACCTAGGGATTGGGCCTGCCCTCTGCCACCTGGGAGCAGGCCTAAGCCAGCAGGTCATTATCTCCCAAGGGGTCCCAGACTGCGAGAGGGCACAGGCCAGGCTGAGGGACCACCCATCCCCGCCCCCCCCCCCCCCCCCCAGTGCACAAATTTTTGTGCACCGGGCCTCGAGTTAATAATAAAGGACAAAATAGTGACTTTATGATGGAAAAGGCTGGCAAACACCACTTTAACTAAAGGATCAGAGTTAATATCACCAATAATGAGATAAAGCTACCGTAAAGCTAAGACGATGCTGTGGTTTTCCTGTCTTACCAGGTATGCCCAAATTGAGGGATCATCTACAAAATAGCCTGTACTCTTCAAAAATGTCAAGACAAAAGAAAAGCTGAACAACTATTTCTGATTCGAAATGTGACAACTAAAGGGAACATGTGATCCTGGATTGGATCCTGGACCAGAAAGAAAGCTTTTTTAAGTATAAAGAACATTATTGGCATAGCTATTAAAATTTTAATAAGGTCTGCAGAATAGATAATAGCACTAAGTTAATTTCCTGATTTTTCTGATTGTACTGTGGCTGTGTAAAGGAAACATCCTCGCTCTCAGAAAACACACATTGAAGTATTTAGGAAGGAAGGGGCATCATAGCAACTTATTGTCAAATGCTCCCAAAAATAAATAGATGAAGCAAAGGTAGTAAAATGTTAACAGTTAGGGGGCCTAAATGAAAAGTCTATTGGTGTTTCTTTTCTTTCTTTTTTTCTTTTTTTTAAATTAAATCTTTATTGTTCAGATTATTACATTTGTTCCTCTTTTTTCCCCCCATAACCCCCCTCCTCCCAGTTCCAGCCCCACACTCTGCCCTCACTCCCCACCCACTGTCCTCATCCATAGGTGCACGATTTTTGTCCAGTCTCTTCCCACATCTCCCACACCCCTTTACCCCCCAAGAATAGTCAGTCCATTCCCTTTCTATGTCCCTGATTCTATTATGATCACCAGATTATTTATTCACTTGATTCTTAGATTCACTTGTTGATAGATGCATGTTTGTTGTTCATAATTTGTATCTTTACCTTTTTCTTCTTCTTCCTCTTCTTAAAGGATACCTTTCAGCATTTCATATAATCCTGGTTTGGTGGTGATGAACTCCTTTAGCTTTTCCTTATCTGTGAAGCTCTTTATCTGGCCTTCAATTCTGAATGATAGCTTTGCTGGATAAAGTAATCTTGGTTGTAGGTTCTTGGTATTCATCACTTTGAATATTTCTTGCCATTCCCTTCTGGCCTGCAAAGTTTCTGTTGAGAAATCAGCTGACAGTCGTATGGGTATTCCCTTGTAGGTAACTGAGTTTCTTTCTCTTGCTGCTTTTAAGATTCTCTCTTTGTCTTTTGCTCTTGGCATTTTAATTATGATGTGTCTTGGTGTGGTCCTCTTTGGCTTCCTTTTGTTTGGGGTTCTCAGCGCTTCCTGGACCTGTAAGTCTATTTCTTTCACCAGGTGGGGGGAGTTTTCTGTCATTATTTCTTCAAATAGGTTTTCAATATCTTGCTCTCTCTCATCTTCTGGCACCCCTATAATTCTGATGTTGGTATGCTTGAAGCTGTCCCAGAGGCTCCTTACACTATCTTCGTATTTTCGGATTCTTTTTTCATTTTGCTTTTCCAGTTGGGTGTTTTTTGCTTCTTCACATTTCAAATCTTTGGCTTGATTCTTGCGCTATTCTGGTCTGCTGTTGGGAGTCTGTATAGTATTCTTTATTTCAGTCAGTGTATGCTTAATTTCTAGTTGGTTCTTTATCATAACATCGAGGGTCTCATTAGATATCTTGAAGATCTCACTACATTTATCGGCGGCTTCTAGACAGTTCTTAAGAGACCTTAAAAGTGTGGTTCTGAACTCAATATCCTCCATTGACAGTTTTGTCCTGTTTCTTTGTCTCCGCATTTTTTATGCTTTCTTGGTGCACCCCCTAGTGGTCTTTGTGCGCAGTCTTGTTGTAGTTAAGCTTTGATTGTTGTCGGTAATACCAGGGTGATTTGACCTCCAGGCTAACTGGCTATGAGAGTCAGCTGTGTCTGCAGTGGGAGAGCTTCTGTGCTGGATCTCTAGGGCGGTGCCAATCTAGCGTTTGCCTGAGGCTATCCGGCAAATGGCTCTGTGCAGGGCTTGGGCGGGGCGGGTCCCCGGGGGATCTACAGGGCAGGCTGGAGCGAGCAGTTATGGCTGCTCTCAGTTCTGTCCCTAGGGGCTCTGCCTCACAGAGTCCCAGCAATCGCTGCAAACCTCGGAGAGAAAGCTGCCTTCGAGTTCCGACCGAAGCCAGACAGTCCTGCTTCTCCCGTTTGAGTCTGGGTCCCTAGAGACTTGCCCGGATCTGGAGCTCAGAGTCTGAAACTCCCTCCCGATTGAAAACAACAACTGCGCCCTCCACCTCCAGCCCACTCCGCGTGCACTCCGCACCTTAGTATTTCACTTCAGCACTGTGCCTCCTCTGAGTCTGGGTATGATATTCTCTTTCCTCCTAGTTGTAGAATTTCCACTCAGCCAGCCTTCCTGTGGTTCTGGATGATGTCCATTCCGTCTTTTAGTTGTTTTTTGAAGTGGTTGTTCAAGGCAGCAATCTCCGGAGTTAACCTATGCTGCCATCTTGGTTTCTCCTATTGGTGTTTCTTGTACTATTCTTGCAACTTTTCTGTATATTGAAAATTATTTCAAAATAAAGTTTTTTTAAAAAGAAAATATAATAAAAATTGTTTATTGGCCTACTCTTCATCTCTTACTCTGTTTTACTTTTCTACATGGCCCTGACCACTACTAGTTATTTCATGTATTTTATTTAACTTTCACAATGACAATTTGAAGTGGGCACTGTTGTTAATCTTTGCCATGACAATTCCCTCTGCTTGGCATGCTCCCTCCCTCCAGGTATCTGCATGTTATTCCCTCACTTTTTCTGGTCTCCATTCAGATGTCACTGATGGTAGTAGCAATGGTCATTTCTTCCCTCACTAGACTGCAAATCCCCTGAGAGCAGGGACTTTGTTTTGTTCACTGCTAACCCTTATTTCCTTCTATGGTCCTTGGCACAACATAGGTCTGCAATAAATATTGTGGAAAGAAACAAATCCATGTTAGAGAAGACACTTAAGAAAGATTGTATGTTTTGAATCCAGGAAAATGCTTCTAGAATTATTACTAACTACTATGTTCTACTGGCTTTGTTATTTTAGGAAGCCCCCTGACCTCTGTGTACTCCATGCCCCTCACCCTTGAGGAGGCTGAACTTTGTAACTCACTGCTTATAAGTAAAATATGGAAACAGTGGTTGGATGCCACCTCCATGACTAAGTTAGTTACAAGACTATGAACTTTCATCTTGCTAGCGGACTCTTGCCGGCACTTTTTCTTGCCTCATTGCTTGCCTGTTACCATGCTGTGAAGTGCTCTATGGAGAGGCCCAGGTGGCAAGGAACTATGGGAGGTGTTGGAGACCGGGTGTAAGCTGACACGGTCCTTGCACCTGAAGGGGCTAGCAAGGCTGGGACCCTTACCCACACAGTTTTCCTAGACTTGTTTGGATGGCGGTTATCAGTAGAATGAGAGCAACCTTTGTAGAATGAGAACAGCCTTTCATGGCTTATCAAGAAGTCTGTAACTATTTACTGAGATTTGCTGTACCGAGAATTTGTCCTTCCACTGTGTCTCTCCCTTACAGATTCAGAGGAACAAAGAATACATTCCTCTTGACAGACCTCCTATTCAGTGTTTTGTGTATAAAAGGCATTGCGTGGTTAATAAACTTACTACAGTTCCTCGATTGACCTGTAGTCCTCCCAATCCCGCTCTCCTGTCTTTCTTTCTTTTCTCAATTCCCACCTCCCTACCTCAGCCAGGTTCAACCTGTCTGTCTGGCCCTGACAGGGAGGCCTCCAGCCAATAGTCTTCAAGGAATTGAATCTTGCCAACAAACACATGAGCAGTCACTTGGAAGTATATCCTCCCCAGCTGAGCCTTCTGATGAGACTGCAACCGCAACAGACACCTGGATTTCAGCCTCTGAGAGACCTGAAACACAGGACCCTGCTAAGTCATGCCCACATTCTTGACCCACAGAAATTGAGATAATAAATATTTGAAGTCACTATGTTTCTGAATAATTTGTACATAGCAATAAACTAATACTACAACCCTCTGTCTCTCACAGGTATATCCTACTATTATAGAAACATTTTGCACTATATTTATCTATATCTTCCACCCTCCTTATCACTCATACTATAAGCTCTTCATGGGCATGAACTGTGATTTGTTTACCATTTTATCTATGGTTCATTACACAGTGACTGCTTCATAGTTGAAGCTCCAAAAGTGACTTAAATATCAAGGAATACCTCATTAGGTATCAATTACAGTTGGGTTTTATACATCAGCCTATGAATGGGTTAGATCTAAGGACAATGATAATGTTCCTGAATTTGTGAACCTCAGAGCAGAGCCTGAACTGTGAACACTTTACCGTGGCTGGCTCTAGCGCCCCTCCTCCCCCATGAGGCCCCATCTGGGTGGCCAGATGGTCCCCTAGATGACATCTCTCTCAGCTTGTTCAACATCATAATTGTGGAAACTAGTGTTTGTAGCGCTAAGCCACATGAGAGGACAAAGTGACCTGCCCATCCGCCTGTTCTAATTAATATACTTTTAAACCTTGCAAGGAAAACCATTTGTCCTCCTTCCTTTACACCAAACAAAGATTTAGCCATAAAATTCTGGCTTACAGTAATCACATCCTGAATCAATGTCTTCTTTTTTGAGTTAAGAGGGGAAAAGAGATCCCTCTAACATGTTCATTTTAATTTTTAAAATGCTATTTTAAATGGTAGGGAGCCTTTTAATTCTCCACTCTGGGTTATAAAAAAATAATAGATAGGCAGAAATGTGTTATTAGAGCTATTTTTCTTGGCGTTCTGGTAATTTAATAAACTGCTGAAGCCAAGCCTTGAGACTTTATGATGCAGCAAGATGAAGACTTGCCTGTTGATTAATAGTTTCTGATTGCGCCCACCCAACCCCCCTGCTTCCTGGGATGGTTCCTGAAGGACAACGGGTGATTTTTGAAGAATGAAGATTAGGAGAAACATTCTGTAAAAATGTCTTGTCTATGGAAGTTTATTCTCCAGCAATACCTACACACTCTTCTGTAAGACTTGGGATGCTGGTGAACTAGCAGAAATGAGTCTCAGAAGATAACTCTTGAGATGTTATGTTCATATTTGACAACCTCAGAACATGTCGCCAACCTTGAAAATGTTTCCATGTCAGAGTCTTTGCAGGGAGAGAGGTATCTTCATATATTCAGGCTCCCATAACAAAATATCATAGTCTGGGTGGCTTAAACAACATAAATTTCTTTCTCACAGTACTGGAGACTGGAAAGTCCAAGACCAATGTGCCAGCAAGGTGGATTTTATTCTGAGTGCTCTTCTCTTGATTGGTAAGCCGCCACCAGCTTGCTATTTGTTCTGTATGACCTCTTCTTTGTGTGCATGTGGAGAGAAAGAGCTCTCTGGTGTCTCTTCTTATTAGGGCACTAATCCCATGACCTTATGACTTCATCTAATCTTAATTACTTTCCAACATCTCGTTTTCAAATCCGGTGACATTAGGATTGAGGGCTTCAACATATGAATTTGGGGTAGAGAACAAACATTCAGTCCATAACAGGGGATGTTCCAGTTATTGGTCCTTCCTTACATGGCTTCAAACCTACTCCTTCTGATCCAAAAACTCTGCTTTGCATGATACATTTTTGCTTTGTCTACAGGTTCTTTGTTAGGGAGACCCAAGGCTGGAGGAAGAAGGGACCTGTTCATTCCTGTTTGGCTCCTCTTCCAGTCAGCATCACCCTAGCAATGCCAATGTTTTCCAATAGCAGCAGTTGTATCCACTGTGCCTCTTTAGAATGTCAACACCAGCAGGCTGATACCTCCTACTTTGAGGTCTGAGTTCCTACCCCATGGAGCTCCTGCTCTGAGCCCAGAGACACCAACACCAGCCAAATGGTCCCTGATCCCCAGATACAAATGTCTGAGTTTCAGCTCCTCAACACTCCTCCACCAGGATTCTAAATTTTAATAATTCACCTTCTTCTTTTTGGATGGTAGCTCCTTTCTGCACTTGCTACTTCTCTGTTGCCCTTAGAATTCTTTGTTTTTTCATTTTTTAAATATAGAGTTAACAATTATTTATTTATATTAAAATTTTTCTGTTCAAATAACTAAAGTGTTTCTATCTTCTGCCTGGAGCCTGACTGATAGTGTGGACTTGGCCCCATTCATTTCACAGATGCACCCCCCAAAAATGTAGACAGGCCACTTTTGAATTCTCTAGGCCTGTTTTTCTTACTGTAAAGTAAATCAAATGGTAAATATGTTTCATGGTGAGACTGACCCCACCAAGCCAATATTGTCCTTCTCCTTTTGGTAATGGTTGGGTTCTATGGGTTGCAAGGAAAACCTTTCTTGTTGAAAAGTTTTCTTTCTTTATAAACATACTAGAGGCCTGGTTTACAGGATTCATGCACTGGTGAGAGATGTGGCCTTTGGAGATCGGCCTGCTGTGGGAGTGCTGCTCACCCTGGTCAGCCAAGCAGCTGTGGACCCACTTTCTGAGCGGCTGCTCCCTGGTCCAGGATCTTCCGTGAAGCCAGAGCACTCACCTCTCCAGGGGACCCGGTTGGGGCCAGGCTCATGAACAATAGCACTGAGAGGCAGCGGAGTAGGCCTCAGTCCTGCGGTGGCCACAAACCCGCCTTCCAGCCTCTGGTGTGCAGAGGAGGTGGCAGGAAGCAAGGAGGAGGAGCCTGGGGCGAGGAGGGCACGATCTGATTGCAGCCCAGGTTCCTACTCATAGGCCTGGGGTTCACAGCAGGAGCAGCTGCTCATCCCAGTCAGCCGAGCAGTGCTCCCACTGTGGTAGTGCACTGACCACCAGGGGGCAGCTCCTGCATTGAGCATCTGCCCCCTGGTGGTCAGTGTGCAACATAGCAACAGGTCAACCAGTCATTCTGGTCGTTCTGCAGTCACTGGGCTTTTATTATTTAGGATAGGATAATTCTGTGATGGAAGAGAATATCATTGACCTACTATACTAGTATAACTCAGGACCTGGTCCAATACTTACTGCAAGGTAGGCATTCAATAAATGTCTACTAGTTAATGAAGGAATAAATAGGAAAAAAAGGATGAATGAGGGATGGATGGATGAATGGATGGATGGGTAAATGGATAAATGTTACCTGGTCTCAAGAACATCTAGTAGGAAAAGAAGTAAGTCTTCTTGATGGAATGGTGCTACTTCATTTTTCAATATGTCAATTAGGATTAGGTTTGGCTATGCGTGAAAGAAACTCAAATAGCAATGGCTTTTAAAAGGAATTTGCTTTCCTCTCACATAAATGAGTATGAGGACAGGCACTCCAGGGCTGGCCTGGCACCTGCACGACCATCAGAGGCTCAGCTTTCTTCCATCTTATTGCTCTACCAAGTTCATGATGTAGCTTCGACCTCAGAAATTGCACAAAACACTTCTGCCTCAATCTCATTTGGCCAAAACTAAGCCACATATTCTGGGTAGTCGTGTGCCAACCTGAAAACTGGAGTCTTATTACTTAAGGAAAAGGGAGGAAATGCATGTTTGGTGCCAAAGGAAATAACACAGAAATGAGATGCCCTCCTGAAGGAGGGAGCGTTGGAGGAGGACTTAAGAACTGGAGGAGGAGGTTAAAGACTAAGAATTGTCTCTTTTCTCCAGATGACTCCCTCCTTCCTTCTCAGCCCTCAGCCTCTGCCTCCCACTGCGTATGACGTGGCTTCACACTATAAAATGACTTAGAGGTCTTAGTTGCCTGAAAACTTAACAGTCATTAGCCATAGGATTTGAGTTCCAACAAAATTCATTCGCTCTGGGCTGCGTTACTAGAAAGAGGCAGGTGGGAGGAAAAGTGAGTAAGAATATTGACTTTGAGTCATTCACCATGTGACTTTAAGTAAGGCACTTAATCACTCTATATCACAGGGATATTGTGAACATTATGCTAGATAACAAAGGTGATGTGTACAGCACTATGCCTGTTCCATTGCAAGGCTCAATGACCAGCAGTTGTTAACTTATTAACTATTTCTGGACTCCACAAAAACATGCTACTCCGCAATTCGGTGGCTAACATCATGCACAGGCTATCCTTGGCTTTAATTTGTAGGTAAAGTATGTTCTGAGGGAAGAGATTGGGTAGTTGCAACTTGAAAACATCAGATTAGAATTACGTGCAGGAACCAAGAATGGTACAAGAGCAGACATCACTTATCTGACATTCTGAACAGGAATGAGTATCCTGCCAGGTGCTCTCCTATGTCCCTTTAATGACCTCATCACCTTTCATTTAACTAGGATTTAATGTCTTACATTTAAAATGCATGGGGCAGGCACCGTATCTGTCTTGCCCACTGCCACATCCCTTAGGATAAGTCTCAGTGAATATGAAACTGACAGTTAACAGTAAACATGTTTAGGTATTATATTATAGAGTCTAGAGATATAGACATGGTCTGGGCATGATGTAAGCTAAATGTGTCAATGGCTTTGGTTGCCACATAGCTTATAGTCAAAGATTAAGGAAGTATGTTAGTCATGTTCTGAAGGCCTGCTTGTAAATCAAGTTTCAGGAGAAATGTTGAAAAGTACACTTTTGTTGAAATAATAGAAATATATAGCCAGTTAGGCACAAACAATGATAGCTTAAACAAAAACAAAGATCTCTGCTTTCTGCTTTAAAGATAATGTCACTTAAAAGACCCTAAAGTAAATATTCTTTTTTAAAAAGATAATGTCACTGATGCACAATATCTTACAGAATCTTGGTTCTTCAACCAAGCTCCCCTTGTTCTCATAATATAAATATAAATTGCGAAGGTGCCGTTTCTTTGTCAAGCAGGAAGAGGACGGATTTGGGAGATTTGCTCTCCTGTTCTTTCGCTTTGGCCAAATGGAACAAACCTTTTTCTAGCTCCAAGCACCTGTGTCTCAGTATTTTGGCTGACTAGCGCATTGGGCACACAGACCTGAATTTTGGGAGATGGTTCAGTAACAAATATGCACTGAATGAATTGGCTGGAGAGGTGGTTGGAAGAAGCACATGGACGAGCTGGGAGTTTTCAATCCCTTGTGAATCCAGACAAGCACTCAGGGTCCCTGTTTCCACTACTTCCAGAGAGGTGAGTGGAGCCAAGGAGAGACATCAGGCATAGGTGTCTGCCTTCCCTTAAGTTCCTCCTAAAGAAGTTTTTAGGGGAAATAAATTCATAGAGGCTTTTGAAAATCCGATTCTCAGACATCCTGGGAAGCGGGTGTGGGCTGTGAGCTCTAGGTGTGTCAGAATGCAGCTCAGTAGAATTCCACAAGCATTTTTGGACACCACCATGTGCCAGACACCATGCTAGACGGTGTTCTATATGCAAATTTTGTTGTTAAATAAATGTGTGTTTTTATTAAAGTAATACATGCCCATAGTTTAAAAGCCAAATAATGCTAAAAGGCTCATGACTAAGGCAGCGATCCCTGCACCACGACCCCTCACAAAATCATCGTGCTTTTCATAGGCACCTCCTTCAACTCTCTTGACTCTTTATTCTGGGATTTATCCCCAGATTTCTGAGTAATTGTGGGAATTTCACTCTCCCTGGATTCCTTTATTTTAGGTATTCTGTACTAGGACTTCCTATTATGATAAATGATTATTTTTTAGCTCTGTTCACACCCCTCTTTTCAGCCCCCTCCTCCCACCATTGTTACAATGTAATTTAGATTAAATCCATATTTGGGCTTTTTATTATTATGACCAGGTAAATATTGTTCACTGCCGAGTTAATAACAATTGTTTCATTTTTTAAAAATTTGAATTCAAAGCTAAATCTTCCCACCCTTACTACCCCTATAAAACAATTCTCGAATTTTCCACATCGTCATCTGTCAGAACCATCATCAGTTTCTTTTTCTTCAGCCCCTCCCAGTGCCCCACTGACACACCTCTTACCTGAAGTCTCCAGCTTCCTGCTCCATCTGCACCACAGTGCTGGCTTTCCAGGCTCTGCTGCACGGTTCTGTTCTTGAGCTAAGAACTTCCTCTTTCATCCCCTCAGGAGTCGTCTCAGTCTCCCTCCCACTGAGGTCCTTCTTCTGTCTTGGTTTCCTTGTCTTCATGGAGCACATCCTCCCTTGGCTTCTTGGCAAAGGTGCAAAGGAGGTAAATTTTTTGAGACCTAGCATATCTGAAAGCATCTTCACTCTCCCTTCACAGATAGGAGTTTGGTTTTAGAACTCTAGGTTGAAAATAATTTCTACTTCAAAGCGATGTCAGCGCTGTCCCAGGATCTTCTAGGCTCTCATGTTAATGTTGAGAAATCCGATTCTTGAACATTTGCATGCCAGTGGATTTTTTGAAAAGCTTACAATCTTACCTTTATCTCCGACCTTCAAAAATTTCACAGCAATATATCTCTTTTTAAATTTGTTTTCAATGATTTTTAAAGAGAGGGGGAGGAAGAGAGAGAGAAACATCAATGAGAGAGAAACGTTGATTAGTTGCTTCCTGCACACCCTGTCCTGAGGATCAACCGGCCACCCGAGCAATGCCCTGACCCGAAATTGAACCAGCGACCTCTCCATGCATGTGCCAGACACCATGCTAGACGGTGTTCTATATGCAAATTTTGTTGTTAAATAAATGTGTGTTTTTATTAAAGTAATACATGCCCATAGTTTAAAAGCCAAATAATGCTAAAAGGCTCATGACTAAGGCAGCGAAACCCAACCCACTGAGCTACACTGGCCAGGGCCCAGCAATATGTCTGGATGTGGATTTATTTTCATTCATTTTGCAAAGCACTGGTCTAGACCATCCAATCTGGGAAAATTCCTTGTATTTTTCTGTTAATACTTTCCACCCCCTTTCTTTGCACTGTTCTGCCTAGAACTCCTGTGAGCCAGATATTTAGCCTCCTATACTAAATCCTCTCATTTTCTTATCTTTTATCTCATAATCTACCCCATGTCTTTTTAAAATTCTCCTTTCCATGAGATCCCTCTGATGTTAGCTTCCAACACTTCTCACTGAAAAAAAAAGAAAAATCAGCTATCACTGTTCTAATTTCAAAAGCACTTTCTTGTTCTGATTTTTTAAAATAAGCATATAACATGTTGCCCTTATTTTTAAAGTGTACTATCTTATCTCCCTGAGAATATTATGGTCTGTCTCTTTTCTTACTTCCCTTTTGCCTTTGTTTTGATGTGTTTCTTGTTGGAGATTGTCCATTTTTATTAAGCATTAGGTCCCCCAAAGTTCATTGGGAGCGCTCTGTGGAGGGCATAATCAGAGGGTCATTTTCACTGGTACCTCCAAGTGCAATCCCATTTCTTTGGAGGACCCTCCAAACTCCTGCCTCTTGGTGAAAGCCTGGCCTGGCATTGGATGTGTGTATATTTCACTCTATCTCCATTTTCCATCTGGGCCCTCATCCCCACCATCCCTATGCATGATCTGTAAGGTTACCACAGAGAAAATGCCTCCTGTCTCCTGTAGAGCTATTCGTGGGCCCTGGCTTTGTGGGGCCAGGATAGAAGCTACCTCTTACATCAACCCCTCAATTTTCTCTCTCACCAGCACCACCTCTCATGGTGCCCAGGACCTGGCACCTCCAGTTTCTGAGACCTTCAGGATTCTGCATGGGAAAATGGCTTGTTGCATGCTGCTATAACTCCCTCAGCCAGCATTTCACTATGATCTTCCCCTGTTCTTCGAAGACATTTATTTACCATTTCTCCATCCCATTTCTGCCTTTGTATGTAGCAGATGGGATTGTTGCCCTTTCCTAGTTTCATTGAGAATGACGTATGTACAGGTTCTCTACTCTCCTTGCTATCTGAAGGTAAATTTCTAGGGAAGAGAGACAGAACATAATTATCCTACCATCTTAAAACCACAAGAATACATTAAGTGGATGTTAAGTCTATCTTAAGCCTACATTATCTTTTAATCCTCACAATTAACATTGCCATTAGTGAAACTGAGGTTTAGTGAGGTTAAGTTCTCTAACCAAAGCCAAGTTGGGAAGTGGCTAGGAACCCAGGTCTGGCCAAGGGCAAATCCAGGCTCTTGCTCTTCCTCTCCTTTGCCTTCAAACACTGAGATCAAAAGAGGGTGGAAAACTGTGGTCCAGCCTGGGTTAATACCTGAAAGTATAATATGAGAAAGCCTTTCAGGGAAGAAAGGGGCTCCTGTATTTGTGAAAATTTCTAGTGACCAGTGTCTCTCAGAATCCATGGAGAATCTGGACCAGTGGTTCTCAACCTTCCTAATGCCGTGACCCTTTAATACAGTTCTTCATGTTGTGATGACCCCCAACTTCATTGTTACAAATTGAACATAATTAAAGAATAGTGATTAATCACAAAAACAATATGTAATTATATATGTGCTTTCCGATGGTCTTAGGCAACCCCTGTGAAAGGGTCGTTTGACCCCCAAAGGGGTCGCGACCCACAGGTTGAGAACCGCTGATCTAGACTGAATCAAGGATAACAACAACAAAAAGTGATATACTAAAAGTAGGGTCAGCCTTCGAGAAGGGCTGGAGGACTAAGGGTGTGCCCAGGCTTATACTATGGATGAGGCCTAAGTCCTAAGAAAACTTGGGAGAGAAATTGGCTTCTGGGGACCCAGAAAAAAAGGCCAGTGAGGCCAATGGTGTCACACTGTGATAGCAAGAGAAATGTCCCTGTGGGTACTGGACTTAAACCCACATGCCGGGACATGGGTGGCTTCCAGGCCCCAGCTGCTCATTACTATCAGGATTAAAGCTCCTAGTTTCCCCAGACCTGGCTCTCACCTCAGCCAGGGTGGGGTTGAGCTTTCAGATGACCCACAGGGTTGGGGATAGAGCAACTTGGAGTTGACAGTGTTGGTCCATCTGTATATTCATAGTTTATTTTTTAGACCCAAAAGTAGGTTCTTGGATTAACCTTCTGTTGAATTTCATCTTGTTACAGTTTGCCAAAGAGTGGCACATGGGTTTCATTTCCTAGACCAGCCCTGATCAGTGATGGCTGCCTGGACCACTGCGAGGAGAATAATTCTGTGGCTTTGTCCAGGTTCAGGGAACGGTTGCTTAGTGATGCCTGCAATGGCTAGAGCATAGAAGAATTCAAGTACATGTGCATAACTGGTTCCGGTCAGCTCCTCTTTCCCGAGTTGTGTCCTCTGTAAATGTGATCAGGAAGCTCTCAATGTCCTTATTCAAGTCACTGATAAAAGTTGATTGAGATATCCTTGGCTGGGTGGCTCAGTTGGTTGGAGAGTTGTCTGTATACCAAACGGTTGTGGGTTCAATTCCAGGTCAGGGCACATAGGGGAGGCAACTGATTGATGTTTCTCTCTCACATTGATGTGACTCTCTCTCTCCCTTTCTCTCTATAAAATCAATTTTTTAAAAAACCAACACATCCTTGGGTGAGGATTTTCTTTTTTTAAAAGAAAAAAACATGTTGATTGAAATAGATCCAAGAGAAGTGCCATTAGGTGCAGTTTTGAGATTGACCTGGAGTGTAGCATTGATAGACAACCACTGGATGGATAGTCATGACTGTCACATTTAGCATTATTTTTTGAATTCATTTCCAAGACACACTTTCCCATCTTGTGTCCAGAGAATTTTTCTGTAAAACTATCACCTGATAGGACAGAGGAGGGTGCATCTCTTTTTCATCTATTCCTGAGGTGCATCAATGGGAATGTTGAGAAGTGAAGGGATCACAGAATAGAAGAGAGAAGCCCTCAAGTTTAGGACCTCTGGGATCCCATTTTTAGAGACTAGCACTTCAGGACTCCAGCTCGTGGTCTCTCTTCCTGTCCTAAGTGAATGATGAGTCTCGTTGGAAAAATGAACAATGAAGGTTATGCAGAACATAACAACAGCCGCAAACCGAAAACAAACAGACAGACACATTCTATTTCAAGCAGCTCATACTTTTATCATAAAATACAAACTTTCTAAAATTAAGTGTCTTACTTCTATTTTACCAACAACAACAAAAACAAAAATCACTCTTGTTAGCTAAATACAGGTGCATAAGTAGTTGAGCAAGTGAGTATGATGCTGAGGGGGACGGGGTGTGGTTTGGGCCGTGTGTGTGAGTGTTGGTCAATAGATGAGTCTGGTCTTGCTGTCTTCTGTCTGAGACCTGGTCAGAATCTCGGCTTTCCAAACTTCCTACCAAGTTGTTGCAGCAGCCAGAATTCCAGAGCCCTTAGCCCCGGCCCAAGGGCTAAGGTAGGAGGAGGAGATCTAAAAATTGATGCCATTCCCACTGGAGGAGAAATAGGGGGTGTTCAGCAGAGGCCCACCAGACGACGAGCCGAACCTGGAAGAGAAAGATGATGGGTGTCAAGATGAAATTCTAATGTTGGTGGAGATATTAGGAAAAGTAATATTTTAATTTTGTGGCTGTCAAAGACTGTCACGATCATGGCAGGCTTGGAGGCTAAAAGCTCTAGCATAATAAAAGTGCCATGGCTGTGGGAAAATAAAATATGAAACGGATACAATTGGAGGACAATAAAGAGCTTTTTCTGCCACTTACTTAGGTCAGGAAGCCCCCAGCAGTCTGCAGGGATTATTTCTATGAAGCCTATGCTCTCATCATGTCCAGAACCACAAAGCAGGGAGCCTCACTGAATCTGAGCACCTTCCTGTGGTCCTGCAGCCACTTTGACTGCCTTAAAGGACCAGGTGTGCCCTTGAGGAAATCCCACAACAGAAATCAGGCCGCATCCCAGTCCCAGAGTGAGATCTGGAAGTTCAGACAATGCCTCATCAGCGCCAGGCTCACCCGGACTCTTTGTTTCAGAAGCAGCTCAAGAAGTGAGCAATGAGACATCACCGAGTGCCTGGGAGTTTGCTAGACCTTCGGAGAAGGAAGAGCCACAAAGATCGGAGCCCCACCCTCCAAGAGCAGAAATACGCACACATATGCTTTCTCTCCCAGGTACACCTCAATAGAGAGTTCAAAAGCCATCTCCTCCGTGAAACCGCCCCTGCCTGTTCCAGATGGAATCATTTACTGACACTTCTGGGATCCTATTGCAATTTCGTCACCCATCTGCTAGGATGTTTTGGATGAATGGGGACAGAGCTCAGTATGAATTGCAGCAGAGCAAATGACTAGATTTAGTCTAATCCAGGGATTCTCAGTCACTTTTCAGCCGGGTAGATGCATATTACAGAAGATATGCACATTCATGGCACTGTGCCATGAATTGACAAAACGACAAAGGTGGAGCAGGGTGGGGGAGAGAAGCAATGGGAATAAACCACATTAATTTGTAATGCCTCCGCTTCTATCAGTATCTGTTGCTTGCCAAGTGTCCCTGGACAACTAGGCTTCAGATTTGGTTTAATTCCCTTCTCATTAAAATAGATTCCATGAGAGCAGGGACATTATCTGGACTGGCCACCATTTTACACCCAGTGCCCAGCCTGGGGCCTGGCACAAGGCAGGTGCCTGATAAGCAATTAATGCTGGCAGTAACCACACCTCTTTTTCTCTCTTTCAAAAATCAGATTAAAATATAAATGATTGACAGTGATGTTACTATAGAGATACCCTAGATTCTACTCTGATTTATAAAATAAAGGCCATAACCAATATTTCATATTTAATAACTCCCAGTAACAAATTACTCAGGGCACACCTCACATCTTATCACCACACCCTATGCATCTAGGCCCTTCTCATGTTGAAATCTTCTGATCAGATCAACTGCCAAGGGTATGGACTGGACAGGATGAACACTAGAGGGCCAGGAAGAGAGGCAGTTCATGTGGAGAGGTAGGCCATGTTGAGAGGTAAGCCACGTGGAGAGGTAGCCCACGTGGAGAGGTGGCCCACATGGAGAGGTGGCCCATGTGGAGAGGTAGGCCATGGGGAGAGGTAAGCCACGTGGAGAGGTAGCCCACGTGGAGAGGTAGGCCACGTGGAGAGGTGGCCACGTGGAGAGGCGACCCACGTGGAGAGGCGACCCACGTAGAGAGGTGGCCCACGTGGAGAGGTGGTCCACGTGGAGAGGTGGCCACGTGGAGAGGTGGCCCATGTGGAGAGCTATCAAGGAATGCTTCCTGGAGGAAGAAGGCAGGCTTGAGCTGCCTCTTGAGCGAGGTGACCTGTCCTGGTTTGCGTGGGACAGTTTCTATGCTGCTATTTCCAGTAAATTATTACTTATGCTCCTTTTAACTCAATATTGTTGTTTGAAAGATAAGTTGTATGGCTATTCAGTAATTTGCATTATTAAATATGCAAATTGATTTGACCAAGGGAAGGGCTCCCTTGATCCTTCCCTGAGAACACGAGCCACTTGCTCCTTCCTCTCCCACTTTGTATGGTTTAGTCTCTTGGTTCTCTCCTTTGCTCCTGACCCAGAGGGAGCGCTGACCCTCCTTGTCTCCGAGACTAAACTCTCCACCTGGATCCTGGATCCTTTCCCGCCCAGAGCAGCTTCTCCTAGACCTTGTTCCATCCGGGACCACTGGTAGCCACCCAACCCGACACCACTGCTGTGCTCAGTGCTCCTTCTAAAGTGCCTGAGATTTGTTTTCATCTCCCCGTGACCCCTCCTTCTCTGCTCCAGGAAATAATTTCTTCACTTGGCTTCCTGCACTCCACACTCTCCTCCGTATCTTCTCCCACCTCATGAGGCCCCGCCTTAGACCCTTCGCTGGTTCCTCCACATCTCCGCAACCTCTCCACGTGCTGGAGGCCCAGGGCTCCGTCCTTGGGCCTCCTCTCTTCTCTATGTACACGAACTCCCTGGGCGATCTCATCCCATCCCAAGCCTTTAAATATCATCTATATGCTAATGACTCCCAGGTTTCTGTTACCAGCCCCAACCCCTGCCCTGAGCCCCAGACTCATGTACCGCCATCTGCCTCTCGTGGCTCCACTCACATCTCAGATTTTACATATCCCAAACCAAACTCTTAGTCAACAGATCTTCGCTGTAGCCTTCTTGAACTTGGCTTTTTGGCATCGCCACTTACCCACTCACTCAAGTTATAAATGGAATCATGCTCAATTCCTCTCTCTCTCATCCCACAGCCAACCATCACTAAGTCCTTCCACCGAGACAATAAACACTCCAGAGCTTTCAGACTCCTGCCTCACTGTTACTGCGTCAGTCCCCGCCACCAGCCCCTCTGCCTCAGACGGCACAAAAGCTGCTCTCCTGCACCCCTGCGAGGGCTCTGACCCACAGTCCATGCTTCATACCTCGGCCCACGTCACCTTCTCTAGATAGAAAACTAGACCATGTCCTCACCAGTTTGAAAGTCATTTTAGTGGCTTCCCACTGTTCTCAAAACCCCTCCGTACCATGCCTACAGGTCCTACCTAGTCTGGCCCTGGCTACTCCTCTGATTTCAATTCCGCCCACTCGCTCTCTCCCACTCATTGTGTGCCAGCTACAGTTCCCCTGTGGGGCTTCTGCACTTTCTCTGCTTTCTGCCCAGACTGCTCATCGCCCACATACATGCCTGGTTCATTCTCTCACTTCATTTAGATCTCAGCTCAGGAGACTTCCCTCCATTCCCTCTCCCCTCACCCCCAGCACCTGGCCTGTGTGCAGCTTGTTTATTTCCTTGCTGCCGATTTCTCCCCCTGGAATGAGACAAGGAAAACCTCGTCTTGTTCACTCCAGTAACCAGTGCCTAGGACAGTGCTAGACACATAAAAGACACTCAAGAAATACTGTTTGAATGAACAAATTGTTCCTTCTGGGGCCGTAGTCCTACACACTTTGCTTCACTTTTCCGACCTCACTCTCCAGGTCTTCCCTGCCCAGAGCAGCCTCCATTCCACCCTGCAGACTGCCACCACTCCTGCCACTTGGCACCTTTGCCCACAGTGTGTCCACCTGGCTCCAAGCTTCCTCCCGCTTCTAAGACTGTTTCTTCCTAAGTCTCCTGCTCACTCCTTTTCCTCTCCCAGCCCCTATAGACAACCAGCAACTGGGTCTAAACCAGTGATGGCGAACCTTTTGAGCTTGGCGTGTCAGCATTTTGAAAAACCCTAACTTAACTCTGGTGCCGTGTCACATATAGAAATTTTTTTATATTTGCAACCATAGTAAAACAAAGACTTATATTTTTGATATTTATTTTATATATTTAAATGCCATTTAACAAAGAAAAATCAACCAAAAAAATGAGTTCATGTGTCACCTCTGACACGCGTGTCATAGGTTCGCCATGACTGGTCTCAACCCTCTACTCTTACTGCTCCCATAGTGCTGACTGATGAGACCTCAATATCACGCTCCCTCCCAAGTACATACAGCCAGTTTTACAGTGAGTCTCTCTTCCCTTGAGCTCAGAGTCACAATGTGGAATATGGGAAGTCTGCTGGCCTGCCGGTAGTCTGTCCTGATCCCTCTGCCTTCTCATCTACTCTCACCTCCAGGGAGGCGAGAACCTCTCATACAGACCCCTACAGTCACCTCCAGACACGCCCCCCTCTCTCCTGTTTCTCTGCCCTCCAGCCCATCTATTGATTCTGATATGCACCAATCTGCATTAGATGCCCAGGTCTAGCAGCTAGGAGCCTTTAGGAATGCAGTCCCAGCCGCCTTTTTCCAATCCTATTTTCCACCTTTTTCAGGGATGAATCTAATCGTTCAACCAGACGCCTTTATTGCCCAGGCCTCAAGCTTGCTACACATCTTGGAATCCAGGGCCTCACTTTTCCCGCCTGGAATGCCCTTCTCCCCTCGCTGCTCACTGTCCACCCAGAAAAGATCCTGCCACATCCTCGGGCCACTTTGGTGGTCTTCACTATATCACGGCTCTAACATCATGTGCCCACATCTCACTCACTCTCAGCTCTCAGAAGGGGGGAACTATGTCCTAATCACCTATGCCCCTCCCCCAGGCTAAATTCATAGGAACTATGTGAATTAATGCAGAGCTTCTTGATATGTCCTACAAGAAAAAAGAAGAAAAATGGGGAGCAAAGGAGGGAAGGTGGAATGAGGGAGGGAGGGAGGGAGGGAAGATGAAAGAAAAAAGAAAAAGAGAAAAACAGGGCTGTGGGGTTTGGGTTAAAATAACACTATCGATTACCCTTTTGGACATTTCCAGGCACCCTTGGAAATTAAATGATCTGAGAATTCCAACAGTTACAAAATGTGTTTAGCTTTGTTTCACACAGCTTTTCCCAAACAGATCTGACTACAGAAACCTCTTTCTAGCATTTATGAGACACTTGGGGAAGCGCTGATTTGAAAGGATGAGAGTTTGGGGACACACGTCAACACTACAGTTTGGCCCTAGTTCTATAAACCGAGCTCCTCAAACTTGGGCACAGGCTTCCCAGGGTGTGCCGGGGAGACTCGGAATCGCAGGAGCCCTCTGCCCGTCTCTCAGGACGGCCCTATCAGCTGAAGATTTGCTGAGTGGGAGTGAGCGGCTCCGTGTTATTACACTAAAACAACAAACAGAAATGTATGACCTAACCAGCATGGAAAATTGGTGTGGAATTTTCGGCCAACCGGTCGAGTTTGTGTGGGCTGTTTGCTCAGCCCCTCTCCTCTGCTGTCCTGGGTACTTTGGTGGGAAGACGTGGGCAGCCCTGATAAGCCACGGGAGATCCTTCGGCAGGGCCTGCTGCGAAGTCAATGGGATGTTCTGGAGATTAGCCTGGCGAGGAGCTCAGAGGGCAGTGAGTGGGGGAGAGCTGTAAGAGGATTACCTGGCCGCGTCCTGCTATAAACCAAGCAAACTGGTAAAGGCAAATGCGCCAGGTCCACCAGCCGCCACCTGCTGTGCTGGATGCCACCACTATGGGCTGTGCAGTGCAGCCCCGAAATGAAGTGGCCAACAGAGGGGCCCGCCAGGCCCCAGACCCTGCTCGCCTCCACAGCAGGTCCTTCCAGGACCCACAGGGCATCCAGATCGAGGGCATCCCCCAGGCAGTGAGGCCCCGTGTACCGTGTACTCTCCTCCCCTGTCCAGCAGTTTTCTATCTAGTGATAAGCTAGACTTCCAGTGCAGGCCAAGGACTCACCCATAAGGCTGGGGGAAGAGGAACTGCGGCCCATCTCCTGCCATGGGGGAAGGGTCTCGGGGGTTGGTGGACAGCTTCGGAGGTGTCCTCTGAGGGTACGGGTAGTTGGGCTGGACGAAGGGGATGTAGCTCAGCAGAGGGGTGTAGGAGGAGCGAAAAATCTGCTGTCCCATTTGCACTGGGTTGTACGGTGTCACCTGCAGGTCAGAGAGGAGAGAGGGGTGAGGTCCAGCAGAGCCCACCGCTTCCAAACATCACTCCCCAAACCCTAACCCTAACCCCAGCCCTATCGCGCGACCCTGTGCCTCTCAGGCAACATGCTGGAATGGTAAAAGCAGAGGGTTCAACTTCTATACATGAGCTTGGCAAGTGACTGAATTTAGCTGAGCTTCAGTTTCCTCATCTGTAAAATGGGCAAACACTATCTCCTTTGTATGGGGATTGAGTCAGCTGATGTAAGAGTCTGAGACATACTAACTAGCAAATAAACATTTCCATTCTCTTCCCTACATCCCCTTTTCCCTCTGTCAATAACTATCCTCAAAGCCCCTTATTCATCTTTAAGTCTTCATCTAAAAAAAAAAAAAGCTGTTGAGATTGAAACATCCTTGGCTTCTAGCTCAGGCCCTCAGCAGGGTCCAAGTATAAGACAGCCTTGCCCAGTGGGAACTCCTGTGCTGGGTGCTAGAAAGGCTCTATATCCACACTGCCCAGTACATTAACCGCCAGCCATTTGTGCCTACTGAGTACTTGACATGTGACATGTGAATAAGGACCTGAGTTTTCATTTTACTTAATTTTAGTTGATTTACATATAAGTAGCCACACGTGGCTAGCGGTTTCTGTATTGGACAGTGTGAGTCAGGAGAAAGGGCCAAAAAAGGGCAATGGAATTCAGTCAAGACCCTAGAGAAAAAAAGCTCAGTGGGGTTTTGGAGCCCACCTGGATCATACTCCCACCAAAAATGGAGCTCCTACAATGATGCCCCTGGCAAGGCAGGAACCCCATCTGTCTTATTTCCTAATATAGTTTCAGTCCAAAGATAGTGCCTGGCACATAGTAGCTGCTCAATAAACATCTGTTGAGTGAATGCAAGAAGGAAAGAGAGAGGAAGTGAAAGGAGGAAAGAAGAAACCACTAAGTGTCTGCTTGGATACCTAGAATGCCACTGAGCGCTGCACTCCACCACTGACAGTTCCAAATGTCAGGGAACCCTCGCTCCCCTGCGAGAGCTGCATCCACCCCCCCTCCCCCGAGTGCTGAGGCAAGCTGCATCAAAACTGGGGGAGCTGCCGGACCTCCGCTCCAATAGCAAGAGCCTGGGGTCCAGGCTGCTCAGGGATTCAGCTTGCAGACAGCCCTCTCTCACCCTGCACAGCCTCATCTAATGCACCGTTCATAGAGGCTGGCTCCGATTGAGAGCTTAGGGCTCGCCCTTCATATGGATTCTCTCATTTAAACCCCAACAAGCCTGTGAGGTAGGACCACTAGCATTCCCATTGCAGAGACAAGGAAACTGGGTTCAGAGAAGTTAAGCCGCTTGCTTAGTGTTTCGTACCTCGGTGCTTGCCCCTCTGGAGCCCTGAGCCCCTCCCACGCCCTCCCCATATTTCTCCCAGTGGATGTATAGGATCTGGTGAAGCTGGACATAGGCACCAAAACCCCCAGATGATAAGCTAAAGGTCAGAATGATTTGAGAGCTTTCCAGAGAACCCAGGAAGGCACTTCTCAGGTCGGTGTGGCAGATAATATCCCTGGTTTCCTTAGTAGGGGGAGAAGGTGGACCTGGGAGGAGACGGACATGAGAGAAAAGCTTTATTCAAAAATGTGCCCCTAACTACATGTAACTGATAACAGCCACAAAGCAGAGTTGTGTATACTGCTCTGGAGCCATCTGCATGACAGACTCCTTGCTGACCAAAGCGGTGATAGAATAGTGTGCCCAGAAGGCCACGTTTGTACAAAGACGTTTGTATCAGTAGACATCACTGGGAAAATACCCAAGACACCAGTATCAGTGACTGCCTCTAATGTCATGTTCTTGTATTACTTTCTCAAATATATGCATTTACATAACTTTGTCTAGAAATATTCTCTTTGGAAGTAGGTGGATGGTATCACTGCTTGTGGGGTGGATGTGACGTGGCTGAGATTCTGTGAACCAGACTGCCTCTCATCTCTGCATCTCAGGATGCAAGGCTCCCACTGATGAAAAAGCAGCAGTCCGGGTCCATGGGATACGGTAATCTATACCTGTGTCCCTTCTCTACCCTCTGGAACATTCAACATACTTCAGATCAGAGCTACAGTTTGCAGGAAAAGGGTGGGGCTCCCTGGGGAGAGAGGAGAGGCCGAGGAGTCTGTGAGTTGAGTGTGGAGCTTGTCTACCTGTGTGTGAGGGTGCAAGGCCAGCCTGAGCATGCAGCAGGTTCCAAGCTCCTTTCCTCACACTCCCACCCCCACCCCCACCCCAAGACACTCAACATCTCTGGGCAGGCTGCTTTGTGTTAGGTGCGCACACAGCTCGGTGGCATGTACATAACTCTATCTTTGTGTCTCTGTGTTTGTATTTTTGTCTCTGCTGCTTTATTTTGATACTGTATTTCTCTATATGTATGTATAAGAGGCAGTAAACCACCATGATTGGCATCACAGACCTTGAAGCCAGGCTGCCCAAGGTCAAACCCCAATTCTGCCATTGTGATACTGCCAAGCAGATATTCACCCCAACCTTCCCATGGGAGTAGGGGGTGCCAGATTTAGCAGAAAAAAAGCACAGGGCATCCAGTTAAAGTCAAATTACATATCATTTAATCTCAAATGGATTAATTAACCGCAAATAATATTTTAGTATAAGTATGGGCCATGCAATATTTGGGACATACTTATACCAAATCTTTATTCACTGCTTATCTAAGATTTGAATTTAACTGGGTGTCTTGTATTTCAACTGACAAACCGCCAGGGGTGGAACAAGAATCCCCAGCCCCATTGACCCTGGGCAAAGCCATGTGATTTGCTTTGGCCAATGAAGGGCAGGCACACGTTACCACATACCAGCTCTGAGCTGAGGCTCCAGGGACATGGGGTGTCACCCATTGCGGCTGGAGCAGAAGCTACTACATCGTCATCACACACCCAAAGCAGAACACATGGAACAGGCTTGAACCGAATCCTAGCCCAGCTCAGCCAACCCACAGACCGTGAGTGAAAAGTATTTATTATTGAAAGTCTATGAGATATTGGGGTCTTCTTTTTTATTACTATTATTATTATTATTATTTATTTATTTTTTTTGCCAAAGCAAAAGCTAACTTATATGCCAACTTTATAACCTTGAGCAAATTATTTAATCTCTCTGTGCCTTAGTTTCCTCATCTCTAACCTACCTTACAGGGTGGTAGTGAAGGTTAAATTAGTTAATCCAGGTGAAGACCTTAGACAAGGGCCCGGCACACAGCAAGGGCCCTGTAAGTGCCAGTTGTCATTATCACCTGGGGACACCTGTTTGTTTCCATCTGCATGCTGGTATCTGTGTGTACTCTGGTCCAAGGATGGGCCAAAAACTATGGCTGGTGACCAGGCTTTTGGCCTGAAGGCCTTCGTGGAGCTGGGACAAAGGTGAGGAGGACATTTACTCACCTGTCGGGGATAACATCCCAGCTGGGGGTGCAGGGCCTGCTGCTGATAGGGCATCCTGGCTGCCCGTTGTGGGTACAGGCCCTGGGGAGAAAAGAAGAGGTTCAGTACTGTGGGGTCAGGGGCTCCCAGTCAAAGGGCAGCCACTCAACTCAGTTTCCATGCCACAGCCCTGTAGGCCAGACCCACTGGTTTCCAGGTCCAGCTGGCATCGGGCCAGGCATGCACAATTCACACCACACAGGAAGTATGTCCAGCAGGGATTCACTGCTTTCTTGGTGAGTGTTTAAGGAGAGAGCTTCAGGAGCCTGACTGCCTCTTAAATCCCAGATCTGCCTGTGTGGCCTTGGGCAAGTCACTTCACCTCCCTGAGCCTCTTTTCTCTTGTTTATAAAAGTACTAGAGGCCCGGTGCACAAAAATCGCATGGGGGTCGGGGGGCGAGCGCTCCCTCAGCTCAATCTGCACCCTCTCCAATCTGGGACCCCTTGGGGGATGTCCGACTGCCTCTCGCAATCCGGGACTGCTGGCTCCTAACCACTCACCTGTCTGCCTGCCTGATTGCCCCTAACCCCTCTGCCTGCCTGCCTGCCTGATCACCCCTAACCACCTCTGCCTGCCTACCTGATCACCCCTAACTGCTCCCCTGCTGGCCTGATGGCCCCTAACCACCTCTGCCTCACCCACACCCAGGACCCAGGATTCCCTCCTCTGGCTGGTTGGAGGCACCCAGGACCTAGGCCAGCTTCTCCTGGGCCACCGACAGCTGCTAGGAACCGTGGGTGGGTGGCTTTGCTCGGGCAGCAGCCGCAGGTACTGGCACCTGGGACCACCGGGTGGGTGGCTTGTCCCTCTCCCGGGCCACAGCCTGGCTGGTCCCCATTCCTCTCTTGCGAGCTCATTTGTGCCTAGCTGGTCCCCATTCCTCTTTACCCAGCGTTGAGTGTCTGAGCCAAGTCCTTACGGCATGAAGGCGTGAGGGTGTGATGACCATTGCATATTAGCTCTTTATTATATAGGATGTGTGTCCAAGACTGTAAAGCCTGTGAAGGTAGCCACATTCTCTTTGTTGCTGTCTACACCCCTTTTCTAAGTTACTTTCCCCAACCCCAATCCTGCCCCAAGACATGAGGTATCCATGTACATGTGTGTGTGTGTGTGCATCAGTTTGCACCTGATTATTTAAGCACATCTGCACATGTGCTTCCTTTTGTGTCACAGTTGTGTGTTTCCATGTACAAATGTGCCACTGTGAACACAAGTGTATTAGTTTGGGTCTCTGCTGCTGTCTATATGCCCACCAAACCTGTCTCTGGACATTATGATGAGGACTGGTGTGATGAAGAATGAGTTAATGCATTCAAAGGGCTTAGAACAGTGCCAAGCACTCAGTAAGGAATCTACATATGTTAGGTATTTTTTAGTACCTCTCACTGTACACGCCTCCCCCCCCCCCCACACACACACATACACAACAGAACAGCTGCTGTGAATGGGGCAGCCCAGGACCCCTCGAGTCTCAGACTGCCTCTCCCTGCCAATCCAGAGTCCCCTCCTAAGATTCAGCTCAATACTCAAAGCATCCCTAGACTAGGATCTTTCCAGAAGATTCTTCACTCTGGATGCTGCCTCAATTCTGGGCTCACCTTGTGCCAATTATCAACGTGTTGGTGGCTGACTCAGAGCCATGGGGTCCTGATATGGGGCCTGGGGGAAAGTCTCCCAACTCTCCTAGTGCCCCTCTTCCAGGCCCCTGAAAGCACACGTACTCTCGCAGCCCCCTCCTTGCTCTCTGCTCCTGTGCACCAGACACTTGACCATGATGGAGCGCCTCCCACTTCCACCAACCCCTTCACCTGAAACCAGTGTGCCTGCTCCTTTTTACTCCAAGCCTCGTGGCCTAGGGCAGCCCCACTCACCACCGTGACCACAGCCTGGTCCCTGCACTCTGGCCATGGCCTGAACCTGGACAGAGAGGGAGATGGATGGGGCTGCCCTGCCTCTTCCCAGCCCTCAGTGAGCTCCATGGCCGGCCAGGGTTTCCATATAGCTCCTCTGTTTCACTCCCTCCTACATCCCCTCCACCCCATTAGCACTCAGCTCTGTTTTGCACAGCCAATGCCCCCAGGCTGCCATCCTCCCCAGGTCTGCGGGGATAGGCTACCCCTCGGATCTGTGCAAGACAAACAGCTGCCCATCCCTGCTCTGTCCTCTAAAAGCAACCCTATATGACTGGGAAGACATTTCTAGCTGTTTGACTTGCAATTCTATAAAATCACAAGCAAAGGTAAATAAACACTCGTTCTTCTTTGCTTGGAGCCATTGCCTCTCCCAGTGCAGCCTCCTTCCTTAACTGGGAACAGAGTTCCTTCATGCCAAGCAGCCCAGGAGCCTCTGGAGCTCCTGGTACTGGGGACTTAGTCTTCCAGGATTGCCTTCCTCCACAGCGGAGCTTGGAATGAGTTGGATCTGGGACCTCACCTTTACTCCTATGCCAAGCAGGAAAAGAGAGTGGGATAAATTGTTTCCCCCTTTCTCCTCTGCGTCTCCAGGTCTGCGGAGCTCACTGACCTGTTTTCTAGGGAGATCAGAGCTGAATAATAATAAAAACCAACACCTGTATCATACTTTAGGTTTTACCAAGCTCTTTCCCATCCATGGACTCAATTAACCTTACAACCGGATCAAATGGCTGCTGCTGCTGCTGTAATTATAATGAAACCGGGGCTCAGAGCATTTGCCTAACTTGCCCAAGGCCACACAGCTTGGAAGCAGCAGGATTCCTTTTAACGGCTGCTGATTGCAAACCTGACTTATTGTTATTATCCCAGGCCCCTTGATGATGAGAAGGTAAATTATGCTGTCCTTCTTTACCACCTGTGGGGGCGGGGGGGGGGTGAACTTCTACAGTCCACTGGGCCCAGTCAGCGCCTACACTGCCTTGCAAGACCCAGGGGCCCTACCAGCCAGGGCCTCCAACCGCTTGTGCCCAGAAGCCAGGGAACCCAGAGTCAGTCCTGCAACACAAACACTTGCATCTCTTAAGACAAAGGACCTTCATGCTTAAAAGAACCCTATGATTTCACTCATAGGTAGGATATAAAACAGAAAGCACCAAACGAACAAACAAAACAAACTCACAGACAATAGTGTGGTGATTGCCAGAGGGGTGGGGAGGATGAAGAGGATAAAGGGGGTCAAATATACGGTAATAGGAGGAGACTAGACTGGGTGGTGAGCACACCATGCAATATACAGATGCTGTATTATAGAATTATATACTCGAAACATACATAACGTTATTAACCCATGTCACTCCAATATACTTAATGTAAAAAAATATGCATCCAAATCTCACTATTCTAAAAGGTCAAGTCAGAAGGAGTCAGCATAGCAAAGAGATATTATCTGCACTTTATAAAGCAAACCATGATGAATCAGCTTTGCACGGTGAGCCCTGAGAGTGCATAATAGAGGAACTGGTTTACACTGAATAAAATGATGCCATCCGTTCTCTTTCTGCAGTGGGGGTGCCCACACAGTGCCAGGCTGGAGGTGGTTCCTGGCTTAGTCACCTCTGAATCCCCTCACCTTGCCAATATTGTTCTATAGTCAGTGCAAAGCAACGATTTTTACAATTATTTAAATACATGAGCAAATACTAAGTAAAAATGAGCGTGTCAGTGAGAAGGTGAAGACATGGCTGAGTAGTGGACGAGCACGAGTGGATGAACATTGCTGACGGGGTTGCTGAATCTGTGAGCACACGAACAGGGGCCTGTGCAGGGACAGCATGATAGGTGTGGAAAGCACACGCTTAAATTTCCCTTAGGTCACGGATTCATGATCACCTTGATGGTGGTGCAGGAGGCCTTCTGTCCTGTGTGAGGAGAGGGTGGGCACTCTTAAGGAAACAAACAAAAAGTCTTGAAAAAAAATTTGAAGAGAAAAAGAGAGATTTTGCTAAACTCCTTTAGCTCCGTTTAAGAGCAGGGGCGCCCTTGCCAGTTTGGCTCTGTGGATAGAGTATCAGCCTGCAGATTGAAGGGTCCCGGGTTTGATTCTGGCCAAGGGCACATGCCCTGGTTGCAGGCTTGATCCCCAGTAGGGGGTGTGCAGGAAGCAGCTGATCAATGATTCTCTCTCATCATTGATGTTTCTATCTCTCTCTCCCTCTCCCTTCCTCTCTGAAATCAATAAAAATATATATATTTTAAAAAGAGTCAGGGGCTACAGCTCTGAGAGGCTGTATATGGAGTTGGGAAGACAGCTCTCCCTCTGCTGTAAAGGAGGAAATGACACAGGGACCAAGGGGCGGTGGGAGGGGCACAGAGACAGGACCAGAAGACTTCCCGCAAATTTCTGTCTCTAGTTGCCCTGTGCGGGCTTTGCCGGGCAGCAAATTCTCAAGAACCTGACCCACCAGTTGGTGCTCATTCCCACCCTTTCCCACACACTAACACGCCACTCTGGAGGAGCCAGGGAGGGGTCAGGAGACAGGAATCTCAGACACGGAGCAGCTCTCCAACAAGCTGAGCACTACCTTAAGGGACTATTAAGCTATTGGATTGGACTATGGTTTAAACCAGAGTGGACATTTATTTGATTTCTTTCCTTCTTCCACCCAGTGGGCGGCAGCTCTTAAGGGAGATTAAATAGACAAACTACAGAAACTACATTTTCCCTGAATAATAAGTTCTGTGAGTAAAATTTCCAACCCTGTCTGAGTGTTTTACCATCCCTTTGTGTCTGCCTGGCCACTCATTTCATTTCAGCTATGAGTCCAAGACCAAGCACTGTGCCGCCTTAGCGAAGTCTGCTCAGATGTTTCAATGAAGTGACCGTATAATTTGTCATCCACACCAGGACGCTTGAGAGTGAAAGCGGTGCTATTCATAATTATTTTAGGACAAAAGACCTAAACTGGAACTGTCCCAAGTAATCGAGGATGCATGTCACCTGACTATAAAGGAAGTCACAGGAAGTGGGTGGAGAAGAAAGACTATGCTGTCATCCTATCCCGGGAGCCCGAGCACTGAACAGGCCAGAGCTAGCAATGCAGCTCTGGAATACCTAGCCCCGAGTGAACTGGAAATCAGACAAAAGAAATTAGAAAAATATATATGCATGTTCAGGTGTGTGCACCAAGTAGTTGGTCTCATGTGGCCACAGTGAAGACATTAACTAGTGTCAAGGTTCGCTGTGATTTAGGCATCCTGCTAGCTGCAGCTCCTCTGTGGTGGGAACCTGCATGGATGGCCACCTGGAAAGCAGGCCCAGAACCCGCTCACTCACCTGATACTGTGGGAAGGTGGAGTGATTTGTGAACGCTGGCGGAGGTGGATAGTTCAGGTTCAGCCAGAGTGGCTGGTTCAGGGATGCTGATGTCAAGGTGGTGGCAAAGCGTGGGGTGAAGACGTTCCCTGTGTACTTGAGGTTGTTCTTGTCCCCCACGGTCATAGGTGGGTTAACTGTAAGTCACAGGAGAGGTTTCAGTGACTGAGGCAGGAAGAGGCCAGGACACCCTCAGCAGGACTGACCCTGGGATTAATATTCTCGGAGGTCAGGTTTTTTAAGCTCCTCTTGGTTCTTTAAGTGAATTTCCAGCTATAGGAAAACACCATTCCTTCACACCTTGCCAGTTTGGAAGGGGTGAAACTCCCAGCTGGGTCTGCCTTGGAGCCTCTCTCTCCATCACTTACTAGTAAAGGAGGCAGTGTCAGGTCGCAGTGCACACAATAAACCCGATTGCTAAGACTACATCTCACCTACATTCAAAACCACGTTCTTTCAAGTACTTTATAAAAATCCAGTTTTATAGAAGCAATTGCTATGCCACTAGAAGTCATTCTGTTCAAATTATTAAAGCAACCCCCCTCCCCCGGAGAACCTTGCACAGTTTGTTATATGTATATTGGAGTTATTTTTTTAATATTTAAAAAAAAGCATTATATGATTCACTATGGGATGACCCAAAACGAGTCTGAATGAATGAGATTTGGCTGAATTGTTTCAGAATATGAATCCTTAATTCTCTCCCTCTACTATAATTCTTGTGGGCTTATAGAGTCAGAGATGGGCCTCAGTTTCCCCTTATTGGCATCTTTTTTGGAAAAGTAGGTTTGATTAAAACAGTTGTAGGAGGGCAAGGGAGACAAAGCAGGGACACAAGTAATCTCAGCATACAAATAATCTGAAGCGTGGATTTTTCTTTGTTTTGGGCAACTTGAGGGGATATACTTAGTCAGGTCTGACCTGACTAAGTGTTCGAACTGACCCCCAATAACACCCATGTGACCCCTCAAAGCCAACAGCATTTCTCTAGCGATTGTATTCCAGATAAGGGGCATAGGGAGAAAGTCATCTCCCCTATTTTATAGGTTTAGAAACTGACACCCAGAGAAAGACAGTGACTTGCCCGTGGATATAACAGCCATTGAATGGCAGAGCCACTCCCAGGGCCTGTGAGGGTTCCTGACCTCCCTTCCACCGACTTTCTCTGGGCAGGTTCAGCTTACATTTCAGCTCCAGTCCATCCACCTCTTTGCTGCGCAGCCTCAGCTGCCCGCCTGGGTTCTTGGTGGCCCCAAGGAACTCATAGAACAGGGTCTTCTCAGGGGACCACGCAGACTTCTTGGCTGGTAGGGCAATGGACATGGAGCCCCCAGAGTCACTGCTACTTTCTTCAGCACAGATGTCCTTCTGGCTCTGGGGCCACTGACTGAGAAAGAGGTTCTCTCGACCCTTGTTTGGCTCCTTGGTGCCTGAGCTTTGTTCTGCAGGAGGAGGGAAACTGAGTCAATGATTCTAGCAGGCCAAGTGCTAGGTAAAGCAGGGGGGAAAGGGGAGGGTACCTTCTTTAGACTAAGTGATGGATCCTCCATACACACACCTCAGGCTCAGACCACTCTGGTGTCTCTCTCCGAGCCAAGTCCAATCACAACATCCTGATGCCTTCACTGCCCACTGCCCACTTCCCACTCTGGTCTTCAATTCTCATGAACTCCTTCCTTCCTTTCTCCCTCCCCTCTTCCCTCTTTCCTTTTTATCTATTTTCTTTCCACCCTTCCTCCTTTTTCCCCTCCCTTCCTTCCTTCCAATGCTCCATAGTGTCAGGTTCTAGGTAAGAGCTGACGTGGACACAGTTCTTGCCTACTGGGAGCACCTGGCTTAGTGGGGGAGACACCAGTTCCCACAGACACGTGGCCTAAGCCACAGTCTGGCCCCTCATCATGGACGCTGGTCCTGCTTTGATGCTCACAGGTGATTCAGCTCACTCATCAGCACCAGGCCCTGACCTGAGTACTGGGGACACTGTGATGAGTCAGAGCCAGCCTCGGCCCTGCAGGAGCTCACAACAAGGAGGGAGAGAGAGACAGACCCAGAAATAGCTCCGGGGCAAGGCAGATGGGGACCGTGAGGTGACAGAGGGACACCGTGGGAGAGGAGGGGTGGCTGAGGACGCTTCTGTCTGAGAGGGTCAGAGGGTTTCCAGAAGGAAGCGTCTCTTCAGCCAGGCCTTACGTCCAGGGGCATGAGGAGGAGGGCACGGCAGACAATGGGTGACTGCAGGCCAAGGCAAGGAGTCATCGGGGAGATGGAGTGAGTCACAGGATGTGGTCCGTGCCAGGCTCAGGTCTCTCTCCAAATAGAACCAGAGCTCCCCAGTGCAAGGACACTGTCCGGACCATGACAGGACCCTCCGCAGCGATGGTCTTCACCTGTACTTCCTTTTTGGAAATGGGACTCTTTCTTTAAACCAAATTAAGAAGCCATTGCTTGGTTGAAGCAGGGGAGGGGCCTTGGCCATCCCAGCACCCTTCACTCCTTCCCCAGCCTGGGGGTCCGGTCTACATGAAGCATGGCTGGGAAATGGTGCTGGATACACAGCAGGCACCTTGGATCATTTCAGCAGCTACGATATCAGGGGAACTTGTGTCCAGTGTTGGGAGTGGATTGGATCCCCCCAGCTCTTGCTCCCCCACTTCTTTCCAGCCCAATGACCTCGGGGCTAAGTCTGGGCAGGACTGGGCATGTCCTCCTAGAGCCCTCATAGCAAAGGAGAGAGCTGCTCTAGCCTGAGCCAATTTAGGAGAAAAATGACATTTTTAGCAAAACATGTCCCTAGAGTCCCTTCCAAGAGTTTCTCTGGTTGCTGAGTTTAGCCCCCAGCTAGTGCACTGAAATAACAATACCTACTAATAATAATAGCCCTGTCCCCAGAGAGCCACACACCTGCAGTCTCTCTCACACACCTTTGGTCACTTTAAACATGCTAGCTGCTCGCTCATCTCCAAAACTCCCCTTCCAGCGTCTGTGTACCCAGACACACACCTTTCCGCCTGTCACTCCTTTGACTCATTTGCATGTATGAAACTCCACACATAGGACGAACACACTCACAAACACATACACACTCAGATGCAGCCACACCTGCATTTCCTCTAACCCAGTGGTCGGCAAACTCATTAGTCAACAGAGCCAAATATCAACAGTACAATGATTGAAATTTCTTTCGAGAGCCAAATTTTTTAAACTTAAACTATATAGGTAGGTGCATTGTTATTAACTTAATTAGGGTACTCCTAAGCTGGCCTTTGCTGAAAACGTCCTCAAACTGATTGAGGTACGTTCGCTGAGGTCGACCCTGCGCCGCGTCTCCCGTCACCTGACCAACTGACACCTCCCCCCCCCCCCGACTTCTTCTAACGCCACTTCTTCAAAATAGACTCGCCCAGGCCGAAAAACCGACTTCTGCGCATGGGCCACGAAGTTTCAATCGCACTGTACATGCGCACCCGCACGTGGTATTTTGTGGAAGAGCCACACTCAAGGGGCCAAAGAGCCACATGTGGCTCACGAGCCGAGATTTGCCGACCATGGCTCTATCCAATACATTCACACCTTTGCCCATACATTTGTGCACACAGACACACATAAATGTTGGGGAGGGCGGATGGAGAGATAGCCATGCATGCCTCCTGGAGAAGGGGGTGGGAGAAAAGCCCCTTCTCCAGGCAGGCCTCATCCTCTCACACATTCTGCCCAGAGTCCCCAAAGAGCCCCCTGGCTCCTAGAGGCCTGCCCAAGACCTGGAGGCCAGCTTGCTGTGCGCAGCTGTGATTCCTTGGCCTTCCAACAATGCTCCAGCACACAGCATGTCCTCAAGTGTGACCATCTTGCTATTTCCTTAGGAACATGGATCTGGGCCTCCTGGTTCAGGTATATCTCAGTTATCCTTTCATGCTCACGGAATAGGAATAAATTTCCTTTTGGCTTACTCCTAGCGACAGCTGACTATAGGCAAGTGCCCCAGCACCAGTCTGCCTTCTTGGAGCCACCCAATCTGAGTGGCTGAATTAGAACAGGCACAATCTGTAGAACCTGCGAGTGGGACGGGGAAACTTGGGGGGTGGCTGCATCTCCTGGGAAGGCTGACTCCTCAGTTAGGGGGTGGAAATGCACTTTGCGAAGGCCGTGGAGGTGCTGGGAACAAATTCCAGGGCCAATGGTCTCAACTGTACCTGGAGAATTTACATATTCACCCCCTGCCCCAGAGAGAGGAGCAGACCTCATTGTCAGAATAGGCACCTCCATTAGAAGCCAAATAACGCCAGCTGCCAATCAAACCTCTCCCCTGTCTGGCTTAAAGTCCCCATTCTGCAGCTCCACCCAGGACTCAGCTGGGTAAGTGCTTCTTTCAACGTACCCTGGACACCCGGTGGACTCCAAATGAGTCAGGTGCCAAATGTGCCTGTCCCTCTTCTCAAAGCACATTGGAATCAGCTGTGCCCTGTACACGGGCACCCAGCCCGGGGGCACATGGACACTGAAAACGCTGCACCCACCAGAGAGGCCACCTCGTCCGTCCTACTCTGCACAAAGATGCACCGCTGCAGCCCAGTTGGCTTTCTGGTGAGTTTCTCCTCCTTACAGGCCCACCTGCCAGCCCTGCTTTCAGCCCCACTCACCCATCAAGTGGTGCCCCTCCACGTCGGGGTCCACCTCAGGCTTGGAGCAGATCTTGGCAAACACTGGGAGCTGCCTCTTCTGAACGGGGAGCTCAAGGAGCTTGTCAGTGGGTGCAGGAGGCGGCGAAGGTGGCAGCAGCAGGAAGGGGCCCAGCCCCATGGGCTCCCTGTGGAGGGGGCCGCTGAACATGCTGTTCTGCAGGAAATCCTTGATGACACGCGTCTCCTCCAGCACCACCTTGTTGTCGGGGGCCTTGGAGGTCTCTTTGGACTTTAGTGGGAACTGGGCCAGGAGCTTGCTGATCTCTGAGTTGGAGGCACCCAGGCTGTGGCCCCCGTCCTCTGTCCCCTTGGCACGCTTGACTTTGGCAGCACGCAGGATGCCCGTGACCGTGGTCATGGCAGAATCGCAGTCCTGCCTGCTGCCGATAATGGACACGGCCACCTTCGGCTCCAGCAGCTTGTCACCGGCAATGGCAGAGGCTCGCGGGCGCTCCCTGCTGCCTACCACCAGAGGAGGCGTGAGAAGGCAGGGAGGGGGCTGTCCGGGCCCCTCCGGGGAGCCAGCGGTCTCCAGCTCCCTTGAGCTTTCCGTGACCAGGATGAGGTGCTCTTTGGTCAGGTTCAAGAACTCCTGCTCCACCAACAGGGAGATCTCGTCCTTGTCACTGCTGAACTCCAGAGCCCTGCAAACAAGTCAGAAAGACAGGAGCCTCAGTGCCTGCTGGGGAAGGGTGGCTCTGCTGCAGGGCCGGGCCCCAGGGAGAGCAGATGGAGAAGGTAAGGGGAACCGATTGCTTTCTCGGGACTCCCAAGAGGTCTCTACACCATACCAGCAGGCCCAGCACCAAGTGTGGTTCTGGGAATCGGGACACTGCAGTCCTCTCCCAATACTACTACTTGCTAAGTGAGCTGAGCTTCATATATATATATATATATATTGATTTCAGAGAGGAAGGGAGAGAGAGAGAGAGAAACATCAGTGATGAGAGAATCATTGATTAGCTGTCTCCTGCACACTCCACACTGGGGATCCAGCCTACAACCCCGGCATGTGCCCTGACAGGGAACTGAACCCTGATCTCCTGGTTCTTAGGCTGATGCTCAACCACTGTGCCATGCCAGCTGGGCTGAGCTGAGCTTTTATTTCATTTCATCCCTCCCTCCTCCCTGTTCAGTCATGCCCAGGACCTGAAGCAAAAAAGATAGCAACAAAAGGGCCAGGGATGATCCAACGGCTCTGAGCATGGGCTCAGAGGGCTGAGGCTGAGCCCTGGGAAGTCCTGAGGACTGGCTGCAGAGTGGCAGAGTGAGAGAAGGGACTGTGGAGAGGACAGATGGACCTCACACCGGGCTCTGTCACTTCCCCACTGTGTGACCCTGAGCAGTCTGCTCAGTATCTTTGTACCCTTGTTTCCTGATCTGGTTTCCAGGAATATCATACACGTGCAAAGCACTGTGGACAGTGTCTGGCACAGAGTACGGGTGACACAGTGTCAGCTAGTATGTCTACACCTGTTCAGCCTGGCTGAGCACCTGAATCCTGGATTCCACACTGTGGCCCAGTGGTCCACCCTGGCTGGCATGGCCCTTTGCCCAGATCAAGGCCTCTGGAGCCGGCCCCACTTCCTAGGAGCACCAGCAGATGTTTGGTCCCTGTACAGATTCACAAGCATTTACCTGTATCTACACACGGGCCTCCACCTGCACCTCAGACCCTGGCCCCCAGCTGGACCCTTAATGTCCGGCACCAACCCGATGGGGCTTGGTGGTCCCATGGACTCTAGGCTCCTGTTGCTGGCTCTCTCCAGGTGTGGGAGAGGGTGGCAATCCTGCTGGCCTGGCTCATGGCCCAGCATGCCCCACCGGCATCCTTCACAAGGGGACACCTTCCTCCCTGGCACTCCCAGGGGAGTCACCACCACCCAGTTTAAGACCATCTCAAAGGGCTCCCGAGAAGAGCAGATGAGGTGGTCTTCACAGAGCATTCTGGAAACTGCTCAGTGCGCTGGCCCTGAGAGAAGGTGGTAAAGATGGCAAAGAAGAGATCAGAAGGGAAAGCTAAAGTGTCTCACGAGTGGAACTTTGCAGCTGGGGAGGCCTGGCACATGCTCCTGCCAACCCATTTGAAGGGCCTGGCGAGTCCCACAAACAGTGACTATAGAATCAAATCCAGCCTTCCCAGTAATGCTCTTTGTGTATGAGCACATGCACACTCACACATGCACACAGACACATACCTATGTGTGTTTGATATGCACATACATGGGGCACACAGTGACTCACATATCACTACACTGCAGCTGACAACCAACCAGAATGGACATGGGCTATAGTCCCAGCGGCTTCCTGCTGTGCTGGGCATTAAGCCCCTGGTTGCCAGGTTCGGATGAGGCTCAGGGCTCCTGTGGAAGGGGCTGCGTGGCCAGGGCACTTGGGTGCATGGGAAGGAGCTAACGACACAGGAATGTGTTGCTATTTCAACACCCGAGACAGCCGTGCCTTCTGCATGTAGCCTCCCCAGGTCAGGAGGCAGGGAGCAGTGCCAGGAAAGGGCAGACTCCAGCCAGCCAGACCTGGTTCGGAATCAGGCACCACTCCTGTGCCTGATTCATGTCAGACCCTAGAACTTCAGGGAACCCCTGTAAGGTGGGTCTGAGACCTGCAGCACCCACCCCCATAGGCGGTATGAGAACTTGCTGAGGTATCCATGTGTGAGCTCAGCACTGATACCGTGCTTGGTACGCAGCCAGCACACTGGCTGAGAGTCTTAGCTGGAGGGGGCTGGCCTGGAAGCACTGGAGGCCAGCAAGGCTGGTGTGGGGTATCGCTCTCCTCTCCATCCTCTCTTCTCTCCCTCTTCACTGTCCTCTCTCCTACTCCCTTTCTTTCCTCCCTCCCAAGTCTAGACTTAGCCTATAAGTAGGCCTCACTCTCTCTCTGTGTCTACGGGGACAACTGGAATAAAGAGGTTGCCAATCTATGGTCCTAAGTTTTAGATCCCCCTCCTTCCTCTTCATCCTCATGCTCATCCTCAAAGGGAACCGATGAGTCTCAAGTCACAGAAACCAGACAATTGAAGGATCAGTCTCCCCGCCCCCCAACCAAAAAAACCCACAAAACAAACAAACAAAACACCTTACAAAGCAAGCTATATATCAATAGATTTTCTAAATTAGACTTACTACAGGCAGGAAACCAGGTATCCATCCATATGCTCAAATTTAATCCTCTCCACACCCCTGGGCAATAGACAGTATCATCCCCATTTTACAGATGGAAAAAGTGAGCCTGAAAGAGGCTGAGGTCCTTGTCACCAAGAAAGTAAAGAGGCTGGTGTGGGGATGCCAGTGGGTCTGGCTGCCATCACCACCTCCTCCCACCAGGCCTGTTTCCTCTCCAGGGATGGTACCCAGCGAGGTCGCCCAGCCCCTGCTCCAGGCGTTTCCCCGCCTGATGTGCACACACATGGGAGACACAGTGACTCACATATCACTACACTGCAGCTGACAACCAACCAGAATGAACATGGGCTATAGTCATGAATGCAGTCGGGGATATCGCTGGGGCTCATCCCATCGCTCCAGCCTGTGGAGGATCATTGCGGCGAATCCTGAGCCTGTCATCCGTGGCATTAGCTGTCCCTCACAGCTCCCTGTCAGCTGCATGTCTGATGAGCACCTCTTCTGGGTCTCCCGCCAACTTGTGAATGAAAATGTTGAAAGGGACACACTCCAGGGCTGAGCCTTAGGGACACTGCTAGGGACCCTGCCCGCAGCCTGACAGTAATCCTGGATCAACACTTGGAGGGAATAAGTCAATCAATCCAGTCACCACCATCCCATCTCCACTTCTCCAAGGCAGCCTTTGTCCAACACCTCCCTACAGAGGAGATTTAGTGCAGCTACAGATCCCCAGTGGAGGGTCTCCTGACCTGTCCCCTCCACCCCCATGAAAACAAGATTCCTTTGTTCTTGTTTGTTCTAGAAAAGTGCATGTCCTAAGAGCCAGGACATTCCCAGAATTCAAACCAAACCATTCCGCCATTTAAACCCTCCTGTGGATTCTCATGACACACAGAGTAAAATCCAGGGCACCACACGAAGTGACCCCATCGCCCCCTCCCACTTCGATTCCCCCTTCTTCCGGCCACTCTGGCCTTATAGATATTTCTTGACATGCCTTTGCATGTCCTGTGGAATGCCAGATCATCCCTTGACTGTCTCCTTCTCATCATTCATGCCTTAGTTCAAGTTTCACTCTCAAATGAACCTTTCCTATCCCATTTGTAAAAGAGTTATTACCTCCTCCCACACCCCTGCCCAGTCTTACTAGGCATTCTCTACTCCATCAGGTTATTTTCCTCTTAGTATTTATCACCATCATACAATATCTTTTTTATGCCTTTAATCCCCACAACAACATATCCTCTCTGTGGGCAGAGATTGTCTTATCTTCACCACAGAGGCCTGGGGGACTAGCACAGTGCCTGGCACATAACTTCAGCTCAGTATTTGTTGAATAAATGAATGAAGAAGCTCATGAACTTGTCATTACATTTGTCCATTTCTTGGAGCTCTTGGAATTAGGAGCTCTGTTGCCAAAGGCTGTCTACCTCCTTGCATGGGTTGCAACCTGTCTGACTTTGATTCCATTTTCTGTCTTTCTGTCCATGTCCTACCTCTGGCCTGGCATCTCTGTGAACAGTTCACTAACTACCCTGGTAGGTCTAGTCCTAAGACCCCCAACCTCGGTAAGGCAGGCCCCTGGCTGATCCCACACAGAACCCGCCCCCTAGCCACCACCTTGGGGCTCACAAAAAGACTTTTCATTCTCCTTCCAACTTTGCTGGGTTCCACACCAAGCCTGCTTGCCTGCATTTCTGGAATCTATCTTTTCCTCTCTCTTCCTAAGAAGTTTTGCCGATGTTGGCACTTCTCCCGTGCTATTTGCTTTCTCCTTTGAGTTGGGAAAAAACCATAAAATCTGCCACAGACTATCACAGTGAATCATTCAGGAAGGTTAACCCAGCTCCTGGGCGCTGACAGAGGAAGCAAGAGTCACACTCGGTGCCATGGCTCCAGCTGCTGCCACCACCTCTGCTTCGCCCCCCTCCAGAAATGATAGGTGTCTGACGGCGGCTCTGTCCGCGGACGCTGTGCATTATTCCTGCATTTGCAGTGTACAGAGCTATACAAAAATAAAGGCTATTGACTGGCTGGCACCCCTTCCCAGAATAATGACTAAGCAAGCATGCTGTTAGCTCCCCGACAGCAGTTCTGTGTACATGATAACACAGAGCAAAGATGAAAACTGCTATTCAGCTGAGCCAAACAACAGAAAAATGCAAGCAGAAAATTGTTAGTGCTGGAAGAGGACAGCAAAACAAATATTTTCTTCTCGCTATAGCATTTCAGACCATCCACAAACAGGGGACCCAGGCCCCGTGCCCAGGCAACGTGGCCGGTGGAAGAGGGAGGCGTGAGATGGGCACTGGGTTCAGCACAAACCTAGGCTGGGAGGGCAGCCTGTCCACAGACTGACCCCCTGACTGGGTGAGATTCTGACTTCCTGACACACCTGCGTGGCTATGAGCATATTGGCTATGAGCTGTGTCTCTAGAGAGAGGCAGACACTGGATTCAAATCCCCTCCCCTCAGTGGGGGCCAGACCTTAAGCTGCATCAGGCCCTAGTTCATAAAATAGGAAGAAGTGTTAGCCTGTCTGGAGTGCTAACAGCCAGGCACTGTGCTAAGCACTTTCCATGCAAAACTCTCATTTTAGTCCCCACAACAGCCCCCGGGGGGAGGGGGGTAGGCTGACGACAACCATGGCCCATTTCATCACACCTTTGGCATCCTGTATCCAGGTTCTTTGGTAATTCCCTCCCATCTTGATTCATTAGGACTCCGCCTCTTATTTCTTTTGGGACTCGACCACATGCTGCTGAAAAAGCCCAGGAGAGCCTGCTGGAGAATGAAACATCCCCCAGAGGCGAACCCCAATAGTTGGCCAGACCCAACTGAGCTGCAGACGTTGGGTGAGCACTATCCGTGCCCAGCCATGCCCAGTCCCCACCAGAAGAACTACCTGGCTGAACCCAGCCCAGACTGCTGAACTTCAGAAACGTGAGCTGAGTCGATAGTGGTTGTTTTGAGCCACGAAGCTTTGGGGCAGTCTATTAAGTACCAAAAGCTAACTGATACAGAGACATAACCATCCCATTTTAAAAAATGAAGAAGACAAGAGAGTTTTCCCAAGGTCACAGAATTAAGAAGGGACAAGGTGTAAATTGAGGCAATTTTGCCCACATGCTGCTCACTTACCCATGAGGCTACCCTGGAAACCAAAGTGAAGTGCTATGTGTGAGAATACCAGGGGTACACCCCTCAGTTAGGACAGCAGAAAGGGCTCTCTGAGGAAATGTCATTTCGGTGGGGGCCTAATGGATAACAAGCATTTAACTAGGTTACAAAAATAAAAGCAAGGAAGAGCTTTCCAGACACAGGGAACAGCATGTGTGAGGATCACATGGTAAGCAAGAGCTTGGTGCACTGATGGAACTATGCTCAAGTGGGTGAGGTACATAAATTGGAAAGTGGGGAGGTCACAAGAGGTGCGGTTAGAGATGGCAGGAGTCAGAGCCTGCCAGGTCTTAGACTAAGTGATGCTCCAAGTTTTTATTCTACAGGAACAGGAAAGCCACTGAGGAGATCTCAGCAGGGAAGTGTCAGGCTCTGGTCTCTTCCCAATAGTAGCCCAGAGGCATGATGGGAAGGGACTGAACCTGAGCCAGGGCCTGTGCTGTGTCCGCTAGGTGCCCGCTGTTAGACTCCAGAGCAACCATGAGGAGTAGGTAACATCTTCCCCCCCAATTTAGAAAGAAGAAACTGAGGCTCAGGAATTGAACAACAAATTCAAGTTCACCCAAGAGAGTAAGTGCTGGAGCAGAGTTGAAAGCAAGTCCTCACGGCTCCAAGCCACTACTCTTAGCCCCTACCCTATACTTTCCAAAACAGAAGTGGGAGAGAGAGCAAGGCCTTGGCAGTCAGGAGACCTGCACTCAAACCCCAGCTCTGTCCTTTCCGATAGGTGACCTCAATTCACTTCGCTTCTCTGAATCTCAGTTGCAGGAGGGCCAAAGGCCAGGAGCCAGCCAGAAACAAGGAGGATGAGGCAGCAGAAGGCAGGACTTGGTGGGCAGGTGGGGCCAATGCAGGGACTTGAAGGAGCCATGGCTGTGCATGGGGGTGACAAGGAGGCACCAAAGGGCCTCAGACGAGCAGAGGCTTTCAGCATGGAGGCAGAGGCTCCAGCATCCAGCCTGGCACCAGCCCCCAGAGAGCCCCACCTCACTTGCCCCGGGCTGATGGACATTCCCTGGTGCATATGTCACAGCACCCGGGGTGGCCCCTGCCCACTGTGGAGGGAAGGAACATGGCCATCCATGTCAAAGCTACCTTCCTCCATCTTCCCTCTCCTCCGGAAGGAGGGTTCATTGAACTGCCCTGAGTTTCCCTCCATGCACACACTCCACACCCATGCACACACACAGCACAGCACACTTGTGAACATACACCACATACATGCATGCACATACAGCACAGCAGTACAGACATACATACCATGCCCATATGCACATGCACACACAGCACACCCATGCACACACAGCACACTCATGAACATATACCATATCCATGCATGCACACACAGCCATGTGTACACACACCACAGCCATGCACACACACATGTTGCAGACATGCATACACATGGACACACACAGCACAGCCAAGTACACTATACATATACACCCATGTGTGCACACTTGTAAAAAAAAAAAACAGCAGGAAGAAAGGGGCCAGGGGAAAGGATGGATTCTGCCTCTCTAACTAACTGAGGGGCCTGGACCGAGTTTTTTCATTTTGAGGGTGGAGGGACAGTTGAGAGAAGCTGCAGATTTAGCTGCCATCCTGGGGCCTACACACCTGTGTCCCAAAGGTACCTGGAAACCCACTGAGCTCTGTCTGCAGGGACCTCTCCAGTGGGGGGCAGGGGAGCTGGGCAGAGGGCCTTCAGAGAGCTCTGGCCTCCCCTTCCCACTCCTCCTCCACTCTCCTGGCTGCAGTGAGGATTAAGTGAAATGATGAATGTGAAAGCGCTTGGTAAACTGTAGCAGCGCTATGCAAATGTTAGCAGCTCCTACTGAGAGAGAGACCTGGTGGTGCGGGAGAGCCACTCTGGGCTGCAGGCTTGGAGCCCTGCTGACCCTTCACAGCCCAGGGCCAGGATGGCTAGGGGTGGAAAGTTGGGGAAGGCTCTGAAACTTCACCGGGATGGAAGGGGACACCACCCAGGCTGGGGTGAAAGGAGGTGACACTGTGAAATCCGTCAGCTGCCTGAACACCAAGCCTGGACTTTGAGTTTGTCTCATTTCTTAGCAGAGACCTTTATAGAGTTGAGTCATTTTTTACAATGTCTCTGGCACACACTTGGAATTCAGTAAAGGTCAGTCTCCTTCCCACATGCTTTTCTTTGGAGCACCACCTTCTCCAAGCTATGTCCCTGTTACGCCTGAGGTTCCATCATCTTTGACCCCTAAAGTAACAGAGAACTTTCTATGCATGTGCACGGGAATCACCTGTAGTGCTTGTTCCAAATGCAGATTCCTGGGCCCTTGCAGGAAAATGGCAGTTTGGTTGGTGCAGAATGAGGCCCAGGAATCTGCATTCTGATGCAAATGATGTACATGGAGGCACCAAGCCTGGTGCAGATTTCCTTCCACTTTCCAGCTCCTCCCTGATCGGCAGGTGGAGGTGAGACACCTCCCACCCCACCTCTTTCCGGACCCTCCCCCCGCAGGAGGGGAAAGGAGAAGTTGAGAACACAGGACTCAGGTCTGAGTTGGGCCAAGGACTGAAAAGGGTTGGGGGGGGGGGGGGATGAAGGATTCAGTGAGCTGGGGAATGAGACAGGAAATACTGCAGGATAAATACGGCAATAAAGGAGCTTCGGCTGGGAGCTACAGAGTGATTCTTATTGTTCAAATTATCTTTAAAACTTTTCATTTGAATCTGTTTAATAAGAGAAGGCTTACCCTAAGGAAGAGGTATTTTTTTAATGTGACTTGGGAGCTGAATTGGAAATAACGTTGCAACAAAGATATTAAAAAGGGGATTAATCCAAACCACTGGTGGCCCATCTCTGCAGGCTCCCACAACCTGCCGCACAAGTCCCGAAACCATAAAATTAAATTAAAAAGGGGGACACGGGACATGGGACGTTAATCACGATTCATCTTCCTTTCACCGCTCATGGTTCCTAGTGCTAAGCAGACACGCATGGGCTATTGTAAAGGTCTCCTGGTGTCTGAGAAAGAGCCCTGGCCTTGGAGCCAGCAGGTTCCTCTTCCTGCTCTGCTGCCATTTGAGCTGGATGACTCTGGGCAAGTTGCCTAACTCCTCTGAGCCTCAGCTTCCTCATCTGTAAAAGGGGAGTGCTGTGGACCATCTACTGACAGGTGTTGCTAAGACAATGAGATAAACAGAAAATTAAAATGCAGAGCCTGGCACATAGCAGGTGCTCAAGAAAACATGACTTTCCTTCTTTGCATCTTAAGGCAGAAAGAGGGGTTAAACCCTGCAATGTCTTGGCTTATTGATATTCTGTCCCTATGTCACTCAATGCTTCCTCTGATGATCGTGACTCTCGCTTGGATCCTGGCCACCCCTGGGCCTCACTCACCCTCCTTGCAGCGGCATTTTTATGGTTCATCCATCATTCACTTCCTCATTCATTCATATACACTGCATAGTCATCAAATGCCAGGAACTCAGCGGGGTGCTGGGGAGACAAAGATGAGTAAGACACTGCCCTTGCCCTTATGGAGCCCTGGTCAAGTGGGGCGAGAAGTGTTGTTGCCACCGTCAGCATACAGTTTGTGCCAGGGGACCACCTTATCAGGAATCCCCTGCCAGAAATGCACCAACAAATCCAAATGAGATGTTGTGTTCTCCCCTCTGGCCAATGGTAAACCTGAGAGCTGGTTCTAAACCGAGCCTTCTATTCCATCATCCTCATATAAAGACCCCTCCACTTTGTCTCTGCTGATGAGCCTCCCTGCCTCCCTGCTTTCTCTTATTAGATAATATGAGTTATGGAAATCAACTGCTATGTTCCCTTTTTGACCTAGCTGCCAAGAATCTCACAGCAAAATGTTATCCTCAGCTGAGTACTTTTCCTTTGCTTAGATTTTCGGGTATATAAATCTCCTTTCCCCATACTATTTTTAATTACTTAACCCCGTCATTTTATCGTTGATAATAACAATAATGATGGTGATGATGCTGATGCTAGTGATGATGCTGATGGTGATGATGCTGACAGTGATGACGCTAATGGTGGTGCTGCTGCTACTAATGCTGATGGTGATGCTGCTGATGGTAATAATGCTGATGCTGATGATGCTGATATGATGCTGCTGATGGTGATGATGAATCCTTATGTTATGCCAGGTGCTATGTGAGCTTTACATACCTTATTTTATTAACCTCCACAATAATCTTTTAAGGTGGTCACATGACTTTTTCCATTTTTCAGATGAGGAAAGTGGGGCACAGAAAGTTTGAGTGACTTGCTTACAACGAGGAAGTATGCTAGGATTCAAGTCCACTGGTCTCTGTATTTTACTATTGTCTGATATTGATATTCTTATCACCTTTAAACCCTTAGGAAAGAGAAGGAATGTAATTGTTTACTTAAAGTCAAAAGGGGAACATGGAAGAGGGAGGAAGAAAACATGTTGAATGGGATGAGCAGTGGAAATTTCAGAGGGTGACACACTTATTCTAGGGCTTTAAGGATGGGTAGGATTTTAATAGACAGAGATATGGATGAAAGGCATTCCTGGAGGTGAAATGACTTGAGCAAAGGCAAGAAGATGTGCACCGGCTGGTAGCTCGTCTTGGTTATAGGGAGTGGAGAAGAGCAGCAAGATGTCCATCTAAAGATGTAGGTAGGGCCAACTACTGAGACCCTTGAAACCAGGTCAAGGGACTCAGAAGACAGTGAATGAGCCATGGAAGATGCCTGACCTGCACTGTTGATGTGCTCTAGGAAGATGAAGCTGCCACAGTGGGAAGGACATCCAGGAGGGAAAGAAACCAGACACAGCAAGATGAGATGTTGTAATGATGGCAGAAGAGAGATAAGCAGGGAGACCAGAAGTCAAGAAGGCAACTGCAGCCCAGCCAGCGTGGCTCTGTGGTTGAGCGTTGACCCAGGAACCAGGAGGTCACCAGTCTGATTCCCTGCCAGATTGTGGCTCATCCCCAGTAGGGGGTGTGCCGGAGGCAGCCGATCAATGTTTCTCTCTCATCGATGTTTCTATCTCTCTATCCCTCTCTATCCCTTCCTCTCTCTAAAAATCAATAAAAACTTTAAAAAAAAGAAGTTGACTGCAGGATGTGTGAGGAGACTGAAGGAGGGAAGGGTCGGAGGGCCCTGGACCTCTGTCTGCCAGCACCATTACATTCATAATTCACTTGTCAACCAGGAGGGGGATGTGGTAATGTCAGTGTGATTGGGGTCACAGCAGAGGCTGAGACTCGGCCCTGGGAAGCTCAGGGGAAGAAGACACTTAAGTATTGGTTCCAAGAGAAAAGGGTCCGACCTGGGTCTCAGGGAGTCTCTGAAGTCATTTACAAAATGTCAAGGGGTCTGAGAATGTGCTCCAGGCACAAGGTCTAGAGCAGCTTTCCTCAGATTGTCAGAGAGGTGTTTGTTCCCACAAGGGGAGAAAACACGAGCCTGGAGCATTGGACTCGGGGCTGGCTTCTATTCTAGGACATCAGTCTGAGTTCCCAATTGTGAGTCTTGTCCTTATCACTCCCATCACCAGCTTTTTAAAATAATAATAGTAATAAATGAAAGTGTGGACATATTCCAAGCAACTTTTCTAGAAAAACAAGACACATGCAATGGTTTAAATAACAGGAGCATCAAGAATTGGTTTGTTCCCTGGCACTGAGAAGGCAACTGTGAGTGCTTGTTGAATGAATCCATAAATGATGGAACGAACAAGTGCCACATCCCAGTGAGAGCAATGGAGTCAACAGCAAACCCTAAGCCCCCAACTGAAGCTGTGCAGTTGTTGCAATGAGGGGACCGAATGAATAAGTAATCATAGGATACAAGTCAGTGCGTGGCTGGCCACAATTCTTTATGCCAGAGGTTCTCAACCTGTGGGTCGCGACCCCTTTGGTGGTCGAACAACCCTTTCACAGGGGTCGCCGAAGACCATCCTGCATAGCAGATATTTACATTACGATTCATAACAGTAGCAACATTACAGTTATGAAGTAGCAACGAAAATAATTTTATGGTTGGGTCACAACATGAGGAACTGTATTTAAAGGGCCAGAAGGTTGAGAACCACTGCTCTAAGCCCAAATTTAAGACTAATTAAAAGATAACTGCCCTAACCGGTTTGGCTCAGTGGATAGAGCGTTGACCTGCGGACTCAAAGGTCCCAGGTACGATTTCGGTCAAGGGAATGTACCTGGTTGTGGGCACATCCCTAGTAGGGAGTGTACAGGAGGCAGCTGATCGATGTTTCTCTCTCATCGATGCTTCTAACTCTCCATCCCTCTCCCTTCCTCTCTGTAAAAAATCAATAAAATATATATTTTTTAAAAAGATAACTGAACACAGTTCTGGAGTTTAATTGATACTAGACAGAACTATTGATTTCTCCCCCAAAGCTGATTTCTTCCTGTTTCTTCTCCACCTCCATAAATGGCACCACCATCCAACTAGGCTCGAGCCCAAACCCTCAAGTTAAGACTCATGTCCCCATTTGTGTGCCCCAAACCATCAGCAGGTCTGTTGGCTCCTCTCAAAATACACACTGAATCCCGCACTTTCACCATCCCCACTACCATCTCTCTGACCAGGCACTGCCACCCGCCTCACCTAGACTATTGCTGCATCTTCCTAGAGGTCTCCCAACTTCCTGTCTCACATGCCTGCAAACCCTCTCCATGCAGCAGCTGGAGAGATATTTAAAAATTAGTGAATCTGATCAAATTGCACCTCCTACCCTAAAACCTCCAAAGGGTGTCCATAACATGGAGAATCAACTATAAACTCCCTACAGTGATCTTCCAGGCTTTCTAAGACTTTGCCTGCCTGCCTCAGATACCACCTTGTCCCATGTCTATCACTCCATACGCCCCAGCCATGCTGTTCCTCTCCAAGCCACTCCCACCTCAGAGTTTTCACAATTGCTCTTCTTTCTGCCTGGACATCCTCCCCCAGATCTTCACTTGTTGGCTCCTTCTGGGTATCCAGGTCTCTCTGCTCAAATGACCACGTCTTCTAGAGAGTCCTTCCCTGACCACCCCATTAAAGATGCTATCCCTAGTACTTTACTCGGTTTTATTTCTCTCAGGGCACTCATTGCTATCTGAAATTATCTGGGTTATTTTTACTTGTTTATATTGGTTTCCTCCAACTAGAACACCAGTTCTTTTCACAGCTGAAGTTATCCTAGTCTTCTGATAACCTTCTTTCCCCTGCTTGAATGGAAGCTGTAGGAAGCCAGTTTCTATCCCATTAGCTCTTAGCACTGTGCCAGGCACATAGTAGATGCTTAGTAAATATTTGTTGAATAAATAATTGAATGAATAAACTCAAAATGTGCCCACACAGTGAAGTCCACTTGGGGAGAAAAACAAGTCTGGCATTCATCGCCATTACCATGATAACAGAATGTTAACAGGGAGGATCCAATCAGCACAGATTGGACCATACCTGGTTCTGGTGCTGCACAGCCACAGGACCAGCTGTATGCATAGGAAACTGACCAGGCTGGCACGTGACGGGAAACTTAGAAAACCAGAGAAGTTCAGCTTGTAGAAACCAGAAACCCTAGGAGAAGTATTGTTGGTATCTTTTAACATCTAAAGGGCTATTGAGAGAAATAGGGATAGACTTGGTCTGGAGCCCTAAAAGCAGAATCCAGATCAATGGATATTAGTCTGATAGAGACAGAGTTCAGTACAAGAAGAAAGTGGGGTCCATAACAAAGGAAGGGCTACTTTATAAAATGGTGAGCTCCCCACCTGAGAAAGTGTATAAGTGGATAACCACTTGGCAAGGATTTTGAAGAGGGACTCAAGCAGCAAAAGATGGCCTCCACAGTCCTTTTCAAACTCGAGGTATTTATGTTTCTAAAATATATAGAGACACAGTCCAGAAAAAAATTTCTGGCTAACAAGAGTGCTAGAACGTACGTATCTAGCTGGCCCATAGCAGAAAACATCACCGAAATCAGGCCTACAAATTAAGCAACAGGAAGGTTAGCTGAGAGGGGTCTTGAGGGTGTGAAGCCAGACTAAAATACTCTGGACAGCTCCCTGGATTTGAAATCAATTATCTATACATGAACATTCAAATATGACACTGCCAAATATTTTGACTATCCAAAAAGATGCCTCGATTTCTAGGGGAAGGTAGTCAATACCACCGTGTAATGGCTCAGAGGGTCCTGGGTTTGCTTTCTGAAATGCCACCACTTCCTAACTGTAGGGCCTTGGCCAAAGACATTAACCTCTCCAAACCTGTTGCCTCATGTGTAAAAAGGATTTCATTTCAAAACAGGGGAAGGAGAAATTGAAACCAGAATGGAACAAATTTGATAATGAAGCTCAGTGACAGACACACAGACATTCACTATACTATTCTGTTTGATAGTTTGAAGATTTGCATAATAAAAAGTAAAAAGAGGGAGTATTTAAAATAGTACCTACACCGTATAATAATTGTAGGGCTTGAAGGAATCAACAGCATCATCATTACAAGGAATTTTTGCAAATCCTAGTTATTACCAAGAATGGTTAAATATCCCATTTAATCATCCCAACAATGCTATGAAGTGCATAGTAATCATCTCCATTTGGCAGATGAGGAAACTGAAACTCACGTAAATTAGACCAATCCCACAGCTGGCTCTGGGGCTGCAATGCGATCTGAAACCAGTTATCTGACTCCACCATCTCAGCTGCCTTTCTTTCAAGAATAGCTCATTGTGTTCTGCTTGGCTGATATCTACACGATTATATCCTTTAGTCACCTAAGTCAGTGATTTCCCAGCTCTTTTCTCAGTAACAGAACCCCTTTTTTCAAATGCAGTCTTTACTCGGAACTCCAGTAAAGTAAAAGCTATAAAAGCAGAACAGCTCTGGCTGAATGGGGGATTAGGGCCCAGCCACCAGGCCACTTGACCCCAGGATGACCCTTACAGCACCCTAGGGTCTAGGAACAAAGTGTGAAAACCCGAGATTGAAACCGACAACAACAACAAAACCCAATCCTGGGAATTACATTTAAGGACAGCTTCATTTGTATAATGCAGTGTTCAGTCTCCTGTCTCCCATCACATTTGATCCTCATTATCAGCTCTGAGGTGGACAAGGCAGGGCATATCATCCTCAATTTGCAGATGAGAAAAACAAGGCCAAATGGAATTAAGCAACTGGCCAAAGGTGAGTCAGTTCACTTTTAGGCCAAGTGCAGACTGGAAATAGAGTCTGTCTCCATTAACTAGGTGTGACCTGGCAGAGAAGGTGCCATCTACTGGAAATTGCCACTGACCCTGGTTCACCAAGTGGACCATCAGCTCCTTGGCCTTTGAGAGCCTGACCACAGCCCCGTGGCTCCCCTGCCAAGACCCTGTCCCAGAGCAGATGGCAATGGGCAGGGGAGAGGGGTTAAGTACCACTCACTCTAGGACTGGACAGCAAAATGTTGGCGGCAGTCAAGCCATTCCCATCCCAGCCATATCCTGAGCACAGGACAGGGAAAGCAATGGCAGCCAAAGTGCCTGCACCTTTGTCTGCAGCCCGAAAAGGGACAGCAGGTAGTGCAGGCCTGGGTGGTAGTTACACATTCTTTCTTCTTAGCTCTCGCCTAGAAATCCCTGAGACCAGATGCAGCCGATAATTGCCTGAATGGTTCCCCCACTTCAGAGCAGCTCTGAACTGAGCTGGAGCATGTGTTGGAACAGACAACACTTAATTATCACTTAGTCTTTAATTAGCACTTAATTATTAACACTTAATCCATCTGTAAAATGGGGACACTAATACCTGTCTCATAGGGGCTCCCGGAAGATTAATTAATGTTTGCGGCCCACTTTGAAGATGCAAAGCATTGAACAAGTGCTCAGCAGTTCACTGGCTTTTCTAGAGGAGGTCCCCCCTTCCTCTCCTTGTGAATATCCATCCCCAACGATATCTGCTCAACTTTTGCCCTGGTGGAGAAACATCTAGCTCTGTGTTTCCCAAACACGGGATTTCCCATCCAGGAAACGGGCTATTTCCAGCCATCTCCCCACACTTTAATTTTCTATTATGTCCTCTGAATACGGCAATGCCTTCCCAGTAAATATTTTGATGTGCGCTCTTGCAGCAGCTTCTGTGGAGTCTGAATGGGACAGCTGCTCCCTGTATTAGGGAATTCCAGATGTGGTTTAAAACCACCAGACGCATCTGTGCCAATGCCTAGTCTTTGGAGGTAGAAGGGGGGAAGGGATCTGCTAGTTGCCTTTGGGGAAAGCCATGGACATCTAACCCTAGGTCCTGGCCCAGATGGTTTTCCAAGGTCCTCAGATTCACCTCTGGTTGTCTATGCCTTTGGGAGGAGAACGAGCCCCTCAGGGGGCTGGTGAAGAGGCAGCAGAGAGAGCCTTGGCCTGGCCCTTCACCCAGGTAACTTCAGGCCCCTCGTTAACTCTTCTTCTAAAGGGACCACGGGGGAGGGGATGTAAAACATACAGCTCTTAGGGTTTAGCAGAATGAAGAATGGGCCAGAACATTCCCCCAGAAGGTCTGACCTGGGTTCCTCCCTCCTCCCCTGGTGCCAGCCATGTAGGGGGACACTCACTCTTCTTGGAAGCTGAGCCCGTTGTCTGTTGGAGTCCCAACCACGGGGGCAGAGAGCTGCTCCTTCAAGGTCAGGGGCTGCAAGGCCTCAGGCAAGCCCTGAACTCTCTTCCAGATTTCATGGCAGGTCTTGTCTAGGCTGTCTTGGGGTGTATCCTGGTGGATCCAGATGTATCTGGGGAATGGGCCCAGGGCGGAGGGGCGCTTGGCCACCAGGGTCGAGGACGAAGGGAGCCCATTTCCACTGGCCATCCTCCTCCTGTCTTTCCGGAAGCCCCTTTGTCCACCCAGGGCTCGCAGACAGGGCGACCATCCACCACCGCCCTTCATTCACCAGAGAGGGAGATGAGGATGGAGCAGAAGCAGTTCAGTTCTGTCTGGCTGTCGCTCCAGCAAGGTGACTCTGTTCAGAGGCCTCCGATCTGATTTGTGTGCCAGTGGTGGATGGAGATCAGCTTTTTTGGGGGGAGGGGGAGCTTATTTTGATTTGTTTTTATTTGCTCTTTTCTGACCTTTGTCCCTCTCCCCCTGTCCCTGAGAAGAAAAAATTTAAAAGTCAACAAAAACCAGTAGCTTAGTAACCTTGGAATCCCCCTGAGCTCAGGAACCAGGTGCCTGGGTGGGCAGAATGACATCTGGGAACAGGTGGAGGGGGAGGGAGGCCTCTCCCAGAATCCCTGGCGAGTCCCGTTGCCACACACCTGTGACACCTTGCAGCGCCTGGGGCTCAGCCCATTCTCACCCGATAAACCTGGGGATGACTGGGTGAGGGCCTGGCACTGTGCTAGGCACCTGGAGGGCAGGAGCCCTCCACTGGGCTCTCGCAGGGGCCTTCCCAGGGATCCCCGCGCTCCCCGAGGGCCAACGGCCTCTCCCCGCCGCCCCAACCCCCCCTCGCTCGCCCCACTCCCCCAGCCTGGCCCCTCTCCCGCGCCCCGCAGGAAAGCGCCCAGAGCCCACAGCCCGTCCCCGCCAGCGCCCCCAGCAGGCACCTGCCACGCCCCGCGGCCACGCCTTGAAAGGGAGCGGTCCTGCCTGCGGTGGCTCCCACACCCTTCCCTTCCCTTCCCGTCCGGCGCTGGAACTCCTCTGTGGGTTCAGACGCAACGGCTGGGTGCGCGGGGCGCCCGGGTTCGGCGTGGCAGGCGGGACGGGGGTGAATGGGCGCCCAGAGGACCCCAGAGCGCTTTCCTCTGCCATTTGTATTGGCGCTTACTGTGTGCCAAGCGCTGGGCTTTCTGTGTTGTCATAGTCAATCAAAACAAGCTCATGACGTTAGTACCATTGCTTTTTATAGTTCTACCTTTGAGAAAACTGAGTCTCAAAGTAAAAAAGGGGGTGTGTCCGAGGCTCACCGTAAGGGAGGAGCTGGGATTCAAGCCCAGCCCCCTCCCCCCCCACCCCCGCCCCCGCCCCGCACTCTCAGCCACAGAGCTGTACCATTTCCTCTGCGCTGCGTTCAGGTTCCAGGGGTAGGTGGGCGGTGGGCCGGTGGGAGAGGGGGCCAGGGGACTGGACAGAGGTGCAGAGAGAAGCGCTATGTTATGTTTGCTGCTCAATGGCCTCCTTCCCTCTCCGAAGGGGCTAAACTCAGAAATGACACAGCACCTCTTCCTGCCTGGGGTCTTTGGCCCCAGGAGCCAGAGGTTGTGCCTTCGGTATTTCCCCAGCAAGGGAAGAGCAAGGGGGTGTGCAGTAAGGATGGATGGGAATAGAGAAGATGGCTGTCTATGGGTGGAGGTTTGAGTCCTGACGCTGGTATTTCCTCCTACCTGTGTGACTCTTCCAACTTTCTTCACTTCTCCCATCCTCACTCATTCATTTCCCAAATATTGATGCAGCCCTTGCTCTGTCCAGGTGAGTTGCTGGGCACTTAGGAAGCCTGAAGGTTAACAAAACTGGTGGTGTCCCTGCTCTCCTGGAGCCTATATTGTAGTGCAGGGAGATACATCACAAACTCACCAAGCAAATAAAGTAGCAGTAATTACAGACTCTAAACCAGTGGTTCTCAACCTTGGCTGCACATTAGAATCACCTGGGAATCTTTTTTAAATCCTCATTTCTGGGCCTCATCCTCCGGAAATTCTGTTTCTTTGTTACTCATGTTGTGGCCCCACCCCATAACAAAGAAACAGAATTTCCGGAGGATGAGGCCCAGAAATGAGGATTTAAAAAAGATTCCCAGGTGATTCTAATGTGCAGCCACGGTTGAGAACCACTGCTCTAAACAAAAACTCACCAACAAAGCCAGGCAATGGGGAGAGGAACAGAGGCAGCTTGAGATGGCCCAGGCAGACCTCTCTGAGGAGGTAACATTGGAGATGAAACAGAGGATGAGAAGGAGTTCTTTTCTGTAAAATGGTGTTAATCAATTATTATAAAGATCACACTTATGGCACGTTGTAGGCACTCAATCAATGTGTGTTGGATAAATTAATAATAAGCTGTATAGAAAGTGCTGGGCATACCGTAGGTGCCCAATATACAACCTTGCTCTTTACAGAAGGCCCAAGTTCCTGGAAATGTTGACTAAATTTTGAAATCTGAGCTTCATTCCCCTTTGATTTTCATTATAAAATTGAAAATGTGTTCCTTTGGGGAAAATTCCAAGGACATAGACTGAGTAAAATTATAGTTAAGACTGTAGGAAAACCTTTGAAAATAGTGTATTTAAAGGAAAAGTGATCATTTCCGATGAAATATTAATAGTTCTGAAAATGTCACTCAGTGTTTGTGCTGCTTGGCATTTGGTTGGCTCACACACATGTTTGGAGCAGAACTCCAAGGTCCCTGTATTGCCCAGGCTGCAGGGTTCTGGAAAGTTAGCCAGCTCACTCTAAAATACAGCAGGGCTGGGGAACAAAGACAGGAGCGTGTTTTGTTTGGAGCACACAGGAGAGGTTTCTAGAAGATTCTGCAAAAAACTTAGGCGATCTACTTAGAAACAACGCTATGTCCAATATGATAGCCACTTGCCACCTGTGGCTACTACTATTTTATTTCATTTTAATGTAAATGAAAAATTTCAGTTCCTTAGTTACTTTAGCCACGTTTCAAGGGCCACATGTGGCTTGTGGCTACCATAATAGCACAGAGAACATTTTCATTATCACAAACCCAATGGACTCCAGAACTCGACGACCCAGGTTCATATTCTGAGTTCCTGTTTTCTGGCAATGCAGGCTTAGGCAGGTTACTCTGTGCCTTGGTGTATTGGTTTGCTCGGGCTGCCATAAAAAGGTACTCCAGATGGATGGCTTAACACCAGGAATGTATTCCCTCACAGTTCTGGAGGCCAGAAGTCTAAGATCCAGGTGTCAGCAGGCAGATTCCTTCTGAAGATCCACTAGACTTGTAGATACTATCTTCTCCCTGTGCCTTCACATGGTCTTCCTTTTGTGCAGGTCTGTGTCCTCATCTCTACTTACAAGGACACAAGTCATATTAGATTAGCACCCATCCTGATGACCTCATTTTACCTTAAAACCACCCCTTAAAGGTCCTGTCTCAAAATAGTCACATTCTGAGGTACTGGGGGATAGGGCTACAACATAGGAATTTGGGGGGAGATGGCACTCAGCTCATAACCCTTGGTCTCCTCATCTGTAAAATGGGATGATAATAAGAAAAACACACACCTATTTTGTAGAGTTGTTGTAGATGTTTTATTACTAAATAATTACTTCACACATGGAAGGTCCCAAGAACCACACCTGGCACAGAAAGTGCTGTATGTTAGTTTCCTTGACGATTACATTGAGACGTGTGCCACTGGAGTTTTTAAATAACAGATTTTGTGCTCTGTATAGGGAGGGAGAACTTTAGCTGTGCTGTGAAATTGCTCTGTGATGGAGGAATGGACTCGAATCATCAACTAAGCCTTTTCATGGGTCAAGATTGTGCAAGGTGCGAGCCTGGGAGATGAATAAGACCTCTGCCTAGACATCATCACAGGCTAGTGAGGAGAGCAAAGCATCCCATAGGTGCCTGGTAATTATGTTCCTTCCGCCCATAGATATCTACGTGCCTAGAAGTGTTCAAGGTTCTGAAGAGAGGGTAATGAGGAAAGTGAGCCTGCTCCCTGCCTTTTTTTAGAGATTGAAGTGGTCATGGGCACCATTTCATTTATTTATTATTTTTAGTTTGGAAAAATTCTTAAATTACCCCATATTACCCCTATTCCCCTGGGCAGGTTGTGTAAAGTCTAGGAACTCAGTTTGCTCGTGTGTGAAATAGGGTTCATAAAATACTGACCTTCTAGACTTGTTTGGGACAACTGAGACAATACATGTATAGGGCTTACAATTGTTAGTCTGGGACATGCTATGGACCCAATGAATGTTAGCTATCATTCTTAGGATTCTGGGATTCTTGCTTTTCTACTTTGGAACCAAGAAAACCTCAGGAGGAGGCAATTTTCCCTACCTATTCTGCAGCCAAAGCCTCTACTCACCTGGCTTCCATCACTGAGACAAACATGGCTAGGCCGGGAACTTCAGAAGGAGAGCATGGCATGGGGCTCTTTCAAGTCCGTCATAGGCCCTAAGCCTTGCAGCCTTCTCCCTTTTCTAACATACTTTAAACACACTCACCTCCCACCATAAACATCACTTTTCAGTTGTGAAAGAAAATTGAAAAGATTTTTGCCATTTTGCTTTTGAAAATTTTTGGCCATGAGTAATTTATTTAATGTATGGTCCACTGTGATTTCTCCCCAATCTTGGTGCCTACCGGGGAAACCTGGCACAACGAGAAAACTCCAACCTACAAATTGTCATCAAACGTAATGAAATTTTTATGACGATTAAATTCAACAGTTTAATGGAGTTGACATAATGTTACATTTTGCGTTAAATGAAATATTTACTGATGTCAACATTGCTGTTTTCTTCTTTGTGTTATGAAGCCAATCATAACGTTTTCAGGCCTCAAACTTTTTAGGCCCCTGAAAACCACAGAGACCCCTTGTTATCATGTTGATGATGCCTAATGGGTCAAACTGCCCAGAGGCAGGGCCCTACAGAGGGAGATTTCAGACAACTGTCCTTGAGGGGCTAAATATCAGAACTGGAGGCAGAGGAGGGGGCAGCCATGGGAGTGGGGCTTCTCTGGGTGTTGTCTCAGCAATTGGACACCGTTGCAGAGCAGCCAGCCATTGCCCAGGATTTTGCAAAGGACACGAGTGTTCTAGAAGCAAAGCTGTGACTCTGTGGTTCCTCTCTCCTGGCAACACCATCAGCCACCCCGACCATTTCCCAAGGGATTTCACCCCCTATTGTTGCCTCCATTCACTGTCCATGTGGGAGGACAGTGTGAGGAGCTTGGGCGGTAGCAGCTGACACTCTTGACTTTGAATTCCTGCTCTGCTACTCACTGAAAGGTAGCTTTGCACATGCTTAACTTCTCTGGCATTTCATCATCTGCAAAAAGATAGAAACAATACAGGCTCAGCGTGGGAGAGGTTCAAATAGGGACATCCATGTAAAATTCTCAGCACCCTGCCTGGCTCACTGTGTGCCCTCATAAAAATATACCGATTATTGTTGTTCATATTAGCTATTAATGTGAAATGGCAGCCTATGAGCTCTCCATTTAAAGTTAGGGAAAAGGCACCAGGCCGGTGTAACTCAGTGGTTGAGCTTTGACCTATGAACCAGGAGGTCACAGTTCGATTTCCAGTCAAAGCACATGCCTGGGTTGCAGGCTCAGTCCCCAGTAGGGGGCATGATGGAGGTAGCTGATCAATGATTCTCTCTCATCATTGATGTTTCTATATCTCTCCCTCTCCCTTCCTCTCTAAAATCAATAAAAACATATTTTTTTAAGAAATATAAAGTTAGGGAAAAGGAAAGCCATAGTTGGTGGAGGAAAAGAATATGATTTGTCAGTGGAGGCCCAGTAAGGTAGCAACAGAGTCAGAATCCAACTGGCCTTTTGCTTCCTCTGTTGGCCTTCGGCCTTCCTGCCAGCCCTGCCATGATAGGTGCCCCAACATTTCCTGGAGAGGCTCTACACTGAGTGGCCAGATTATTATGGCCACCTGACGTTTGTAGGCAAATTAGCTGTACACTGCATCATATGGGATGTGGAAGCCAAAGACCTGTTCGAATGCTTTTGCTGTCTGCAGTTACCAAGATAAAACGTCTCTAATTCGCACAGGAACACAAGGATTGGACAGTCGAGCATTGGAAAAAAGTCATGTAATCCAATGAATCACATTTCCAGTTGCATCATGCAGATGGCAGAGTGAGAATTTGGAGGAAACAGCATGAAAGCATGCACCCCACATACATGAGTACAACCCTTCAAGCTGGTGAGGGCAGTGTTATGGTTTGGGGCATGTTTTCCTGGCATGATTTGGGCCCTTTAATTCATGTGGAACAATGTCTGAATAGCACAACATACCTAAGTATCATTGCTGATCAAGTTCATCCTATCAGTTGATGGCGTATCCCAATGGAGATGGCTTCTTCCAACAAGACAATGCGCCATGCCACGGTGCTCGTATTGTGTAGGAGTGGTTTCAAGAACATGAAGGAGACTTTACCTTGCTTAGGTGGCCCCCACAATCACCAGATCTCAATCCAATTGAGCATTTTTAAAAATATATTCTATTGATTTTTTACAGAGAGGAAGGGAGAGGGATAGAGAGTTAGAAACATCGATGATTAAGGAGAAACATCGATCAGCTGCCTCCTGCACACCTCCCGCTGGGGATGTGCCTGCAACCAAGGTACATGCCCTTGACCGGAATCGAACCTGGGACCTTTCAGTCCGCAGGCCAACGCTCTATCCACTGAGCCAAACAGGTCATGGCCCAATTGAGCATTTTTGGGACGAAGTTAAAAGAGCCATCAGGCAGCTGGTTCCACAATCATCAAATTTCACAGAACTGGACAGTGCTATTCATTAGGCATGGTGTTAGATTCCTCACATCACCTTTCAATATTTTGTGGAGTCAATGCCAAGAAGAATCGCCGCTGTATTAAAGGCAAAAGGTGGCCCAATGAAGTACTGATGGGGTGGTCATAATAATCTGGCCACTCATGTTCAAATATATCCCACGTTCAAAGGCTGTTAAATCACATTGTTTACCCATATCTTCAGAAAAAAAATCACTTCTGTCATGGTAAACAACCTGCTTCCTTATTTATAATGGTCTGGCCCTCTAGCAACTCCAGCGCGAAATTATAGCTAATTTGCCTACAAACATCAGGTGGTCATAATAATCTGGCCACTCAGTGTATATGGGGTCCATTTCAACTAGAAGGTTGGTGTTCTGCCCTCCCTTCCATGTCCATGCCAGGATGGAGTCACCAACATGCATTCCTTTAAGATTTATACTAGTTGACTGCTGAGATGCTTTCAGATTAAAAAGTAAAAATTATGGCATCAAAAAATAAAGCAAGAGCTGCCTCCATCTAAAGAAAGCAGAAAGAGTTGCTACTTTCAGGCGCCTGAATTGGCCAGAACACATGGAGATAATAAGGTAATAAAACTCGGCCTTCCTATTTGTCAGCCCAAGCAAAAAAATGGAAACACATTGGAAGACAGAGTTTTTATTTTCTGATGGCAGAAAATACACGTCTTCATCTGCAGAGACAAAATGTTTCCTGGAAATCACCCCAAGCATGAATTTATCATGAGCCCTTTTATAAAGGACACTGAGTGACAGAGTGGGCAATACATTCAATTCTGTTTTCATAAAGACAGAAATGCCATTATGTTGGTCAGTTTCTCACATCAGGGTTCTCTGAAGACAGCATAACGTTAAATCATAACGCAGAGAAGGCACTGCTTTCAGGAACTCAGATAATGAAGTCTAGGAGAGACACCTTTGGGTCCGTTCCACAAACATTACTGAGCACCTACTCAAGCATCCATCCATCCATCCATCCATCCAACCATTCAGCAAAGACCTACTGAATGCCCACCATGTGCCAGGCACTCTGAATGGCACTGGTGGAGGTTGCCTGTAAGAACTGACACCCGGACAGAGTTTTGCAGGACAAAGAAAATGCCAGGCACAGGAGGAGAAGATCATTCCAGGCAGAGGGAGCAGCACGCACAGAAGCTCAGAGGCAAAGAAGAGAGAGAGCATGGCCATATCAGGAGTGCAAGGACCTCCAATGGCTGGAGCACAGGGGATGGGGAGTGTGGGAACAGGGGCTAGAGGGGCAGCAGAGGCAGCCATGGAGGCTCTTGTAGGGAGAGGCTAGCAGGGAGTTTTGATTTCCTCTGTAGGTCTTGGGGAAATGGCTGGGGAAGGCAGAGGAGCTGTGAAATCAGGTTGGTGTTTGTTTTTTGTTATTGTTTGTGTAAATCCTCACCCCAGGATATTTTCCCCTTGATTTTTTAGGGACACTGGAAAAGAGAGGGAAAGACAGAGAAACATTGATGTGAGAGAAACCCAGCCATTGGTTGCCTCCTGCCTGAGCCCTGAGAGCCCAGGCTGGGAGGAGCCTGCAACCAAGGTATGTGCCCTTCACCAAAATGGAACCTAGGACCCTTTGGTCTGCAGGCTGACGCTCTATCCATTGAGTCAAACTGGCTAGGGCAGGTTACTGTTTTAAAAGATAACTGGTGGCATAGAGAAGGATAGCTTGAATGGGGCATGAATAGAGTTGGGCACTTGTTCTGCAGCTGTTACAAGGGCCCAGAGAGGCAATGGGGGCCCTGGCTAGAATCCGGAGCTGTTAAGGAGGCAGAACTTGGGGACTGCCTGGATGGGGGGGTTAGTGAGAGGGGTTTCTGGCTCACGAGCTGGGTGGACATAGCTGCCTGTAAGAGCTGACACCTGAGATGGGGGACTGGCAGAGAGGCGGGCTGTGTGAAGGGTCAGAAGTGGGTGGGTTCAGTCATGAGTAGACTGGGGCAGAGCCTCCTCCGGGACATCCAGGAGGAGAGAATAGCAGACACAAAGCCCTGGGGACTCAGGAGGCTCTTGAGAAGTTTTCTGCCATTTAAGGAGCTCCAGTCACTGGGGGAGACAAGTGAGAAAGGCCACCATTACTGAGTCTGGAGACTCAGGGGACAGAGGTGTGGTGCCCCTCCCGCCCTTCCTCCAGCACTTGGGACCTCCGGAGGAGCACACATCCTTCACGCAACCTACCTCCTGGCATTGGACCACGCTGCTTCCTTCCTGGAAAGTGCCACTTCTCCCTGTCCCTCACGCCAGGCTGAGCTAGAGGCCCTGCTCATTTCCGTCACATCCTGCATTTCTCCCAGAGTAAGTAACTACTTTCCCAATAAACTAACAGCACCCCCCCTCCACCCCCCTTCGAAGGGCAGGGACTACTGGTAACACCTTGTTCTTCTTTATATTTGTTTCCTCAGCACCTAGCACAGAGCCTGGCATGCAGCCTGACATGCAGACTAATGTTGGTAGCATGAACAAATGAATGAATGAGTGAGGAGTAAGCAGATGACTGCACAGGATACTACATGGACGGGTGCATGCAGGTATTGCTAGCTGCTGTAACACACCCCAGTATTACAGTGGTGGGAAAGGTCATTGCTCATGTAAGGGGCCAATGCACGTGTCCCTGGTTGGTGGGTGATCTGGGTCTGGGTTTCTTCCATTCTGTGGCTCTGCCATCTCCAAGGGACCCAAAGGCTCCATGTGCAGCCAGCTGATGGAGGGGTAGGGGTGAGAGGATTTTAGGGGGAAAGCCTTGAAGTCACACACACCAATTCTGCTTACATTCCTTTGGCTAGAGAACTGTGTTTTAAGACTGCACCCCACCGCAAAGGGGACCTGAAGATGCAGTCCTGGCTGGGCAGCCACTTTTCAGCGACAGTTCAGCACTGTTGACATTTTTTGCCAAATAATTTCTGGGGGCAGAGGGAAACTTCCTTGGGCATTGTAGAATGTTTAGCGGCATCCCTGGCCTCTACCCACTAAATGCCAGAGGTGACAATAAAAAATGTCTGCAGGCACTGCCAAATGTCCCCCGGGGGGCAACATCACTCCTGGTTGGGAACCATTGCTCTGTAGCATGGAAGGGGAATCATACCTTCTTGATGTCCTGCTAGCTGTCCAAGAGGCTAAGGGCATCTAACCCAGCAGGGGTGTGGGGGTTCAGAAAAGGCTACCTGGGGGGAGGTGACCCTTGGGGGAGGTGACACTTGAGCTGAGTGATGATTAGAAATCATTTACTCCACACAGTGAGAGGGGGAATGGCTTTGCAGTCAGAGGAAAGAGTGTGAGAAAAGGTGAGGAGGCACGATGCATAGCTGATTGGAGGAACTCAAGTAGAGATGAGAGCCTGGAATAGGCTCTCTCCTGTGGATTATGGCCTCTGACAAGTAGAAGGAAAAATTGGCCTCTTTTGCCACAGACAGGAGCTCTGTCCCTTTTCCTTGTTGCACAAATGGAGAACCTTCTGCAAGAAATATCACAATTCGATGGCCTCTGCATTTGGTAGCACTGGAGGAAGGACAGACTGGGGACCCTTCTCACTTGTCCCTCCTGGTTCTTGAGGCGCACAGCCTCCCTACAGTTTGTTCTGGGCTTTTTTTCCCCTAAACCCCTTCTGTCACTTTTCCTAGGAAGCAGATCACTGTCATCTCTACAGTGACAGCCTTACCCTTGGAAAACACTAGCTTCTGCCTAATCTTGCTCCCTCGCCCCAGCTGGTTTGGCTCAGTGGATAGAGCATCAGTCTGCGGACTGAGGGTCCCAGGTTGGATTCCTGCCAAAGGCACAAGTCCAGGTTGTGGGCTCAATTCCCAGTAGGGGGCGTGTAGGAGGCAGCCAATCAGTGATTCCCTCTCATCATTGATGTTTCTATCTCTCTCTTCCTCTCTGAAATCAATAAAAAAAATATATTTTTTTAAATTAAAAAAATTAAATCTCCACCCTCTACTCAGACCCTGGCTTTTCCTGTGAGCTCTGGCCTTTTCTCTGTAACCCTGCTCTGCACTCCTGCTAGCCCTTCAGGCTCCACTCTTGCCCTCATGCTAGAGCATACTATTTCCAAAACAAAATTTCAAGGCATCAAGTGTACAGCCCCTACTTGAATCAAAGTTTTCCGGAGCATGGGGCCTTGTTTTCTTTCTGAAAGAAACCTCTAATCTTATCTGGATATTAGGCTTATCTTGGTGAGTCACCATACCTCACTGGGCTTTGTCTGCAATGTGACAGTGTGGCGGTGGCCCTGCCCCACGGCTGCCTATCGCTCCTGGGCAGAATGGAAGGGGCCGGCAGGGAGCCAGCGTGGGGGCTGGGCTGAGAGCCACATCCTCCTGGGCAAGGTTATCATCTCTTGGACACCTGCTTCTTCCCTGCCCTGCAAACATGTCTAGGGCCTTCACCTCTGCCTTTGCCCACATTACTTGCAGCTCAGGCTGTTGCATTAACCTCCCCTTTCCCTGCCCCTTCCTATGTATGCCCCACCCACAGAGAAGTCAGTCTACGTGCCAGGCTGTGCCACTCGGCACCGATTTCCTAGAAACGGAAAACCCACCTCTCTGGTATACAGAGCTGACACTTTTCCAGAGTCTCTCCTGCTAAAGCAGTCACGCTATGCACAGCCTTCGCCGATATCTCTTGAAATACATATTCTGGCCACCATGCATTTGCTCTCTCTCCTCCACCTAAAAAGTCCTCCCTCCTGTATGGGCTGAAGTGTGTCCCCCTCCAAAAAAAATTCCTATGTTGCAATCCTCATCCCAGAATGGGACTGTATGTGAAGATGTGGTTTTAAAGAGGTAATCAACTTGAAATGGGATGAGGGTGGGCTATTTTCCAACATGACTGATGTCCTTATAAAAAGAGGAAATTTGGACACAGACATGTGCAGAGGGGGGACCGTGTGAAGACATAGAAGAAGCCGGCCATCTGCAAGGAAAGGACTCAGAAGGAGCCAACCCTGTCAACACCTGGACCTCAGACTTCTAGCCTCCAGAACATGTGAGGAAATACATTTCTGTCGTTTAAGCCACCCAGCGTGTGGCACTTTGTAACGGCAACCCTAACAAACTAATATACCTCCTGTTTCCCACTGCCTATTGCCGACCTCCCCGCCATGCCCTGAGAGTCTCTCATGATCTGGCTTGGGCCCTATCCTCATCTCCTGGGTTCCTCTCCCCTTGCCCATGCTTTCTATACCAAAAGCCCTTTTCTCAACCCTTTGCGTGGCTGTCTTGCTTAATTTTCAATCCCACCTTCAAGGTCACCACCTCAGAGAGGCCTTTACAGATCACCTATTTAAGGTACCTCACCCCATAACCCCCCTCCTTCTCATAGCACCATGAACTTTTCCTCCCTGGCATTCTTAATGAGTAACTTTTGATGTGTTTGTTTATTTCCTGCCTTCACAAGCCAGGGACTGTTCACTGGGGTGTATATTCATTATCTAGCAGTGTCCGGCACGTAATGATCCTGAATAAATATTTGTTGTGTAAATCAATCTTCGCCTTGTCAAAGTTTCTATCCAGGCCTCAGGGTCCCTCTTGAAATTAGCCTACTGATCCCCAAGTCCAGGAAAAGCTTGCTGTCTGATACGCCCTGTAATATGCCCCTGCCATGGTGATTACCACTGCCAGGCTGAATGGGCTGTGTGGGGGTTTCTATCTGTGCCCCACATCCTGCCAGGCCGGACCACACACTGCATCTCTGCATTGCCACAGCACAGCCTGACACAGGGCCCAGCGCCCAGGAGGCCTCAGTAAAGGTATACAGACCCCAAAAGATCAGAGAGGCATGAATGGTGGGGGAATTGAGTAAACAAGCTAGTTACAAGGGATAAAAAAGGGTACCCCTGCCCTCTCCAGCCCCAAGGGAGAAAGATGACAAATGTTCCTTTTGCCAGGGAGGGTTTTGGGGTAAACATCAGCTGCAGATTGCAGCCATAGAGCAAAGTTCTGGGGCTGAGAAGGGGGTGGGGGAAGTCCACTGGCTTGGAGCCCCAGAATTTAGAGCAGCCAGACTCTCTTCTGCCCAGCTGCGGCTGCAGGGGAGGGCTGAGTATCTTTGCCAGCTCGGCTCTCTGGAGGAGAACCCCGCCTGCAGGAGAGGGGGGAAGGCCCAAGCTTCGGAGGCATGGGCCCACCCCAGGGAAGATCTGGCCAACAGTCCCCCCAAAGCCACCACCCACTCACCACCCAGCCAGTCCTTCTGTCCCTCCCTCTTCTTCAGGTCTGGTAGGACCCTCCCTGGTCAGTCCAGTCGGGGCTGGCTGAGCCCTCTCTTTGGGCCTGGACAATGGAAAGGACTAGGCCCCTCCCCACTGCCCCAGGGACATAAAGCGGGCCTTTCACAGTCAAGTTCTGGCCGCTTTGGTTGGTTCTTGGCACCCAGCGAGGCAGCATCAGGAGGGGTGAGAAAGCAAGTGTGCTGGGGGTGGGGGTGGGGCTGGCGATTCTGAGGCATTTCCCCCACCCAGGGGCCACTCAGCGGTCCCCCCAACTGTGGGGTGAGCTCAGACAGGGCTACGCGTCAACTTGGGCTAGAGGAGGCAGACAGGCATCAAGGGAGCTGGGAGATCACGGCTCTGGGAAGGAGGGGCAAACACCCACTCCTCAGGCCTTGCCCACCACCTTCCCACTTGGGATATAGGCAAACCTATTGCCCCTTCCTGGCTCTTTCCGGGAAATTCCGAGGCTCCTGGCCCCTGGGCTCGCAGAGCTCGGGTTTGGCCTAAACCCCAAGCCCCCAGCGCTGCTTCTCTCGGGTGCCTCTGGTAAAGGAGGTGGGGTGCTCACCAGCTACAGCTATTCTGCTGGGCGAGCCAGCAGGGGCCTCATCTCTGGGCCTCATCCCTCCTGGTCCCCTCTGTACCCCCACCCGCCCCCTCCCAACGTCTCTTCTCTCTCGCCAGAGAGTTTAGACAGAGAGAGGAGCCATCATGACTGACGGAGGAGCCTAGGGGAGAGGAGAACGAGACAGAGACCGGGTGGGGGTGGGGGATGGGGTGGGGACCGGTGCTCAGCCCTCGGGGCTTGGCGGAAGCGGCCTGGCGGGAGGGGTGGAGAGCGACTCACGCCATTGGGAGAGTCGCTCTGGTTTGGGGCCAAGGCTGGGAGGGTGAGAGTAAGCAGGGCCTGCTTATTTAATTTTGAGGATAAATTGTACAAGTAACTCTTGCAGCATCCTTCTACAACCTAACCTTCCCCCCCGCTCCCCTCCCCCCCCCCCCCCCCCCAGCGCACACATGCACTCGTCTCTCCATCCTGAGATTTTGTCTTAGGGCAGGGGTAGGGCCATTCGGAGCCAAAAGAACGGGTCCTCCACCACACCCGCCCTCCAATTCTTAGCCCATCTATGCACAAGCACCCACCTTCAGGGGATGGAGTAGGAGGCTACTGTGAACCAGGGCTCCTAAACATCGCCCCAGCCCTATATTGCAAGTTCAAACCCACTACCCAAGATCAGCTTGTAAAAGCCTTGACATGGGGATCCTAGTCCTTTGGTTACCTTTTCCCAGACAGTCTTCCAATTTCCAAACGTGGAAGAGGCGTGTGTGTATGTGCGCGCGCGCCGCCTGTGTGTGCGCGCGTGTGTGTCTGTATCACTGTGTGTGCGTGTGTGTATGGGGGTTATATTAATGGGTAATCTTAGAAATGACAACGAGAGAACTGAACTTAAAAGAAACCGGTCCGTTGTAAAACAAACAAGGAATAAACAACCCATAAAATGTAATTTGTGGCTTATCTGGAGGTGGAGGTGGCGCTGAAGAGGAGCACCCACTCCCCAATATTTTTTTTGCTGTGCCTCCACCCCCAGCGTTTGGAGCGGCGGAGAAGCGGCTCGGGAGTGATTAATCCGGGGATAATTCACCCCCCCGCCCCCCAGCGCGAACCCCGCGAAGCGGGATTGGAGGGAGTCATTTCCGAGAGCGCAGCGCGCCTCTCCCCGGCCGGGCGGACACTTGGTTCATTCCAGCCGCAGAAGCTCAGGGCTCCCGCGTACCGGGGTTTTTTCCGAACAGAAAAAAAGCTCCAGAGCTCCCCTGACCTCCTTTCTCCTCGGCGGGAGCGGACCTCTCCCTCGGCGCTGCCGACCAGCCATGCCGCGCTCGCGAGGACCGAAGCCGGGGCGCTGCGGCTGCCCCGCGGGGAGGGCTCGCAGCGAAGCCGGGATTTCGGCGCTCGTACCGGGCGTGGGGAGCCGCTGGGGCCGCCCGCCGCCGCCGCCAACGCCGCCGCCGCTGCTGCTGCTGCTGAGCTGGGGGCTGCTCAGCGCCTCGGCCGCCGCGGGTAAGTCCGGCCGCGCTGGGAGCCGGCGGCCGCCGTGCGCCCCACCCGAGTCCGACCCCGTCCCCGGCCCTTTCCCCGTCCTCCCCCTTAACCTTCCACTCTTCCCGTCGCCCACCCTCACGCTCAGCCCCAGCTCCCCCCTTCCCCCTCCCCCCAACAGTGTCCTCACCTCCACCCTCACCCTCACCGCTACCCCCAAACCCAGCCGCAACTTGGCCGGATCCGGCCGGTGTGAGGGCCTGGGAGACTGGCTTCCCTTCCCTGGGTTTCGGGGCACCCGGACCGTGGCTTCAGTTTCTCCAGCCTCCCAGCCCCCAAGATGCAAGGCTTTCCCCGATAAACTTTCCTGGAGCCCTCCCCCTACCTCCCCATTCTGGGGGCCTGCAGGGTCTGCCCCGCCCCCGCCCATTTTCTAGCCCGCGCCCCGCGGTAGCCACCCGGAGACTGCGGCCGCCAACCCCTTCCCCAGGAGTCCTCCTCTCTCCGCGCTCTGGGCTTTGAGGGGGTTCCGGTGGGCGCGGGCCGGGGGCGGGGGTCCCGAGCATTCTTTGCGGGAGAACTCAGGTGGGGGCTGGGGGGCTGAGGACATGGAGGCGAGGGTGGGGGTTGTGCCCGGGGGCTGGGGAGGGAGTGTCTCCGGCAGGCTCCACGACACCACATTCCCACCGGTCCCCACTCCGCGCCAAAGTGCCCTTTCCCGCGCCCTGCTGCAGCCCAGCGCTGGGGCTGCGGCAGCGGCGGCACCGGCGGCGGGACCTGCTCCTGGCAACCGAGTCCCGGCGGGTGCGGCCAGAACTTCGTGGGTGTCTGGCTGCAGCTTGTGGACCCGGAAAGGCACGCGGCCCTTCCAGAGAATCCAGTCCCCAAGTGGGGAATACTGACCTCGACTGGTGCCTTCCCATTTTATCCCCTGCACCCCTCTGAGGCTCAGCTGTAGCCACAGCCTAGAAAGTTCCGTGTGCCCGGGTGGGGATGGGTCCAACCGACGATGCCTGGGGCCGCATTTTCGTTTAGCCTGGAGGCTGACACCCTAAACACCTGCTGCCCGGGCCTGGACTCAGGGCACCTCTGCCTGGAGCCTTGGGTTTTACTGGTTTGGTTTGGTTTAAACCACTGATTGGATGAACCTCTGAAGGCTTCGCCTTGGCCACCCCAACATCCCAGTGCTCCCTTCTTGGAAAGTGCGTCCCTTCCCTGGCAAGTTCTCCGACTCACTCTGAGCTCCATATTTTGTGAGTGGCTCCTCGCAGACCCTGTCGCCAGCTCCTTAGCCGGCAATGTTACGGTTGCTGGTCAGGGAGGGCGGAGGGCGTCGGAGCTAGCTCTCGCATCCCTACTTGATCGGACTTTCTCTGCTTCTCCGAGGAGTCATAGCCGTCATAGCGGCTGACATCCAGAGAGGGGCGCCCGCGGTGCGCGCGCCGAGGAGCTAAGCCTTGCGTACACCCACACCCACTGGCTGTGCGGTTCAGAAGGACTCCGCTGGTCACCCAGACTTGCCACAGGGGCGGTGAGGAAACTGCTGCTACTGGTATCAGGTCTTTCAGCCCTTTGTCCAGGTTTGGCCATGCTCAGGTTTAGGGGGCCTGAGATTGCCCTTTCTGTGATCCAACAATTGTCCTGGCTAGACTTGTCCCAGCCCCCAGGGTATGTCATGCCCCTGGGGAAGAAAAAGGCCCACGGACAGGAGCTTGCACACTGTAGGGCGCTGCTGGAATCCTGCCTGTAGAGACCCATCGCCAGCGGCTCTTTGGTCAGTCGAGAAGTTGGGTCCGTATTGGTGAATGGTTTGAGGAGGGGTGCTTACTCTCTGGCAGCCCTACTCTTGCTTCCAGCGCATTTCTTTGTAAACCTTCCCCGCATTTAGATGTGCTGTCTGGCCTTGCAAGCAACACAGATTTGGAAATGGACTTGGTGACAGATGATTGCAGGATTTGGCACAGTAGAGGGGAAAGCACATTCATTTTGTGTTCTCTTCACATTGTTGACTTTAAAAGACACTCAGGGCTGAACCATCTCCCTTCCTAGCCCAGTGATGACTGGATAAAATGAACATAAGGATGTGACAAGGAGAGCCTCCTCACTCACCTTTATCTTTGATCCTCACTCAACACCTTCCATCTGTGCCTGGCCTCCCCCTTCCCCTGCTCCCAGTCTCCTTGGAGACCTCCCACCAGTGACCTCCTCTCCCTACTATCAATCACTCTTTCTCCTTAGGTTTCCTCTTGGCCTATAAACAGCTGTAGTTTTTTTTTTATATATAGATATTATTTATTTTTTACAGAGAGGAAGGGAGAGGGATAGAGAGTTAGAAACATCGATGAGAGAGGAACATCGATCAGCTGGCCCCTGCACTCTCCCCACTGGGAATGTGCCCGCAACCAAGGTACATGCCCTTGACCGGAATTGAACACGGGACCCCTGAGTCCGCAGGCCGACGTTCTATCCGCTGAGCCAAACCGGTCAGGGCCAGCTTTAGTCTTTAACATGAGATAAGCTAACCAAACTTCTTGGCCTATTGACCTTTTAGCTACCATTCCATCTCTCTTTCTCTGTTACAAGTCAGTTCTCTTTCGAGGGTCTTCAACTTTCTGGACTACCAGTCAGTCCCTGCAGTCTGCCTTCTGTCCCCAGAACTGGAACTCTCTAGGAAAGATTGCCAAGGACTACCCTAATTGCCAACTCTTTCTTTCTGTGGTTGGCTTTTTCTTTCTCTTTCCCCCTCCCTCCCCTCCTCTCCCCTTCCTTTCCTTTCCTTTCCTTTCCTTTCCTTTCCTTTCCTTTCCTTTCCTTTCCTTTCCTTTCCTTTCCTTCCCTTCCCTTCCCTTCCCTTCCCCTTCCCCTTCCCCTTCCCCTTCCCCTTCCCCTTCCCCTTCCCCTTCCCTTCCCTTCCTTCCTTCCTTCCTTCCTTCCTTCCTTCCTTCCTTCCTTCCTTTTCCCTTTCATCTATCTTTATAGTCCATTATCTATCTGTGAATTTGAATCCTTTGGATTATTCCTTTTAAAAACCTCACTTCCTTGAGCTTCTTAGACACTGCTATTTTTTTTCTTACCTCTTGGCTGTTCCTTCCCAGTCTCTACAGTAGCAGTTACTCCCCCGCCCCCTGTAAGTATGGCTTCCTGCAGTTCCACTCCTGTGCTTTTCCTCATTTTCTTTCCCCAGTCCCCAGGTGAGCTCATCCAGGTCCATCCCTTCCACGATCACACTCTGAAGCTTCTAGACAGATCTCCTGCCAAGAGGCTTCTGCTGATTTATGTCTATTGGCTTTGTTGCACACGGAAATTCTGGGTCTAGACAGCCCATATATCTGGTGACTTTTGGGCGTTTTCATCTAGATGTTTCCCTTCCAAAGCAACTCATTAGCTCCTCTCCTGAGCCTCCAATATTCCCTATGTAGGCCGATGATACCTGCAGCCTGCCAGTTACCCAGCCTCGAAACCTGAGTATCATTCTCAACTCCTTCCTTAGGAGGTAGCCATCAAGTTCTTTAAGTTTCAAACCCTCAATTGTTCTCAAACATCCCTACTTTTCTCTGGATTTAGAGGCTCTGAGGATTGAAAAGGCTGAAATGCCTCCATCCTCTTAATAAGTAATTCACAATAAAAGTAATATTAAACTATAAGGAATTCCAACAAAGTTCTAATTTTTCTCATCCTAACCACTTCATTGCTTTAAAAATTCAAATATCAAATTATTATTATTTTTTTATTCTCTGTATTTTGCTTGTTCCTTAAGAGCTTGTTTTCAGGGGCCTCTTGCAGACTGGTGCACTGACCAGACCCAGTGTTTGATTGTAGTACTAATTGAATTATGTTCAAAGTATTTGTCTATCTGCCTCACGTATTGAACTCTGAGCTTCCTGAAGGCAGGGATAGTGCTTTATTTCTCTTATATCCCCAGCACTCAGCTCAGAACCTGACATAGAATTGGTGTCTGATGGGTGGTTATTAATCAGTGGAAAATTTTAAAATATTTTTGGACCATTTTTTTTAGGGCCCAATAAAGATAAATAGTGTTAGGGGTCAAGGAACCTAGAGATAACAATGATACCAGGTTCCCTGTTGTCCTTCCCCCCACCCAGAACTAAAGGTGACATGTTGGTGAGATAGCTCCTTATAGTCTCGAACCAATTCAACAACAAGCCCTGACATACATGCTCCTCAGTCCCCCAAAGGAAAGGCATTTAGGCATCAGTATATGGATTTGAAATTCCAACTGCAATTGAGCTGTGGGTTCATGGGATAATGTTGACCATATCTCGGGCTGGTGAGTATGTGGCTTTGTCGCAGGTGAGACTAGAAGCGCGTGGGAAGGGGACTGGAGAACCTGATTTTGAGGTCTTGGACACTGTGAGGTTTGGGTTTGTCCAGAAGAGTCTGGTAGGTGGCTTCGGCAGCATCACCTTCACTCTGTCTGACCTGCTCTGTTTCATCATCGCTATCATTCCAGCAGATTAAGGGAATCCGATCACTCAGCAGAGCCCAATGTTCCTTGTTGGACAACTAGCTGATCTTCAGATCTTTCCAAGGCCCAGTTCCCCACCTGCAAAAGGGGCACGTCATTCCTGTGTTGTGGGAAGGATTAGAAATCAGAGATGCAACAGGCCCAGCACATACCGACCTCACTGAAGGTGCCCCTTAAGTGGAAGTTGGGGTTGAAACAGGAACCCTGAGCACAAAGGACTCAGCCAGGAAGTCTGTGCGCCCTCACAGTGTCCTCCCCCACCCCCTGTGCTCAGAAAACTGTCTGGTACTCCGGGGAGTAACACTGATAGCTGACGTTCACTGAGCCCTCATCATGTGCTGGCATCATCCCAAGCACTTTTGTGTATCTCAAATCTCAAGCAACCCTGTGAGGCCAGCAATATTATTTTTCCCATTTTATACATGAAGGAGTAGGTTCAGCGAGGACATAGACATCCATACAGTAAGTCACTGGCCTAGCCAGGGTTTGAACCCAGTCTGCCTGACTCCAGATCCTTTACTCATAGCCACACTGCTGTCTGACTTCTAAGGGGACCCAACTGGTGAGATACTCCTGGAATCCTTCTGCCCAGGCTTCTAGCCCCAGCCCTGCTTTTCCCACTGCTCCCCCTGCCCCCTTTCAGTTTTGCTTTTGGTACTTGAGGCTGGATCCCAACCTTCCAGCTCCTCAGGCAGCTGTGGTTCATCCATCTCTAGTCTTGGGAGGAGACTGCAAAGTTATCCTTGGTTTGCTTCTATTCCCAAACACCCATCTGACGTGAAAGCTATTGTGGACTGTCACAACCCTCTAAGTTCCCCCTGTTGTAAAATCACCAGGACATACCGGAATGTCTTGTTGAATGAAATGATGTCCGTCTGTGAACTCAGGCAGGGCAGTGGAGCCCAGATCACAGCACATAGAAGACTCTCGATGACACCTGTTGAGAGGACCCGCAGTTGGTTCTCGGGAACACAGGCTCCTTTCCCTCAGGATGCCCTGTTGGACATTCCCAAAGCACGCTGTTTGGAGGAGTGGGAAGAGGTGAAGGGACATCCCCACGTGGATACTATTGCATCCTACTAATAATAGCTGGCTAATGTTTTATAGACATTACTATTCAATTCACACAACAATCCAACCACTATCATATCAAGTTGGAAGAGACTGAGGCTCAGAAATTTAGCAATTTGGCTAAGGTTGTAGAGCTGATAGGTAAAGGAGGCTCGAAGGCCCATCCCCTTAATTCACAGAAGGCATTTGTCACAGTGCCAGATGCATTGTTAGCATCAGTATATGTTAGTGGCTCCCTCTACTACTACTTCTACTGCTATGACTGTCTACTTGCTTTCTGCACTATCCTCTTAGCATCGCAAAAGAAACAGTTCTAACATTATGCCACTCTGAGGTGCCACTATATGCATCAACAAGAGTATTTTCTCTTTGCTCCTCTCACTGAAAGCACAGCCCTTAGATCCTGGTCAACTCATTCAACCCATCAGCCATTAGCCTTTCTCTTCCTAGAGTGGTCAAGGGGGAGGAATCTCTATCTCCCCCTCTAGTGGTTGGATTACCACTGCCACTGCCCTCCTTGGTTTTCACTCCTTGAGTGGGATATGGCCTCCCAACCACTCCCTCTCTGCCTGCAGAGATTTCCACCATAACCGGGAACATCTGTGTGACCCTGCAAATGGAGGATTACTTCACAGTCCTCTGCCTCAAGGAGACCCTATCTCAGGCTTGACTGGCTTTGAAAAGAACTTAGCTCCTTTAAACCCACAGAAAGCAAAGGGTAGGCCATGCATTGCGGGGGTTTCTCAACTTGAAAATGATGATGCAGTTCTTAGAGATTTTTCGTGGCTCCTGTATGTTAAGAAACAAAGGGAAATCATATTTATTTTCTTTCTGGACTCTTGAGAGCTTAAATCCCTGGATTATCTTTTCATACCCCTCCTCTAAAGAGGATGTTCTGTGTCTTTTTTTCTCTTCTCCTACCCAAATACACACTTAGCTCAGAGCTTGTGGGGAGGAAGATCTTTTGGATGTGTCTACATGTAATATGAAGAATGGTCATGTCCCCGTGTAAATCATACATGAGAACTCTGGTCAAGCAGAAGATGAGAGGGTAGGGAATATAATGGAATATGATGGGTGGAGATTGGAGAAATAGAATAATTTGAGATGGAGTGAGATTAAGTAGGAAGGATTGAGTGGGTTAGGATCAAGAGTGAATTGGGATGGGTTGCGATGGGATAGATAGGATGAATTGGGATGGGTTGAAATGGGGGTGGAATGGGATTGAATATATGATGGTTTGGGGTGGGATTGAGAGGATGGGATACAGAGTATTCAGGGGATGGAATGGGATAGGATGGGGTGGGTGGCATAGGGATAGGTTCGACTGTACTGGGATGGGATAGGATGGAATTAGGGTGAGATGGAGTGGACAATTAGGATATAGTGGACTCAAGGTTAATGTGTCATGGTGGGATGGGGTGAGATGGGGGTGAGTCAGGGTGTCCTGGGCACTGAGTCAGGTGAATTAGGATGGGATACTGGGAGATGTGGTGGGGTTATATAGACAACTGAGTGGGCACTTTGAGGGAATTGGCAATGAGGGAGGGCACCAGAAACAACTTGTTCCCGTTATTGTAGCATCTTCATCCCCCTCCCCAAACTCTTTGGTTTCTTATTTGCCTGAACTGTGCAACTTCCAGCAGATAGTGAGTCCCCATGAGCTCTTGCTTCCACGCTGGCATGGATCCTAAAATGCTGGAGGCACCACTCTCCTGTTATAAGGGGCCATTCTTCAGGGAGAAATTAGGAGCCCCGTTGGCCACCACCACAAACCCTACCAGAGAAATATGCTGGGCACATGCCAGAAGCCCCAGTGCAGCCCATGTCAAACCCAACAGCAGGGAAGGGCGCTGTGCCCACCCTAAAGCTAGTGGGGTGCTGTACTCACAGAAAGCAAAGTCCTGCGTGGTGTAGAGGCTCATCTCTCTGGGGGCATCTCGCCACTTGAAATTGCCTTTCACGTCCTACCTATTTGTTCCTGTATTGTTGGAAATTTTTCAACTGAATTGATCTCTAAGAGGATGTCAGTCCTATCCTTGAAAATCATCATTATAAGAAACTCTTATGATGCTAAAAATAAGGTATGTATAGTTAAATTACAGAGAGCTCCAAGATGACTCTTAGAAATTTCCTTGAGCATCTCCCAGGTGGTCTAGAGCAGAAAATCAGGGCTCATATTGCAGCACAAATAGCCTTCCTCTCTGCCAGTGTCGAATTTATACTCAATTAAGTGCAATTATAATCCAGATCCCTCCAAAAAATTATGTGTCCATCTTCTAGGTTTTCCAACAGGAAATAGAATAAGTTCCATTATTAAATAGCTACATGTATTTATTTAATGAAAATAAGCGAGTGTGACGGTTGTAACTTTAAAGGGAGAAAGCAGAGACTTTGAAATTTGGACCATTTGAGACACAAGTGCATTATCAGAGAATGTGTAGGCGTTTTGTGTGGATGATTGATGGCCCTTTCTGAGATGAGCAAGTGTGGTAGAGTCGACTCAGGCCTCGGGAGGCTTGTCTACGTGCTGGCTGCCTGACTCTGCTCCACTCCAGCCTGAGTCTTACTTGCTACCTACTGACCCTCATTGCTTCCTCCATCGCCATCTGAGGGCTGGAGGTCAAGGATGCAGAAAGGCTCAGAGGTTGGGTGAGCCTTGGTGATGATGCATGGGCTTCTGAACGTGACTTGGCGATAAGAAGGAGGTAAAAGTTTAATGATTTCTTTTTAATTCATGTTAAACTGTTTCTAGCATGAAAACAGCCACCTCAAGGATGGCATCCCCTCCTCCCAGGGACCTGTGTAGCACTGGCCCTTGTCATTTGTGCAGCCCCAGGAGGGCTGACCCGCAGCAGATCCATGACTGGGAGGAATACATTCTGATCTATTTGATATATGTATTGAAATTCGGCCCAAGAACCAGGACACTAGTCTTCCAGACTTGGTGGTGCTTCTACCATTTATGTGACCATGAGAGAATTATTTCATCCTCCCGGGCCTCCATTTTCTTACCTGTAATATGGGAACAATGATACATACCATGTCTATGTATGCTGTGCTTGGAAGCTCTTTAATTAACAAAACAAAACTGGTCCAGAGATAGTAGAATAGGTCACTAGTCTGAGCCTCATCCAATGGGAGATCTGCTGGTGGCCAGGCCGGCTTGGCTTTCCAGGGATGTGAAACTCACTACCTCTGTAGTGGGCCTGCCTGGCCTTCAGTGGGTGAAGGAAGGTAAACTTGCTGAGCTTCCTAGCCCTTATCCATTCTTACCCTACAATATGTGGCTGCTCCTGAGAACTTGAAAGGGAGGATGCAAGCATTTCCCATCCGCAGTCCCTCAGACATCTGCCACAGCCTCCTCCTCACTCTGCACCCCAGGCAGCACCACTGGCAGTTCCTCTGGGAGAGGAAGACGGTGGAGGCTTCACCTTCATTGACACACCCATCTGGAAACAAGATCTGCATTGAGGCCTTTAAACTCTAGCAAGATGAAAAGTCCCTATATGTGAGGACCACGGAGCCGTGCATCTCATGACATTTTGCTCCAGGAAACATGGAAAGAGGAGAATGTTATAAGGATAGTTGTCTTGAGTCATGTGGATGACACAGTTGAGGATTTTTGTTTTTTGCTTTTTGCTTTTTTTTTTTTTTTTGAGTCCAGGTGCATAACATTGAATTAATCCTACCTTCAGACCATGACACTTTATGATCATCTATGCCAGACTTCTCTCTTGTTTTATTTAAACACTAGTGACCTGGTGCACGGATTCGTGCACATTGAAAGGAAATTAATTAGAAGGTTGCTGATGGGGGGAGATGGGCCAGACATGCCCTGGAGCCAACCTCCCGAGGTCCCTCCAGGGCCAGCCGCACCTGGCGCTGTGCCACAGCGGAGTGAGCAGGGTCCCTCAGGCAGGTGGGGTCCCGAGGCCTGGGCTGTGGGAATCAGGCCAAAACTGGTTCCCTGACATCCCCCAAGGGTTCCCGGAGTGCGAGGGCACTCTGTAAAGTTGCTGTCTTACAGGGTATGGAACGCAAACGCAAGTGTGCGGTAAACCAGATTTGGGTTGACAGTGCTCCAGCAACAACATAACCCATGGCCGATGGTGGAATCGTGTGGCCCTGGGAGGAATCAGGCTCCCTCCTCTCTGGTGTCACCTGAGAACCACTGCTGCCAAGTCACTGCAGCTTGGCAGCTCCTGTGTTGAGCGCCTGCCCCCCGGTGGTCAGTGTGTGTCATAGCGACCAGTCGGATGGGCGGAGGGACACTTAGCATATTAGCCTTTTATATATATAGATTTCCCTCCCGTTATCCCCAGTCCTAAGGCATTGTCCTCCTCCATCAGTACCCACTCTGATATATTTGATATGTCTTTAAATATGCATGAATTCTTATAAAATATGTAGGATTGTTTGTGTGCCTATGTATTTTGAATTTACATAAATGGTAGTGAACAATACGTTTCTTACTGTATTTACTCAACACTGTAAAGATCTAGCCCTGCTTCCCTGCATGTGTCCGGTCCGCGGTTTCTAACTGCTGTGGGCATTATTGTTGTGCATCCATCACTTTCTATGCATCCATTCCCCTGGGGATAGATGCCTGGCTTGTCTATAACTCTTGGCCACACATGAAGTTCTGAACCACATCCTTGGCCATGCCCTCTCGGGACCCTGCGTGAGAATAACTCCGGGCTTTAACACATGGAGGGTTGGGCTCCTTGAGTTCACCTTCTGGGTTCTGCCATCATGTTTCCTAAAATGGCTGTGCCAGGGCGCATTTCCACCGAGAGCACACAAGAGTTTCTGTCTCCTCGTATCATCACCAGCACCTAATGTCATCCGCCTTACTGGCTTTTGCCCTTCTGATGAGTTTAAAGTGCCATCTCATTGTTTTCATTGTCATTTCTCTGATAACTAGTAAGTTTGAATATCTCTTATATGTTTGCCAGTTGTTTGAGCTTCACTTGCTTGTAAATTGCTTACTGATAGTCTTTGCCTATTTTTAAGTTGGACTTCCTGTCTTCATTTAGAAAAAGTTTTGGTTGATTTGCAGAAGTGTTTTGTTGTTTCTTGTATTCCAGATCTTGCCCTTTGCCACTTCTAAAGGTTACACAGAACCTCTCTCATTCTTCCATCTGTCTATTTTGTTTATGGTGTCTTTCTTTAGACAGCTATGCTTCCTTTTAAACCTAGTCAAATCCATCAATGTTTTCTGGAAAACAGAAGCTGGGACATGTGGGGGTGCTGGTGAGCTAGGAGGCAGGGCAGGTTCTCAGGCCCACGTGGGTTCACCTTCACCTGCAAGGCTGGCTCTTCGTATGGAGGGGTCTGAGTAGTCCTGGACCTTCCTGTCCATTCTGGGCTCCCAAGTATCCATCAATGAAAGATGGATAAACAAAATATAGCATCTATATAGAGTGAAATATTAGTCCACCTTCAAAAGGGACAATATTGTACATGTTACAACATGGATGAACCTTGAACACATGATGCCAAGTGAAATAAGCCAGTCCAAAAAGGGCAAATACTATATGATTCCTATAGGAGATTTCTCTTTTGGTTGAGGCTCTATGTTTCCTGAAGGTGCCAGTGTAAGTACAAATCAGTTATTTGATGGTGCCACACTTAGAGAATGTGAGGAGTTATTCCACCTACAGCAGGCATTACTGAAGGCCTGTGCCGTGCCTGAGCTCTCAGATGCACTGGGGACGTAGACAAGTTTCACAGATACAGGTACATAAGAGAGGCAACTACACACATGTTCATAGTGGCATCATTCACCATATCTAAAAGGTGTAAGCAAACCAAGTATCCATCAATGAAAGAGGGATAAACAAAATATAGCATCTATATAGAGTGAAATATTAGTCCACCTTAAAAAGGGACAATATTGTACATGTTACAGCATGGATGAACCTTGAACACATGATGCCAAGTGAAATAAGCCAGTCCAAAAAGGGCAAATACTATATGATTCCACTTAAGTGCGGTACTGAGAGTAGTCAAATCCATAGAGACAGAAAGTAGAATGGTGGTTGCCAGGGGCTGGAGGGAAGGGGGGATGGGAAGTTGTTATTTAATGGGAACAGTTTTAGTTTTGCAAGATGAAAAGAGTTCTGTCAATGGACGGTGGTGATGGCAACCCAACAATATGAATATGCTTAATGCCACTGAACCAGATACTTTAAAGATAGTTAAAATGGTACTTTTCATGAATATATATATATATATATATATATATATATATATATATTCACAATCTATAATAATAAAAGCGTAATATGCAAATGGACCAAACGACTGGACGACCATCCAGACAACCTTCCTGATGACCATGCTATGACATGCACTGGCGCCAGGACAGCCAAGGCAGTGTGATGCGATTGGTTGGGGAGCCCCACCATCACCCCACGATCGCCCCACAGAGGAAGGTCCAGGTCAACCAAGTGATTGCACCCCACACCTGTTGCCCACAGAGGGAGGCGACTGGTGGTGGGGGTGGGAGGCAGTGCTGCACAGATGGCAAGTAATGGCAGCGGAGGGGCGGGGGGGTGGGGGGGTGGGGGGGGGAGACGGACGGATGGGGCCAGCTGCTGGCAGCCGGGGGAAGGAAAGCCCTGATAGACCCTGATCGTTGGCCAGGCCTAGGGACCCTACCCGAGGGATCCCAGATTGCTAGAGGGCACAGGCTGAGCTGAGGGACCTGGCCCCCCCGCTGCGCCCCCACCCCCCCCCCCCGCCAGAATTTTGTGCACTGGGCCTCTAGTTAAAAATAAAGAGGGTAACTATCCCAGAGCAGGGATGTTTAAGCTGAAACTTGCAGGCAGGATGGATAGCAGAGAGCAGATGAAGAGAAGCAGTGGGGGAAGTATGCCAACAGTGGAAACCAATCTGCATGGGTTTTCTGTCGAGTGGAAACAAGTCATGTTCAAGGTCTGGGACAGGGGTGGGCAAACTTTTTGACTCGAGGGCCACAATGGGTTCTTAAACTAGACCGGAGGGCCGGAACAAAAGCATGGATAGAGTGTTTGTGTGATCTAATATAAATTCAAAGTAAACATCATTACATAAAAGGGTATGGTCTTTTTTTTTTTTTTTTAGTTTTATTCATTTCAAACGGCCGCATCCGGCCCGCCGGCCGTAGTTTGTCACGGCTGATCTGGGAGAAGTTCAGTGCGAAGGTCTGCTAACTGGATAAGGCAGTGAGGAGTCTGTAGGGTTGTGACCAGGGCCGTGGCCTGTTTGGCTTGGCTGTGGCGTGAGGGTCTCTGAAGGAAGGAGGTGACGATGAGGGGAGAAGGCACTGCTGGGGAAGGCAGGTATTGGTGTGGGTGCTGGAAGCCCCATCAGGGGAGATCACAAGGAGAAGATGAGGGAATTCTTTTCCTTCTGTGTTTCCTCCACCTTATTCCCACCTACCCAGAGAGGGCAGACCTCTGATAAACTGCCGAAGGTCCATGAAACTCACCCCATAAACTGTGGGTCATAAACCACAGTTCTGGGAACCCTGCCTCAGTGGGAACATCCCAAAATGTGCATCAAGAAAGAAAATAAGCCCTAACCGGTTTGGCTCAGTGGATAGAGCCTCAGCCTGCGGACTCAAGGGTCCCAGGTTCGATTCCGGTCAAGGGCATGTACCTTGGTTGTGAGCACATACCCAGTAGAGAGTGTGCAAGAGGCAGCTGATCGATGGTTCTCTTTCATCGATGTTTCTAACTCTCTGTCCCTCTCCCTTCTCTCTGTAAAAAATCAATAAAATATATTATTTTTTAAAAAAAAATAAAAATAGGACCTCTACCTGCTTGGGGATGACTCAGCAGGCCATTTCAATATACTGTCTGGTGGGGAGACCTATGTGTTCTACCTTGTCCGAGTCATGCCTGACCCTCAATATTTTGGTCATTCTGCCTTTCTTGTCCCCTCTCCTCTTCTCTTCCAACCTCCTCCACTTATCTCTCTCCTTATCCTTGGTCCTGCTACTTCCCTGAATACCAGGATTCTTCCCCCTCTTTGCCCTCAACCTCACCATCAGTTTGAACTTCCTCCTGACTTTGACCTTGTTGTCTTCACCCCACCACCTTGCTCAGGACCCTTCTTCTCCCTGGCCTTCCCTTTACCCAGGCTCAGCCCAGCAGCTCCAACAAGGAGGACTTTTAAGGCCTTTGGCTGCTGAAGGCAGCAAGCTGCATTTGCGGGATGTCAAGTTTGCATTCCCCCTGCATCAGCACCATCATCGTTGTCATGGAAGCAGGGAATACTCAAAACCCATGCAGAGAGTGGCACATTCCTCTCCTTAAATCTTAGGACACTCCTACCACGTCAGTCATTTTGCAGTTGAGGGAAGTGATGTTTAAGGAGATTTAGTTACTCACCCAAGACCACACAGCTTGGGAGGGGGCTTTAAACCTGGTCTGATTCTAGACCCCACACACTTAACCATGGCACCCAAGTTTCCCAGTTACAATGTAGTTTCCAGGCTCTGCCCTCATCTGGATCTCAGTGTCTAGGAGCAAATTCCTATGATGATGATGATGATGATGCACATTAAGTGTTTCTGGAAACTCTCAGGCACACTGCTCCCCTGGTCTGAAGGTGGAGCTCACAGGAGATAGGTCTTCAACCACCCACACTCCTTTGCACACCTTCCGGTGACCCTGGTCATAACTGCACCCAGGAATGAGTAGAGGAAGGGCCCCAGGGACTGGATGACTTTGGAACAGAGGCTCCACTACCATCTGCAGTCTTGTCCCCCTGTCTCCCCTTCTCCCGCCCCCTCTGCTTTCAGCCTGGCCCTGGGAAGCCAGGACATGTCCCCAGAGGCTGTAGCACCTCCCAGGGAACCAGATGTGTAGTGATGAGATTAGAAAGCCCCCGGACACAGGCCTGCATTAACATTCCTAAACTGCTTAACACACTTCACAAAAGGCCTGTTGGTAAGGATTGGCCTGACAGCTTGGAGCTCCTGAATCACCAAGTCCTTCTACCAGCCCCTGATTTGTTAGGTGACGGCACTCAGGGGAGTCTTATCCTCGACTTCCTGCTCATACTAATTCCCATTATTCTAGATTTAATACTCGCTGAAGAGCAGACACGAAGCACTGAAATGCCATTTTCCCAGGGCCTGTTGGTGCGAGGCAGCGGGCATTTTAGGACAGGCATGGCGGCCAGGCTCAGGGCAGGCTGGGGAGGAACCTGAGGACAAGGCCTGGGAGCCCAGGTTCCTCCCTCACTTTGTTCTGGGCTGGAGCGGGACCCAGCTCCCAGCAGAGAGGCATTTAGAGGAGAGACTGCAGTCCCAGTGAGAAGCCAGGGTCTCAACGGGGGAAATGAGGCAGCGGGCCAGTTGTGCAAACAGGGGTACCAGGGAGTATAGACACTGGAAGGCTCAGGAGTGCATTCACTCATTCATTCATTCATTCAGCCAAACAGTTCTTGGCTTTCAGGAAGTGAGGTAGGGATTATTAAATGAGGGCCCTGGAGAAATGGTGCCGCGATCAGATGAGTTTGGGCATCACTAGGCCTTGGTCTCTAACATGTGGTTCAAGGCCTTCCAGGAAGCCTGTGAGAAATGCAGCTCCTGCTGAGTCAGAATGTGCATTTGAACAAGACAGCAGGTGATCCCTGTGCCCGGGAGTCTGGGGCGCACTACGGGACCCACGTTCTGAGCATAAACTTTAGAGTAAGACCAACCCGGGACAAATCCTGGCTCTAGTTCAGCGGTTCTCAACCTGTGGGTCGCGACCCCTTTGGCGGTTGAACGACCCTTTCACAGGGGTCGCCTAAGACCATCCTGCATATCAGATATTTACATGACGATTCATAACAGTTGCAACATTACAGTTATGAAGCAGTAACGAAAATAATTTTATGGTTGGGTCACAACATGAGGAACTGTATTTAAAGGGCCAGAAGGTTGAGAGCCACTGCTCTAGTTCATTCTGGGCCTCAGTTGCCACATTAATAACATGAGGCAAGAAGCCTGACCTCACAGTCATGCCTATAAGGGCCCATGTTTGCAGTGCTTGGCACTGAGCACATATCACTCCGCATAAGTCCATGCCCCAATGACAAGGGTTTGAGTCCGTTTTTTCACTGTGTCCCTGGCACATAGGACAGTGCCTGGAGCATGGTAGATGCTCATTCCATCTTTGTTGAATGAATGAATGCCCATCAAGTGGTTGTCAGATCAAACCAAACACCCTGGAAACTGCTTTCTGGAACTGCATAGACACAGCGAGGTTTTCCTTTCTGTTTTCTGTGTGTGCTGACTGATGGCAGATTTCCCAAGGTGCAGGCATTGCTGAGAGTCTGGGGCAAGGGGACGGTGGAAATTTTTGATGCAGAGCAATGAGATAGATGATCTGTGTCAGCCCGTGTTTCAGACGATTCTGTTGTTGCTGAAATCTTGGAGTCGAAAACCATTGCAAAAATTAAATATGTTGACAAGTGTTAGCCATTATCACCTTAGTAAAAATGAGCTGATCAGTCTGGAGAGATTAAGTTCAGGTAGGGTGGTAAAGGGTAGATGTGTGTGTATCTGGACCCATCCAATGTGCCCGGGCCTCAGATTTTGAACCTAAAAGTTTATCTGATCCAACACTGCTCCTCTTTTTCCTCTTGATCCCTTGTTGGTCTTTCCCACTCGGCCCCATCCCTGGTGCATCCTGTTCCGGGCTCTGTGCCCCTCAGAACCACAGGCTCTATCCATCTTGGGACCATTCTCATCTGTGGGGCCGCCTCACCCACTCGCTCTCCTAAACAACCTTGTTTCTTACAACACAGAACAATGGACATGAAAGAACGGCATGAACCTTGCTGCTGAGTTTGGGTAGGGAGGTGCAGCTAGGAAGGTCACTACTGTAACTGGTGTCCCCGCTCCTCTTTTCTTGAATCCCTCCTCCCCTCTGTTTTCTTCCCGTGAGCCCGAAAACACACTGTTTCCATCTCTGCAACACACTAAACAACACCCCTTCCTTGACTCCACACCCCCTTTTGGCTGTCACCTTGTCTGTCTCCTTCCCTTCCCAGCCCTGCTTCCTGAGAGAGTGTCTGCCAGTTCATTTCTCAGCGCCTGTCATCTGCCTTCCGCCCTCCCCACTCCAGGGGAAGCGCTCCAGCCCAGGGCACCACATGACTTCCCGTTGCCCACATCCAAGCGCCTCTCTCTCAGCTTCTGGACCTTCCACAATCTGGCCACAGCCTGCCTCTTGACCTTCCGCCTGTCCTTCCCCCTCTCCAGCATCTCATTCTGCCCATCACTCCCTCCCAATTAAATTAGCTTTCCTGTTGCTGTTTCCAGATCTTTGGTCTTAGCCCTCCTCTCTTTTTATTCTACATTGCATTCCTTCCTGTGGCTTTAACACCACTCTCCAAACGAGGATAATTCCCACATTCTACATTTAGTTCTCCAATGAAGCCCTTGCCCCTGAACTCCACATCCGCACAGCACCCGGGGGCCCTTGGCCCCACGTTCACATGCCACAGACCAAATTCTTCCTTCCTCTGCATCACGTCTCACCCACAGCAGTTTTACCATTCCAAAGTCTTTGTGTGTCACCTGCATGAATTGCTTCGCTAGCCATGAGTCTTTCTAAACCAGAAACCTGGGAGTTGTCTTTGAATTCCACTCCCACCCACTCCCTTTCGCTCACCACATTTTGTGGACTCTGCCTGCCAAACAGCTCTGGGGCCTTCCTACATCCGGACTCCTGCTGCTGTGGCCGCACCCTCTGGGACACTTGAGGACCCAGCACTCTGATAACCGTAGTCTTCCACATCCATTCTTGCCTTCCTCTAGTGCAGCGGTTCTCAACCTGTGGGTCGCGCCCATCGGAAAACACATATAGCATACCAGATATTTACATTACGATTCATAACTGCAGCAAAATTACAGTTATGAAATAGCAACAAAAATAATTTTATGGTTGGGGGTCACCACAACATGAGGAACTGTATGAAAGGGTCGCGGCATTAGGAAGGTTGAGAACTACTGCTAGTGGGTGGTGCCTGCTTCGGTCTGAGAGATACTAGGATAGAAGCGGAAGGGTGGAGGGGTTCTGAGAAGCTGGCATCCTTGAAGAGGCAAGACTGAAGCTCTTGGATAAGAGTGAGGCTTCGAAGGAGTTTAAGCTGATGTGCCACTAGCACCTGCCACGGACACCTTGTCTCTGCTGAGGTTCCCGCTGATGGGGTGTAAGGACAAGGAACTCTAGTTGAAAAAAGGGAAAGTACTGGTTCATGTATTGTAGCTGGGCATGTGCCCGATGGCCCTCAAAGCACAGACCTTTGGGTACATGTGTTGGAGACTGTGGCTCAGGCCTGAGTACCATGGTGCTTTCCATCCCCCACTGTGAGTGTACGTCTTGGGAACTGAGCACTCGGAGCATCTGCAGAATTGGAGCTGGGGCAGGGTCGACAGGGCATGTTCAGTGTCCCCATCCCAACCAGCTCTGGGCAGGAGAATGATGGCCTTGCTCTCACCCCCGTTTTTAGGTAGAACAGGGGGCATCTGGTGGACACACTTTGCCTTTCAGTTCAGGGCTCCTCTTCCTGGCAAAACATGGCCCAGTGAGGGATGAGGAGAAGGAGCAAGTGGCAAGAAAGCTTTCCTGGGCCCTACCATGGCTAGAAGGATAGCGGTCCCCCTCCTTCGTGTGCTGAGACCGCAATGGGGGTGGTGGTGGTAGTGGCAGTGGTGATGATCAAGGCTCCTAAATGTCTCTCCCACCCTCAACACTGCCCAACTTCGTGATGACTGGGGACGCCTTCCTGTCCACTGAGTTCCTCCCAAGAAACTTCGCCGCTGTTTCCACCAGACTGCATTGATTAAAAAGAGCATTGATGCTTTTCTCGTTTTTATTCCTAAAAGACATATGTAACTGCCAGTTGTTTTCAGGTCTGTAGGCACTGATTAGCTCCCTCCCCAGATCCCACCCACCCCACAGCAGTTCCAGGGAGACTCTGCCAGGGGGCGGGAGCAATTCCACTTGAGTGCCCAGCTTTCTTCAGACCTGCCTGCAGACTGAGGCGGATAAAGTCACATCCAGGGGCAGGGGCAGACGTGCGGCCCCTCCCTTCCACCTTTCTGCTCTCTTGTTCCAGAATCCCAGCCCCTCTTCCCATCCTCCTGTGACCTCGGCCATTTTTTTCTCCATATTATCTGAGTTCAAGCCGTGAGATGTTTGCTTTCCTAACTTAGGTGGTTCTGTTCTTTGGCCCTGGGAAAGGCATCTTTTTGGGAACTCATTCTTAGTCCTTTTATCTAAGGTCGAGGCTACCCCCATTCATCCCCCCCAGGGCCTCATTGCATTTTCCCCTTTCCAAACAGCATTCAGCCTTGCCAAGGAGCTAAAGTTTTTCATGCAGTAAGCAAGGGGCTGGGGAACCCAACATCCCTTAATTGTCAAGCCTGTAGGGTCCCTGGAGGGTGGTGCCTGGGTCCCTCCAATCAGAATGGACAAAGGGCAGAGTGACCTCACCGACTGGGAAAAGTTCCAGCCTGAAGCAGACACTGGCATTTATTTGGCCGGTGCATTTCGATTGTGGATAAATGGCAGTTTCTGTTAGGCTCTTTGAAATATTGAAAATGGCTCACATGAATGCCTTTGAAGGCCTGTAGGGGTCTGGGAATCCCAGGCAGGGAACTCTCATCTTGACCACTCCCACCCTTACTTCCCATCACACCTTTCTTCCCCGCTGGAGCTTGAAGCCAACTGAGTGAAAATCACAAGCAGTGCCACATGGAGAGATCAAAATGTCAGCTTCGTTACTGATAGTGCCTATTGGAGAATGTAGCTTTGGATGTGTGGCCAGATTGGCTTGTTAATACATCCCTTTTGAATGGGAGAAACCCACCCATTTCTGGGCACAAGGTGACACCTTTGGGCCTTCCAAACAGGAGCCAAGCCTGCCAGACCTGTTTAAGGAGGTGAGATGCAGGCGGGGACTGAGCTGAGCGTGCCAAGTCCTCTCCCCAGACTCACTATTTAGACCAGTCACCACCCACCCCAGCAGGGGGAGACAGTGAGGGGTCAGAGTGAGACTGGAAAAACATGTGTCTGAGGTACTTTGCCCTCAGGGGCATGGGCTGGGACCTCTCTCCCCCTGTGGAGACAGGAATGGGCTGTGGGTGTGTGCGTGCGCGTACTCTCCCACCCAGCCACAGTGGATCTGGGCCTGAGCAGGTCAGCACCTACAGCTGAGAGGCGCCCAGACAGGCAGGACTGGTCCCACTCGCCCCCCCCCCCCAGGAGGAATGGTTCCAGCACCCCCCCCCCCTTCATCTTGGGTGCAGCTATAGAGGCCAGCCATCCTTGGAGGATCTCAAAGCCCGTACCCAGACGGAGAGGAGATGTTGACTAAGATGTTGATCATCTGGCTCGCTTATCTCTGTGACATATTTAAATAAGAACATAAATTGTTCATGTTTCTTTCCCCTTCATTGGCCCCTGGAAGAATAAATGGAGAATGGGCTTCATCCAGGTGAATTGTTGGGAGATGGGACTGCTGTTTAAAATGCATCTGCTCTGGAGTCAGACCTGATTCTTCCTTGGTTAACTCCTTGATGTCAGATTGAGGCCAGGCACCATCCATTTGCTTCGCAGATGAAGAACCAAAATTGACTGGAATAACAGATCCAAGGCGCAGGTGGGGATGACGGAGAAAGTGACTAGCTTTCTATTAAAAAGCATAGAAATGCCAGACTCTTTCCTTCCTTCTTTCTTTCCTTGTCCACAGTTATACCCTCTTTCACTTACTCTGCATTAGGTTTCTTCATAGTTCTTTTAACCACCTGGCATATTATAGGTGCATCCCCACCCCCATTTACTGTCTGTCTCCTCAGGTAATTTCCATGAGATGAAGGAGGTTGTTCTCTGAGGTCCGAAGAGCACTAACTTCTAGAATAGAATCCTACACATAGTAGGAGCTCCATGCCTATTTATTGAGTATTGAATGAATGAACGCATGGATGAAAGAGTAGAGAGATGGAACCAAGACTTTTGGAAGCCCAGCAGATGGAGTAAACAACTCCAGTGTATGGGTGTGTGTGTGTGGGGGGGGGGGGGGGCGGGTGGTATTATTGGGGGAGGTGAATGTGAGGTCAGATGTTTAGGGGAAGCAGGCAATTTTCCAGGAAAGAAAGAAGGAAAGTGACCCTAGACCTTGAAGGGCCTGTGTTGATAGGAGCAGAGAAGTTCCGCATTGTGGGAGGTGCCTTGTGTTGTGGCTGGGGCAGAGGAATCAAGTTTGGGGAGGGGCAGGTGGCTGAGGAGGGAGAGAGTGTGGCCGATCCCTGTGGAGTGATTCTGAGCCTAGACTCTGGAGCCAGCCTAGCTGGGTTCACAGCCCAGCTCTGCAGGAAACACTCGTAAGTCACAATTTGAGGTGGCTATTAAATCATTGCTCAGGACCTCAGAGAACAGTGTTGGGCGTTCTCAGAAATACATCATGGAGCTTTAGAGAGACCTGGGCTTAAATCCTAGTCCTGCCGGGTACTAGCCTGCATAAGAGACTTAATAATCTCTTTTGGCCTCCGCTCCCATCTCTAAAACGAGAACAGTAATCCCTAATTCACAAAATCTTTATGAGCATGCAGTGAGATGATGTACATGAAGCACTTACTTAGGCCGGCCCTGGTTCTGGGTCATGGTTGCCAAGGCAACAAGGCCTGCTGAATTCAGTGGGATCAGGAGCTTTGGGAGAAAACTTGCTTTTTAAGCTCTTGGTGGGGCCACAGGTATTCTCCAGACATTTACTGGAACCCACATGAGGGCCATGCCTTTGCTCAGAGACATCCACTCCAGCCCGCTCCTGCCTTCAGGTCCCTAGAGGGCCATGCTCCCTCCTGCCTCTGGGCCTTTGAACAAGTTGATCTCCCCCCCCACCCAACCCCCGCCCCACCCCGGCTGGAGTGTCCCACCCGCTTTCACATCATTAACCTTGGCTCATCTGTCACATCTTGGCTCAAGGTTCACTTCTTTCTCCTGGACCCCCGGTTTAGATCATTCCCCTAAAACTGTTCCTTGCCCTCAGATAGCTTATCTAAGGTGATAATTATACATTGATCCGTTATTAATTTATCATTATCGCTCTCCCTCACAGACTGTAAGCTTCAGTAGGCAGGGACTGTGTGGATTTGCTTATTCTATCTCTGAATCAGAGATGGTCCCTGGCAAATAGGTTCTCAATTAGTCTGAAGAATGACTCAGGGAAGATGGAAGTGACAGGCACAACGGTAGTGACCTTGCCTTATCCAGTTCCTTCCCAAACAAAACAGGGAATACCGAGGGAGGCACCTTGACTGTGAACATCTCAGTGTTAGGAGGAATGCCAGTTCTTTTTAAATTTATAACAACAACAATAATAAATAACACATACTCAGCGCTCCAGTTGCCACGCTAAGTACTATGTAGACATTACTTCATTTAATTGAAACGTCATTATTACTGAGAAAAACAAGATGCCGAGAAGTATGTATAATATGATCCAATTTGAAGAAGATAAACAATGTCAAACCCCTACCATATATGTAAATGTGTATATGGGAGTGTGTATGCTTATGTTTGTGTATGGTTTAATGACCAAGAATAAATATTGGAAAGATGCAAACGAGATTGTTAATGTGAATTACCTAAGGGTGTGTGTTGGCTAGTGTGAAGTGTGGGCAGGTGAGGATGGGGTGTGAGGGAGAGCAAGCCAAGTGAAATAGATAAAAGTAAAAAGTAAAATCGCACTAAACACCCAATCTGCATAATAAGATCGTACTTATGCATTCATGCAGGATTATATGTGAATGCGTATGGTAAAAAGAAATATAAAAATTGTTTCAGAAGAAAGTGCTAAATGCTGACAAGGGTGCACTGTGATGGGCACTTTCATAAACTGCCTGGAGGAGTGTAAATTGTTCCAAACTTTCTGGAAAGCATTTTGGCAATACATTATCAACAGCCTTAAAAATATTCATTTATTTGGACTCAGTATTTCACTTCAAAGAATTTACCCTGAAGAAATCATCTGAGTTGCAGTCAACCATTTATGTGTTAAGATGCACGGCATTATTTATAATAGAGGGGAAAGTGGAAATAAACTTAATAGTTAATAATAAGAGAAAGATCAGACTGTTATGTCAGAAAAGAAACTGCAGTGTCAGGACAGCCCAGTAGACACAAGTACTCTCGCCATCGCCATTTGACAGGTGGAGGAAACATGCTCAGGAAGGTGGAGTAAGTTGGCCATAGTCACATGGCAAGTGAGTGGACCAGGATTTGAACCCTGTGTATTTGCCAAAACATGAGAATTCCTACCTTGTGGTTAAGCTTGTGAACAGGGTGAACATCAGTTGTTCAAGTTCTTCTGGAGACAACTGTTGTTCCCCAAACCCTTGAAACCTTGCTGGCATCTGCTCAACCACAGTGTGTGGAGGGACCCTCAGAAGGATCATTGAAGTGACATTACTTTCTTTTTCATGAAATAATATATAGAAAGCCTTTAGCCAGCACCTGATATACTGAGTTTGCACTCAATATATACTATCCTATATAGTAAAAGGCTAATATGCAAATTGTCCCCTCGACCAGGAGTTTGACGGGGGGGGGGGGGGGCGGCCAGCCAATCACCTGTGGCCCTATCCCCCCAGCCGGCCCCGCCCCTGATTGGCCCTCACCCATGCACGAATTCGTGCACTGGGGCTCTAGTAACTTACAATTCACATGATTTCTTTATTTTTCGTTAGAGAAGGAGTTAGACATTTTTTTTTAATCATTCTGATTTTTTCTCTCTGGGTTAGCTTGGAAATTGTCCTCTCAGTGGCAGCTTGTAAGAGTTGGAAAGAATCAGTGCTTTGGAGTCAGATCAGGGTTTGAATTCTGGTATTGCCTTTCAGGAGCTGTGTGATTCTAGACCAGCCGTGGGCAAACTACGGCCCGCGGGCCGGATCCAGCCCATTTGAAATGAATAAAACTAAAAAAAAAAAAGACCGTACCCTTTTATGTAATGATGTTTACTTTGAATTTATATTAGTTCACACAAACACTCCATCCATGCTTTTGTTCCGGCCCTCCAGTCCAGTTTAAGAACCCATTGTGGCCCTCGAGTCAAAAAGTTTGCCCACCCCTGTTCTAGACAAATTACCTAACCACTCTGAGCCTCTTTGCCTAAATCAGAGAATTGTAGTGAAGATGGAACTAGATGTCAAACGAAAAGTACCTAAGATTGGTCCTACCTGTAGTAGATGTTAATTAAACATTAGAGTCCCAGTGCTCGAAATTCATGCATGGGTAGGGTCCATAGGCCTAGCCGATGATCAGGGACCATCAGGGCCTTCCGTCCCCCTGCTTCCGGCTGCCAGCTGGGGCCTTCCTTTCCCCGGCTGCCAGCTGCTGGCTGGGGCTTTCCTTCATTCCATGCCACCCCTGGTGGTCAGCACACATCATAGCAAGCGGTTGAACTCCCAGTTGGTCAACCTCCCAAGGGGACAATTTGCATATTAGCCTGTTATTGTATCGGATTAGGTTGCTTGCCTTCCCAATTGGAGGACACATTCTTCAGTTGAAACCTTGCTGATTGGCACTGGCTTGGGAGTAGTTTTAGGCAAGTTGGACCAGACCAGACCAGAATGTAAGCTGGGCTAGGGGCATAAATGTTATATCATGGCTGGCACTCCACCTGAGGCTAGAGTTCAAAGTGGGGCTGGGGTGGGAGGGAAAGAAACATGTGGTTACTTGGGTCGAGGATAGGAGAGATTATAGGCAGATTTTGAGTCTAATGTTTTTGTTCTTGTTTGTGCCTAGAAGTCACAGATGACCAGAGACTAGTGGGTAAGTCTGGGCATGAGAAAAAGAGGAGGGATGTGAAGATTGGATAAAGCCTTGCTGTTGAGGGTCCTCAGATATGTCCTGGGTGAAAAGAGCTTAGTAGGCCTTAGGGAAAGGAGCAGGGATTTAAGCACTTTTTTTTTCTTTTTATGATGTCATTTGACCTTGGTTGCCCCAGTCTCCAGAGACATAACCAGGTCCAGGCTATGAGGTGGCATGAAGATATGCAATTGATGAATGGCTGAGTGGGAATGGAGAATGGTGGATGGATCGTTGGCTAGATTAATAGGATAAATAGAGAAATGTTCCAGTAGGTGATGGAAGGATGGATGAGTGGATGGGATGGATAGCTAGATGGGATTGATGGGTATTTGGGATGGATGTATAGATGAATGGGCTGTTATATGAGGAGTATGGATGAATGCATGGATGGCTAATATAGAAAAATATGGGTTGGTTGATAGGCTGGTAAAATGAAAGGGTAGATGGGATAGAAGATGGATGAATGGAATAGATGAATAAAGGAAAGATGAATGGAGGGATGAATGGAAAGATGGAAGGCTTGGTTTGATGGATTATGCAGATGAAATGTCCTGGTCGAATGAAAGATTTGAGGGAGTGGACAATGAGTAGTAGATTCATGGAATGGATAGATTTATAAGTGTTTCGATAGATGCGTGGAAAAAGACGCTGAAGATGGGTGGATTGAATAATGGGTGGATCAGGGTTTTCAAATTTACTGTCCAAGCAAACCCTTTTGGGGGCTGGCTGGTCAAAAGTAGAGATGAAGGCTGAATGGAAGAATATATTATAATGACTAGTTAGAGGGACTGGGGATAGGACTCCTTTGCATCATTCTCTTATCAATTCCCATAATGTTCTTAGTGAAAATGCTTGCTATATCAGCCCTAGAACACCATCACAGACCTCATGTTCGCGTATCTCTGTGAAAACAGACCGTGTCTATTCTAATGTACAAACATAGTCTTTATTGATTCTGACATGCAAATATGAGATATGTCTCGACTGGTGTTTACACTCACTTGTAATTTGTAATGGAGATCACCTGTTTGCACTCTGCTGGAAACCAAATGCGATTCAATGGCTAACAGTGCACAGCACACACTGCTGGGCGGAAGAAGTCAGCAGGAAGGGACATCAGGTGGCTCAGAGGCCCTGGCCTTGTTTAATAGATATGGATTTTCTTCTTTGTTAACCAAATAATTTATTAGGAAAGCTACCAGCTCAGTGAAACAGAGATTTTAGTTTTTCTTTATCTACTTGGGTGGCTGAAAATAAAGCACTGAAAAGATCTTGGAAGTTCTAAACTAGGGGCCGGAATAGTCTCAGAAAGCAGTAACCCAAATGATCTAAGTTTCCTCTCCTCCCAGCCATGCTTCCCTCTCTTGCTTGCTCTTTCTCTTTCTTTTAAGTTAATTAGTTATAGCTAATTTTCAACTACTATAAAAGTAATATATGCTCAGAGCAAAAATTCAAACAGTATAGGGAGCATCTATATATATAAAAGGCTAACTGTCCATCCGTCTGTCCGACTGGTAGCTATGATGCGCACTGACCACCAGGGGGCAGACGCTCAATGCAGGAGCTGCCATGACGCGCACTGGCCATCTAAAAATAAACGGCACCACGGACCTGGCACTGACAAACCAACACTCGGCTCCCCCCAAGTGGGACACAGGCCCTGCCACCACCCTGGAGTGACACCCCACCAAATTGCAGCCAAGACTGCCAAGACCCCATGGTGCAAAATGTGGCCCACAGCCCAGCCCAGCCTGGAAACGGTCCCGGTGCTGGGTAATGACGTCACATAGCAACGCCTGGCTTCCTCTCCCTAGTGACTAGCCTCCTTGGAGTTTCTTCAGCCCAGGAACCCGACTTGCTTTATAGCCAGGTGCAAACATTTCACATTTTAACCAAATGTTTGTGAAGCGTTTTCCTCTGTCTCATCTCATTTTTTCCTCACAGACGTCCTGGAGTAGGTAGATAGGAGACTCGGTTGAATCCTGTTTTCTTTTCATTTAGCAAGATGTGAATAGCGATATTAAAATATTCTAATTAATTTGCTCTCAATGTGCCTGAATCCATGCACCAGAACACTAGTATAATGATACAAGAACTCCCCCCTGTGGATCCTCAGTTCCTCCTATTGGTAGTTTCTTCTCAATTACTCCAGAAAATTACTCCAGAAAGTAAAAACATACACAAGTTCTTTATATCACACACAAATGGTATCATTTTAGATACATAAAATATACTATTCTGTGACATGCCTTCTTCTCTTAATAATATCTCACACATCTTTCTGGGTAGGCATAGATAGATTTATCTCATTCTTCTTAATGATTACATAGGATTCCATAAATTACCATAAATGACATAATCAATTCTGTATTATGTAAGCTTTTCCTAGCTTAGCTACCCCAAACAATACCACAATAATTGTTTGTGTGTGTGTGTGTGTGTGTGTGTGTGTGTGTGTGTGGTGTGAGTGATTTCAACATGAATAAACTAGTCTATAGAATGGATTTATGGATTTATTGTCTTGGGGTAATGAATTCATGCTGATAAAAGTGCCAAATGACATCAGTTTAAATACTACCAAGAGCATTTGAGAGTTCCTGGTTTCTCTACATGTTAGGATGCTTGAGAATCACCTGCAGGGCTTGTTAAAGACAGATTTTTTGGACCCAAGAGTTCCTGGTTCGGTAGGTCTGAGGTGGAGTAGGTCTGGGATGGGATTGAGAATTAGCATTTCTAACGCATTCCCAGGTGATGCTAATGTGCTGGTTCAGGAACCCTGCTCTGCACCTTTCCAACACCTTCTAAAAACTCACCGATCTGATACATATCAAAAAATATCTCATTATTCCATTTCTTTAATTGTAAATGAAATTAAGCGTCTTTTCATGTTTTTTGGTCATCTGTATCCCATTTTCTTCAAACTGTTCATGTATTTTGCTCATTTACAATGACATTGGTCAATTTTTTCTTATTGATTTGTAAGAACTTTTTGCTTTTGAAAGACATGGGTTCTTTGTCTGTAGCAATGCGGTAAATTTCTCCCCCAAGTTTAGAGCTTGATTTTAGACTCTGTGGTTGGTAGATTGGGTTATTTGTCTGTTTATTTATGCTAGTACATACATACATACTAGTACATACATACATACTAGTACATACATACATACATATGCGCATATAGAGGTTCTAACTTTATGCAATCCATTTTGTCCATGATTTGGCTTTCCAGTTTTGTATTATATATAGAGAAAGATTTTTCTCACTCTAGATTGTAAAAAGAAAGTTAATAACGAATGTGTGTCAGTGTTTTTTTTCTTTCTAATCTAAAGTAGGGCATCAAGTGTTACTATGGCAATGTAGTAATTACTTAATTGAATATGAAAATGTAAAGTCGTCACATTTCTGAATTAACTTGAAGGGATCTTTTCAGCCTCTTCATCCCTTGGGCCTGTAAAAGAGAAAAGAAACTCCCATTTGATGATTTCCTCCTCTTCAGGCTATTGCTGTGATGAATTGAGATAAAAATCAGAGTTTGAAGTTGGAGGGTAAAGTATGTAGGCTATTTTCAGGCAAACAGATGTTTCTAAAGCGGCGGAGACACAGGCATGAGCCAGCATAGCACCCAGAAGCTCCTGCCCCTTCTGACAGTCTGTCTCTCATTTGCACACTCCCTGTCCCCAGCCAGGCACACTCTCCTCCACTGAGCTGCAAGGCTTCCCCCTGGAAAAGTGGACAGGGAATGGGAAATTGTCAAACACAGCCCTTTGCACAGCCTATAACAACATACGCTTCAACAAATATGGGCTGGCTGACTTAAGGGAACCATCATGACTTTGCAAAGCTTGCCTTTTCCATCATTCAGACCCTTCATCAAGGTTCTGTGCTAGATGTTGGGACAAAATTCTTAACAAGCCGCTGTACCAGCCTTGGAGGAACTGGTGGTCTAGTGGACAGTTAGTTATGGTAAGAAGTGCTATTTTTTAAAAGAGAGAGAGGTGCTAATAGAAGGTGCTAGATTGTACCAGGTCAGGGACCATGTCTTATTCATCATTCTGTCCTAGGACCTAGCACAGAAACCGACACATAGGTGATCAACCAATGTTTGCAAATTGAATGAATGAGTTTAGGAGCAGAGAGGGAGGGAGGGAGGAACTCTGCCTGGGGAAGTAACAGAGGAGGAGTATTCGAGTCTTAACAGGAAGAAGAGTCACAGAGAAAAGAGGGTAACAGCAAAGTGGGTCTCTCTGGGTGCCACCTGTTGCTCCACAGGGCTTAGGATGAATTGTACACGTCACACGGCAAGGGTGAAGGTGTGGGCCTTACTAGGAAAGGAACATTGACAGAGTCAGAGTTAGCAAGATGGGATGGCACAGGTCTCTCATTCTCTCTGATCTCCATGGAGGGGTGTGCTGGGCCGAGGTGCTCTGCCTGACCTTCAGCGTGGGTCTGTGTTCCAGAGGAGGGTCATGCATATGAGCCATGTGAAAGTCAGGACATTTATGTCTGGAAGGAGTACATTTACTGAGCACTTACTATGTGCTGTATACCCAGTGGGCAGTTGCATAAAGGAGAATCAGATGCCATGCCTGTGCTTGAGTCCTAGGTGGGATGGCATTGGTTCGTCCCTTAAACCAGGAACCAAGTGCTGTGGAAGTGCAGAGGTGGGGACCAGGGAACGTCTCCTGAGGAGGTAGCTTTGAAAACATGCTCACAGCTGAACCGGTTTGGCTCAATGGATAGAGCGTCGGCGTGCGCACTGAAGGGTCCCAGGTTCGATTCTGGTCAAGGGCATGTACCTTGGTTGCGGACACATCCCCAGTGGGGGGTGTGAAGGAGGCAGCTGATCGATCTCTCTCATCGATGTTTCTAGCTCTCTGTCCCTCTCCCTTCTTTGTGAAAAATCAATAAAATATTTTTAAAAAATTTAAAAAAAGAAAGAAAACATGCTCACAAAGATTTGGAAAGTGACCTCTGTCATCTGGAGTCATCAGAAAAGGCATCGTGGAGATGAGTCCGAGGATGGGTGGGAGATGGGACATGGTGGGGATGCAGAAAGGACTTTGGCGGGGTAGGAGTAGGGCAGGATGAGTACTTAAAACAACAGCTCCCTGGCTGGTCTGCCTGTGTTCACCGAATCCCATTCTTCTCACAGCAGCCAGATGGAGATCCTAAATAATGCGGTTCAGGCTGGGTCATCCTCCCCATGTGCGCACAGACTGCCCATCTGCCCCATCCATCTCCCACACCTCCCTCTGCATTCTCCACACCCTAGGAGTGCGGGCCTCCTTGTTAGCTTGTTCCTGCCTCCAGGCTGATACGCCTGCTCTTTCCCTGCCTGGAATGCCCTCCACGGGGCCTTCCATGGCTCATTCTTACTCCTCCTTCAGGTCTCTGCTCCAGAGTGTCACCATCGGAGGTGGACCTCCTCGGATGAAGCTCCACCACATCACCTTCGGAGCCCTGATGGAGCTCATATTCTTTGCTTATTGTTTACTTGCTCATCACCTGTCTCTCCCACTAGAAACCAGGCTGCATGAGGATGAGGATAGGGAATTGGCACCTCCAGTGCCTGAGGCAGGCTTGACACGCAGTTAACACTCAATAAATACTCATCAGTTGTGTGAATGAAAGGCACAGGATGGGTGGAAGGGGGAGAATGAGTGGTAATTAATGTTTATTGAGTTCCCTATGCCTGGTGTTTCACATCCGTAATCTCATTTAATCTTCCCAGCATGCCTGTTATTACAATAAATGTTATTATCCTTGCTTTAGAGATGAAGGAGCTGAGGCTCAGAGAGGGTAAGCAGGGTGCCCAAGGTCACACAGCTAGCAAGCGGTGGAGTGGGGCTGTGCATTCAGGTCTGTCTGACTTCATAGGCCCCTCTGTGCTGTGGGTACTAAGGGTGTCTGCTCGGAGCAGTGAACGGCCTGGTGGCTGATGCCCTGGAATGTATGCATGTCTGCAGTCGTGGGGAGCAGTGCTGATTAAATTGTAGCTATCATGGCTCTTGATCCCCACCCCATTCTTACATCTATCCTTCCATGCATTCTAACTATTGTGTGTAAGCACATGTGCACACACAGGCTTCTACTCACAGGTATGTTCACACACACAGTTTCACCGCCAGGTGGGAGAGACACCTGGAGCTTTGCACAGATTCCTCAGGAATGCCATGAGGGTCCTGTTAGAGCGAGGGGAGCAGCAGGAGGACCCAGAGCCCTTCAGCCAGGATGGTGGAGTGGCAGCATGGGAGTGCGGCGTGTGCACCACGTATGGAAGAGCTGTGCGCACATGGTAGAACTGTGTACAAGGTGCATGCAGGTGCGTAGTGGACGCGCACATTTGCGTCTGGAGATGCCGATGTGTGTATGTGTTTGAACTCTGTGTGCCCAGAGTTAAGTGTCATGAGCATCTTGATTAGCCTGGGCCTGAGCTCCCAGCTCCCAGCCCCAGGGGTGGGTCAGGCCTTGCCCTTGAAGTCCCAGTCCCCAAGTCATGTGCTGAGCTGGCAGAGTTTACATGCCAGACCCCTCCCTGACCCCTTGAGGGCTGTTTTCTCTCTTCAGGCAGTTTTCTTAGGACTCAGGATGTGAGTCTGTGCTTGGCAACAATGCCTGGCAACAGCCAGGGCCCAGCCAGGCCGGCAGCTGCACAGAGCCTGCGGGCCCTGTGGGTCCTTCGGGGAGGCCCTGGCCTGGCACTCAGCTTAGCAGGACGGGGTCTGTGCCTCTGCCTGATCACAGGCCTCCCTCCACACCTGGGGTTCCTCTTTGGTGGAGCTGCAGCCTCTTTGAGAACCTGCTGGCTTGGAGCCTGGGCTGTCTGTGCTTTCTGAGGGGAGCAGGAAGGGAGGGAACACGCTCTCAGACTGCCTGTGGGTGCAGTGTTTGGAAGGGATGCGATTCCCCAAGGCTTCTATGAGCCCAATAGGTTTTTCTGTCTCAGTGTCTTCACACTAAGTCAGTGGTTCTCAACTTGTGGGTCGCGACCCCTTTGGCGGTCGAATGACCCTTTCACAGGGGTCGCCTAAGACCATCCTGCATATCAGATATTTACATGACGATTCATCACAGTAGCAACATCACAGTTATGAAGTAGCAACGAAAATAATTTTATGGTTGGGTCACAACATGAGGAACTGTATTTAAAGGGCCAGAAGGTTGAGAACCACTGCACTAAGTCCTTCGAGTGCGCTGAGGAGGAGCCTCTGCAGCTTTCAGAGTCAGGGTGGGTGGACCAGGCAGGGGCCTGCTGCCTGGGCGTGACCACCTCTGAGCTATCAGCACTGAGTGCAGAGAACAGAAGCCCTCCAGCCAGTTTGGACTGAGCTCAGAGTCCAATGTGGGAGGAAGGATACCCATGGCCCTGCTGGGATCGGAGTGGATCCAGGGAGCAGCTGAAGCCGACTGCTGAGAAGGCGGAGGGAGCTGTCTGGACAGAGGGAGGAACCAAGAACCACAGCAAAAGGCAAAATGAGGTCATGGCTGCTGGGGCTGGGTGAGGAGAGCCCAGGAACCGGGAGACACAGGAGGTGGGTGGAGTGATAGGTGTGGGCAGTGCCCAGCTGTGCAAGGCCTCTTTCAAAGCTGGAGACCTCCAGCCCGCAGCAGCTCCACTCTCCCAGGCAGCTTCTCCCGCCCCCTTCCTTCATTACCAAGGCTGGTTGGTCTCCATTGTCCCCCTGAGATGACTGACCTATTGGGACCCTCCACCTTCAGTCTTCTGCTGCCTCACCTCTACACGCTGTCCTGGGTCAGTTCCACAGGTCAGCTGTCTGCCTGTCCCCTGGGCTGTGGGTCCTGTGGCCACTGTGTTCAGAGCCCAGCACAACTTATCGCTCTTCCTATCGGCTACCTGGTCAGCTTCCTGCTTTAATCTGTAGAGTGGTCACTCTAAGACACACATTCCTGGGTCCATCACAAGATGACCTGGCCAGTAGAGAACATATAGACCATCAAGAATGGGCTTGTCCCACATCCTGCCACCCCTTCCCTGGCACTTCCTCTCCTCCCCATCTCCCCGAAGAAGTGGGGTTCCTCCTGCAGCTCCTTCCCGGAGCTCTGGGTCCCATTCTCTCTCTCACCTCTGGGGTTTGGCTCCTCTCTCTCCTCCACCTCCCCCATTTTATTTTCCTTCTCCTTTACCTACTTTACTCTTTTAATTTTAAAACATGTTCAAAATAAAAAGGGGGCTCTCTTTGGGCCCTGAACCCCTCTGGCTAACTGCCTTGTTCTTCCATTGAAAGCTAAGCTGCTCCCAGTGGCCTATATGCAGTCTCCATTTCTTCCCAATAACTCGTGTTTGGCCTTTGTATTAGGTGACATGACAGCCTTTGTCATGAGGCTCCTCTTGTTTCTCTACATCGCTCTCGTGATTGTTACCTTTTCTGCCCGGATTCGGGCTTATTCTGCATTGCCAGCTCTGTCACTTCTGTCCCTTGGTTCTTTTTCTCTTCTTTTTTGTCTCCCTCTCTCTCTCTTACAGTCTTGTGTCGTGTCTGCCTCTGGGTCGCTTTTTCTACGAGCTCATCTCTCTTCTGCCTGGGCTCCTTTGAGCCGCTGGATTTCTGTGTTGTTTTCTGTCTACCTTTTCCTGGGTATCAGGCTCTGGATGGTGTGACTTAGGGGATCCCAGTGGGTCCTGGAGGCGGCCCCTCGGGACCCTGTCCCGAGTCCTGGACAGGAGCAGCGCAGGTCTGCAGTTCCCGGGCCGGGCACGGTGGCCCCATCTACCCCCATCTACGGGAATGCCTTCCGGTGGCAGTGGGGCTGCGAGAGTCCACCTCTGTGTGGATGTGTGGAGGTGTGCAAACGGCGGGGCCTGGAGCGCCTGCAGTTAGTGTAATTACATTCTTCCCGCTGACAGCTCCCACCATGGTCTCAATTGGATGTGACATTCTTATTAAATAACTTCACCAGCAACTAGTAATAATAACACGGTCCTTACTTCCTGACCTAAATTGCTCGATGCTATTTTGGGGAGCAGCAAGCAACAGCGCTGCAGGGCTCCTGCAGAACGGTCTGCCTGATCGCTACCAAAGCACACGCTCGCACGCTCGCTCGCTCGCTCGCACGCACGCACGCACACGCAGCCACGCACACGCACGCACACGCACGCACGTGCATGACGTGAGTGATAGGACATGTGCGTGCGCCATCTGTGCGCAGCCTACCTACATGTGGTTGGAAGCTCATGGGGGGCTGCGCCCACTCTCCCACGGGGGAGTCCTGGACGCCTGGTGGCCCAGCATCGCTTGCAGAAGTCCCTCCCCCCGCAGACGGTTTCCCACGGAAGGAGCTTTGACTTCCGAGGTATCCCATGAGTCTGTGCGCCTCTCTCTAGCCTGCTCCAGCCTCTGTCTCTGGACTTCCCTTCCCTTCCTTTTCCACCAGGTAAGGCCCATTGCAGGTGTTACCTCTTCCAAGAAGCCGGCCCTGTTCTGCCGTAGTGGAATCAGTCACTCCCTCAGTTATCCTGTTTTATTCCGTCTGGTCTGGCACTATATTCGAATGTTGTGGGCTGGATATCGGATTGTCTTTTGACCAATAGACCATAATTTCTTTAAAGGCGGGGACTGGGTCATAACCATTTCTGACGGGGCACCCACCCACTCCCGTCCTAAGACTTCCTGTGGGTTTAATGAAATGGGAGTGGATAGAGGTTTTTGGGGGCAAAGGTTGAGACTTGGTGGTGGGTTTCTCCAAACAAAGATGAAACCCTAGCCTGTCTTTGTTTCTGTTTCCCATCTTGACAAAAAGAAAAAGTGAGATGTTCATTCTTGCAGAACAAATAGAACTGTGACTTCGGTTTCACAATTTACGTGGCTGATTTTGTCTGCTTTTGACAGTTCTGTTGTGTTCCTGCCAGTTACAATTTGGTTTCTCTTTGGAACCTGGGGATGATAAGTTGGGATGCCACCATTGCATTGATCCACTGGGGGAGCACACAGTCCCTTTTGGCTTCTCCTCTGCTTTGCTTATGAATTTGAAGTTCTGGGCAAGCCAGGAGGAGGACACATGGGGAGAAAATAAGGCAACGTGAATGTGTGCCATTGAGTGTATGTGGGGGAAGGGTGTCACCTGGATCGTCTGACCCAGGTGACCACCCAAGAGCATGAATAGTGCCCACTTAGAGTTTCCCAGACTTCATCCCCACAGCTGCTTAGTCTCCCAGAGGACAAGTCTCAATGATGTCCCTGCCCTCCTGGACCCTTGTTTTCCTCCCCAGTCCATCCACCAGCCTGCAGCTTGTCTCTGTAAGTTCATGTGAGCTCTTGAACAGATGGGTCATGGATGATTTCTCTCTGGATCCTGAGCATGCAACGTAGGCCTGGCCCTCAGGTAGCCTCAATTCGTATGTGCTGCCTGTACAATGAATGAATAAATAGATGAATGAAAGAGTAGTTCTGTCTTCTGTGCCCTGTTTTTCTTTCCTGACCTGAGCATGGAATTTTGAGTCTGTCTTAGATTTGAGTCCTTGATCCACGACTCGCTGAGTTATTTTGGAAGGTTACTTTGCTGAGAAGCTGGTTTCCATTTGTAATATCAAGAGCAGAATCCAAGCCGGCCTGGACTGTTGTGCAGGTGAAATGCATGCGGAACCATATAGTGTAGTGGTTAAACCCACAGGCTCTGCACCCTGGCTGCTGGGTTCACATCCTCACTCAGGTGCTTTCTAGCTGTGTGACCTTGGGCAACATACTTGTCTCTGTGCCTCAGTCTTCTCCTCTGTACCTGGTGATAACAGTGGTGCCTGCCTCCTAGGGCTGTTGGGAGGATTACATGAGACAGAGCATTTAAAGCAGGGCCTGGTGTACAGCAAGTATGACAGGACAACTTGGCAGAGTCCCTGCTGAGATTGAGATATGAAGGCATTTAGGGATAGGGCTACAATCCCTCTGGTGGGTTTCTCTGTCCCCTAGTTGGATGTCTCCTTACCTCTCACAGAACTTTGAGGGTGACTGTCAACATCTTTGTTTACATGGGGTTTAGGAGTTTCATGAAGACAAACTTGAGCCCTGAGCACAGACAGGGTTTGGAAGTGTGTAGATATCTCTGATGGGTAGGGGGAGATCCATGAAAATTAAAAGTCTGGGTGAGATAATGTTAGAATTTTCGGCTTGGAGAGAAAATTCACCATGGATGAATAAGAGACCAGGCCAGCCTCATAGCCTGGGGATCAAGAGAAAGCAGGGGTTCTGGATCAAAGAGAATCAAATATGTTTCCAGATATGGCCACGTATCCTTTGGGGTGGGGGGAGAAAAGCCCTGTTTGAAAACCATTGTTTTACTAGACTGGAAGTGGATGGTAGCCGCCTATTAGAAAGAGGAGTGAGAAGTGGAAGCCAGGAGGTGGAAAAAATAGGAACGTTCCTCCAGCTGTTTAAGAGCTATAATGTTCTTTCACGTCCTAGGTCATGGTGGGCCAGTGTCAACACAAGGCTCAGTGGATCCTCAGCAGCAACAGGGAAGTCCCAGCAGCCCCGAGGCTGTGGAGAAAGGGCACAGCAGCTGGGTGAGGACTGCAGGGTCCCAAGCTGTGGCTTTGTTTCCATATAAGTTCCTGCCTTTGGAGAGCCCCTGGGCACTAGTTCTCAACCTTGACCACACCATTTAGGGTCCCACTCCCAGACATTCTAATTTAATTGATCTGGGTGGGGGCCCTGGACATTATGTTACAAAGCTTCCCAGGTGCCACAAGGTTGAGAATCAGCCTCTGTAAACAGGCTGTACATCAGTATCACCTGGAGGCTTGTTAGAAATCAGATTATCGGGGCTCCTCCCACACCCAGTGAACCCCCAGGTGAACGCACAGGCAAGTTTGAGAAGCAAGGATCTAGGACCAGCCGTGGGCCGGATCCGGCCCGTTTGAAATGAAAAAACTAAAATAAAAAAAGACCGTACCCTTTTATGTAATGATGTTTACTTTGAATTTATATTAGCTCACACAAACACTCCATCCATGCTTTTGTTCTGGCCCTCCGGTCTAGTTTAAGAACCCAATGTGGCCCTCGAGTCAAAAAGTTTGCCCACCCCTGTCCTAGATCAGTGGTTCTCAACCTTGGCTGCACATTAGAATCACCTGGGAATCTTTTTAAAATCCTGATTTCTGGGCCTCATCCTTCGGAAATTGTTTCTTTGTTACTAATTTTGTGGCCCCACCCCATAACAAAGAAACAGAATTTCAGGAGGATGAAGCCCAGAAATCAGGATTTTAAAAAGATTCCCAGGTGATTGTAATGTGCAGCCAAAGTTGAGAACCACTGATCTAGGACAGGGGTGGGGAATGTCTAGCCCCATGGCTGTATAAGGCCCACAGAATCACTTGGTCTGGCCTGGCCAAGGCATTAGGAGTGAGTTAATTAAACATTTGACCAAATATAACAGGCTAATTTTTAAGTGATAATTTTGTATGGCCTGCAAATGATGTTATAAATGTCCAAATGGCCCTTGGCAGGAAAAAGGTTCCCCACCCCTGATCTAGGATATGAAAAGTGGGAGGGGCTGAGGACCTTTTAGTCTGACAGGTGGAGTCTGTTGATTCATTAGCCTTAAGGAAAAACATCTACAGCAAACTAGCAAGAGCTGGTCAGCACAGTCTCTGTTCTTTTTTGGAACCAGAAGGCACCAGGGGCAGAGACCCTCTAATGGACCAGCTCTCCCCATCCCTCAGGCACCAGAAGCTGGTCTGACTGCTTCCACAAGCCCAGCCAGAAGACATTTGCTCGTGCTAGTCTGTTTTTTCTTGCCCCTTCCCTTCTTTTTTCTCTTTATCAAGATTGAGGAATGCAGGACAGAAGCCCCAGACGTCAGATGCCGCATCTTGGCTCTCCACAGCTCCTCATTCATTCATTCAGTTCTTTCATTCATACCCTCGCTCCTCAGATATTTATCGTACATCTACTATAGACCACATACCCTTCTAGAATCTGAGAGTTCGGTAATAAACAAGAAAGTGATATAAAAAAACCCTCTGCCTTTAGGAAGCTCCCATGTCTGGTTATTTGCAGACAATAAACAGCTAAGTAAATAAATATAAAACAAGTTGGGTGGGGATAAGTGCTCTGAAGAAAAATAAATGAGAAAATGGGAGGTTGGAAAGGCCTCTCCGAGCATATGGAAGCAGAAGATTTTCCCCCGTCTAATTGGAAGCGGTGAAGTTAAAGTCACCAGTTGGTTGTTGTCCTGCTGCACTTCTCACTGCTCTATAAATCACACCCAACCTCCCAAGCTTCCTGTCTTTTTCTTTATTGTGGTAAAAACATACTGTATAAAATTTACCATCTTAACCATTTTTTTTTAAGTGCCCAGGGCTTTAGTGTTAACCATATACATCTTGTAGTAAAACACTGTAAAATAATTAGGAAGTGATGAGCTTTGAGTATGTTATTTTGGCTTTAATACAATTTATTTTAATTGTGGGTTCAAAATGGAATTTTTAATAATGTCTGTGCTTAACAACTGGTTCACAAAATTGCAGGAAATTTAACAGTTGGCTTTTGGAAGCTGATATGAGCTGGCTCCAGCCTACCAGTGGTTTACCCCACTGGAACATTGGGCTGATGGTCAGACTTACTCTTTAGTTGATACTTTTAATTTCTTCCTTAAAAAAAAAAAAAGTCACCCAATGACATATTTAGGGAGGGGGGAGAGAGAGAGAGAGAGAGAGAGAGAGAGAGAGAGAGAGAGAGAGAAAGAAAGATGTGATAAGAGAAACATTGATTGGTCGTCTCTCATATGTGCCAAGAGAAACATTGATTGGTCTTCTCCCATATGTGCCCTGACCAGGGATGGAACCTGCAACCTAGGTATGTGCCCTGACTTGGAATAGAACTTGCAACCTTTTGGTGTTTTTATGGGATGATGCTACAACCAACGGAGCCACCCACCGGCCAGGGCCAGTTCCTTCCTTTTTACGGCTGGATGATACTTTATTGTATGTATAAACCACATTTGCTTCATCCATTCAGTTATTGATGGACACTTAGGTTGCTTCCACTTCTTAGCTATTGTGATTAATGCTGCAATGAACATAGATGTGCAAATATTTCTTTAAGATTCTATTTTCATTTTTTTTGGCTGCATACCCAAAAGTAGAATTGGTGGCTTATATAGTAATTCTATTTTTAATTTTTGGGGGGACCTCATACCGTTTCCCATAGTGGCTACACCATTTTACATTCTCACCAACAGTACAAGATTTCCAGTTTCTCCGCATCCTTACCAGCACTTGTCACCTTTTTTTCTAGTGGACATCCTAACAGGTGTGGAATGATAACTCATTTTGATTTGCATTTCCCTGATGATTAGTGATGTTTGAACATCTTTTCATAAGTTTATTGACCATTTCTTCACTGAAATGACTATTCCGGTTTTTGCCTATTTTTAAGTCAGATTATTGTTTTTTGTTGTTGTTGTTGAGTTCTAGGAGTTCTTTATATATTCTGGATAATCACTCCTTATCAGCTATATGATTTGCAGATGTTTTCTTCCATTTTGTAGGTTGCCTTTTCATTCTGCTCATTGTTTCCTTTGCTGTACATAGTTTATATATTTGATGTAGTTTCATTTTGCTATTTTTGCTTTTGTTTCCTACATCTTTGGTGACATATGCAAGAAATCATTACTAAATCCAGTGACATGAAGCTTTCCCCCTTTGTTTTCTTCTAAGAGTTTTATAGTTTCATGTCTTACCTTTATATCTTTAATTCATTTTAGTTAACTTTGTAAGGTAAGGGTCCAAGTTCATTCTTTTGCATGTAGATATCAGTTTTCCAACACTGTTCATTGAAGAGACTTTTTTCTTTCCATTGTGTATCCTTGGCATGCCTGTCAAAACTCATTTGACCATATACATGAGTTTATTTCTAGGCTCCCCTGTACTGTTCCAATGATCGACCTGTCTATTTTTTTTTAAAATATATTTTATTGGTTTTTACAGAGAGGAAGGGAGAGGGATAGAGAGTTAGAAACATTGACGAGAGAGAAACATCCACCAGCTGCCTCGTGCAGCCTGCAACCAAAGTACATTCCCTTGACCGGAATCGAACCTGGGACCCTTCAGTCTGCAGGCCGACGCTCTATCCACTGAGCCAAACCGGTTTGGCAGACCTGTCTATTTTTATGCCAGTGCCATGCTGTTTCTATTACTGTAATACTGAAAAAATGTTTTGAAATCAGGAAATACAAGACTTCCAGTTTTGTTTTTCTTAAGTTTTTTATTTGTTTGTTTGTTTTTTGCTATGAAATAGATGTTCTTTGAGATACCATATGAGTTTGAGGATGGACTTTCCTATTTTTGTAAAAATTACCATTGAGATTTTGATAGCTATTGAATCTGTAGACCACTTTGGGTAGTGTGAGCATTTTAATAATATTAAGTCTTCTAATCAATGAACATAGGATTTTTTCCATTTATTAGTCTTCTTCATTTTTTTTCAGCATTTTTTCATTTTTGGTAGTTTTCAGTGTATGAGTCTTTGCCTCCTTGATTAAATGTATTCGTAAGTATTTTATAATTTTGATGCTATTGTAATTGAGATTATTTTATTAATTTCCTTTTGAAATTGTTATTGCTAATATATGGAAACAACTGATTTTTGTGTGTTGATTTTGTGCTTTGCAACTTTGCTGAATTTGTTTATACTAACCTGTGTGTGTGGGCTTTAGGGTTTGGTACATAGAAGAGCACGTCATCTGTGAATAAAGATACAATTGCTTCTTCCTTTTCAATTTGGATGCTTATTATTTCACTAGGGGCCCGGTGCATGAAATTCGTGCACTGGGTGTGGGGGGGGGGGGGAGGGGGGGAGCGTCCCTCAGCCCAGCCTGCCCCCTCTCACATACTGGGAGCCCTCAGGCGTTGACCCCCATCACCCTCCAATCGCAGGATCGGCCCCTTGCCCAGGCCTGACGCCTCTAACAGAGGCGTCAGGCCTGGTCAGGGGACCCTCATTTCCCCCCATCACTGGTTCTGCCCCCAGCCCAGGCCTGATGCCTCTGGCCCAGGCATCAGGCCTGGGCAGGGGACCCCCAGACCCCTCCGATTGCTGGCTCTGCCCCTTGCCCAGGCCTGATGCCTCGGCCAGAGGCGTAGACCCCCATCACCCTCTGATCGCCTGATCGGCCCCTTGCCCAGGCCTGACGCCTCCGCCAGAGGTGTCAGGCTTGGACAGGGGACCCCCATCTCCCCTTGATCACTGGCTCTGGCCCCCGCCCAGGCCTGAGGCCTCTGGCCCAGGAATCATGCCTGGGCAGGGGACCCCTATCTCCCTCTGATCGCTTGCTCCACCCCCCGCCCAAGCCTGACGCCTCTGACCCAGGCTTCAGGCCTGGGCAAGGGGACCATCATATCCCCCCAATCCCCGGCTCCGCCCCCCACCCAGGCCTGATGCCTCTGGCCCAGGCATCAGGCCTGGGCAGGGGACCCCCAGCCCCCTGCCCAGGCCTGATGCCTCAGCCAGAGGAGTTGATCCTCATCACCCTCCAATCACCAATCACCGGATTGGCCCCTTGACCAGGCCTGAGGCCTCCAGCAGAGGTGTCAGGCCTGGGCAGGGGACCCCCAGCTACCCGTGCTTGCAGGCTCCGCCCCTGCCCAGGCCTAACGCCTCTGGCCTAGGCATCCGGCCCGGGCAGCGGGGGGCGCTGAGATCGCGCGGGCTCCGCCCCTGCCCCTGCAGGACGCCTCTGCCTGAGGCGTCCGGCCCGGGCAGCGGGGACCCGCAGCTGCAGTGGCCCCGCGATCGTGGGCTTTGCTTTAGGCCCAGGCAAGGGTCCCCTAGCTCCCGGGACTGCCAGCTTTGACCGGGCCCAGCTCCCATCGCTGGCTCCACCCCTACTTCCTGCTATCACTGGCCAGGGCGGAAAAGGCACCTGATTCTCCGATCATGGCTGGGAGGCAGGGCAAAGGCGGCCCCAGGGCCGCCTTTGCCCTGCCCCCCAGCTCTTAGCTCCCCCCTGGGTTTCCGATCACTGTCAGTGGCAGGGGGCTTCTTCCTGCTTTCCCTTTTGCCTCCCTGCATTGTGCCTACATATGCAAATTAACCGCCATCTTGTTGGCAGTTAACTGCCAATCTTAGTTGGCAGTTAATTTGCATATAGCCCTGATTAGCCAATGAAAAGGGTAGTGTCGTACGCCAATTACCATTTTTCTCTTTTATTAGTGTAGATACGCTCACCTAATTGCTCTGACTAGGACTTCTAGTGCTATGTTGAATAGAAGTGGCAAGAGAGCATCCTTGCCTTGTGTTTCTGATCTTAGAGGGAAAGCATTTCATTTTTCACTATTGAGTTTGATGTTACCTGTGGACTTACCATATGTGGCCTTTATTACATTGATGTAATTTCCTTATATTTCTAGTTAGATGAATTTTTATCACAAAAGTTTGTTGGACTTTGTGAAATGCTTTTACTTGATTGAGATGATCATGTGGGTTTGTTTTTTACCTTCATTTCGTTAACATGGTGTATTACACTCATATAGTTTGGGATGTTGAACCATTCTTACATTCCAGGAATGAATTCCCACTGGTCATGGTTATAATCCTTTTAATGTGTCATTGAATTTAGTTTGCTAGTATTTTGTTGAGCACTTTGCATCATTATTCATCAGGGATATTGGTTTGTAGGTTTTTGTTTTTGTTTTTTTGTAGTATCTTTGTCAGATTTTGGTATAATATCAAAATTATAATGTTAGCCTCATAAAATGAGTTTGGAAGTATTCTATCTCCTTCAATTTTTGGGAAGACTTTGAGAAGCATTGTTGTTAATTATCATTTAAATGTTTGGTAGAATTCTCCAGGAAAGCCATCTGGTATTGGGCTTTTCTTTGTTGGGAGATTTTTGATTACAAATTAAATCTTCTTATTAGTTATAAGCCTGTTTCGATTTTTTATTTCTTCATGATTCAGGCTTGTTAGGTTGTAAGTTTCTAGACATTCATTCATTTTTTTTAGGTCATCTAATATGCTGGCATATAATTGTTTAATAATAGTCTCTTTTGATCTTCTTTATTTTTGTGGCATCAGTTGTAATATCTCCTTTCTTATTTCTGATTTTTGTTACTTGAGTCTTGCTTATTTTTTCTTAGTTATTCTAGCTAAAGATTTGTCAATTTTTACCTTATAACTAAAATGAGCCCCATAGCAAGCATATAGTTAGATCTTATTTTTATTATTCAGCCTCTCTGTTTTGTGAATGAGTTTTATCCATTTACATTTAAAGTAATTGATGATAGAGAAGGAATTACTATTTCCATTTCATTAATTGTTTTTTGTGTGTCCTATAGTTATTTTGTTCCTCTTTTTCTATTTTGCTGCCTTTCTGTTTCATTGATTTTTTTTTGTAGTGACCAGCTTACTTCCTTTTTGCATGTGTGTATATTTCTGTAGATAGCTAAAGCAATAGATTTAAAACTGATAAATTTAGTCACATATAAAAATTCTATTCCTAGACATCTCCTTCCCCCCAAATTTATGTTATCAATGTCACAAATCATATCTATTTATATTTTGTATTCATTATCATAATTTTATAGTTATAGTTATTTTATGCATTTATCTTTCAAATTTTATATCAGATTTAAAAATGTCTTTTGTACCAACATTACAGTATTACAGGCTTTTTAAAATTTTCTATATATTTATATTTACCAAAGAAATATATATACACACTTTAATAGCTAATAGCTCAATTTTGAAAATGAAATATATTTTAATAAACACTGCCTTTATAATTCTTCAAAGTGTGCATATAGGTTTTTGGGACACCCCATATATGCTTTTAGCAATTGTGTAAGATAGATCTAGTGGTGATGAACTTCTTCAGCCTTTGTTTACTTGGGAAGTTCCTTAAACTTTTGAAGAACAGTTTTATAGGTATAATATTCTTTATTGGCAGTTTTTTCTTTCAGCACTTGGAATATATCTTTCCACTTTCTTCTGGCCTTTAATGTTTCTGCTGAGAAATCCACAGATAATTTTATGAGAGTTCCATTTTATGTAACAAATTGATTTTTCTCTTGTTTATTTTGAGACTCTCTTTTGGTATTTGACTTTAAGACTTTGATTATGAGGTGTGTTAGTGTGGATCTCTTTGGGTTCATTTTAGTTAGAGTTTTTTGAGGTTCTTGAATTTAGATATGCATTTTCTTCCTCAGATTGGGGGATTTTTTTTTGCCATTATTTCCTTAAGTAATCTCTCTGCTCCCTCTCTCTTTCTTTCTTCCTTTCAGGACTCCTATAATGTATATATAGGTACTCTTGAGGTTATTGGGTATTCCCTAAGTATCCTTAAGCTTTCTTTACTATCTTCTTTTTTTTCTTCTTCTTTTGTTCAGCTGACTTGATAATTCAAAAGGACCTGTATTTGAGTTCACCAGTTCTTTCTTCTGCTTGATCAAGCCTGCTATTGAATCCCTCTAGTGAATTTTTCAATTCAGTTATTATATTCTTTAGATTCTAAATTTCTCTTTGACTCTTTTTAATAATTTCTATCCCGTTGTTGATAATCTCATTTTATTCATGCATTGCTTTTCTGATTTTATTTGTTTGCACTCTCTTGTAGTGCATGGAGTTTCTTTAACATGATTATTTTGAATTCTTTGTCAATAATTTATGGAACTCCATTTCTTTATGGTCTGTTTCTGGAGATTCATTTTGTTCCTTTGATTGGGTCGTGTTTCTCTGTTCCTCTATGTGCCTTCTGATTTTTTGTCATGATCTGTGCCACCTCTCCTGCTTTTATGGACTGGCTTCATACAAGAGAAGACCTTCACAAATTCCCTTGGCTAGAGCTTCTGGAGGCTCTTAAAACTTGTCCAGGAATCCAGGAATGTGTTTTCTCTGGGTTTGTGCCTGTATTTTCTCAGTTTTGCTTTTTTTCTTCTTCTCAGGAGCTTGTAAATTTTTGCTCCCTCTAGTGTCTGTCTGTGGCACTGCAGGTTTTCTGATGCTGCAAAAAGCACTCCTGTTCTTCAAGGCTCTCATACACCCAGAGTATGCTGGTTTCCTGTTTGCACTCAAAGTCCAGAGAGACAGAAATCAGTCCCTTGGTAGTTCCCACAAAAGTAGGAACATTGGACTTACATTCCATTCTTCTCTTCCCTTGCCAGGGGAGAAGCTGATGGTTGGGATTTTGTTCCCAGTCTTGCTGAGCTGTGCTGACTTGGGGCAAGGGCTATTGTGGTTGCTGTGAAATGGCTTTTCTCACCCTTTTCAGTGTGACTGTTTCTGCTTTTGAGCTTGCTTGGAGTACTGCAACTTCTTAATGGTTTCTGGAGTTCTCACAAATAATTTTTGGATCGTATACTGTGAATTAATGTTTCTGTGAGGGAACTAAGTCTGGGGCTTCCTATTTTGCCATCTTGCTGATGTCACTTCCCGAGTCCCTTTTGAAGGGCTCCTGTGCAGTTGCCTTTCCGCACTATCCCTTAGCAAAGGCCATTGGGCTGTAGGGGGCGTTGAGGGTTACCAGGGCCTTACCCGTAAATTGAATATTCTAGCAGGAGGAAATAGGTAATAGACAATAAGTGCAATATATAGGTAAACTATATAGGATTCTATAGGGCAATGATTTTCTATATTTTTTATCTCATGGTACATATAAATTACTAAAACTCTGTGGCACACCAAAATATATCTTTTGCCCATCTAACAAAAATACAGGTATAATTTTGATTCATTCACACCAGATGCCTACTATTGTGTGGCTGTTATCATTTTTTTTTATTTGACAATCTAAGGCAGTGGTCAGCAAACTCATTAGTCAACAGAGCCAAATATCAACAGTACAACGATTGAAATTTCTTTTGAGAGCCAAATTTTTTAAACTTAAACTATATAGGTAGGTACATTGTTATTAACTTAATTAGGATACTCCTAAGGCTTACGAAGAGCCTCACTCAAGGGGCCAAAGAGCCGCATGTGGCTCGCGAGCCGCGGTTTGCCGACCACGGATCTAAGGGAATAGAGGTCAGTGCCCCTGACTAAAAGTCAGGCATTGCGTGTTTTAAAAATTCTTGTGACACACCAGTGTGCAGCGCCACACAGGCTGAGAATCACTGCTATCGAGTGATACATGATATGCTAGAGCAGTGGTTCTCAACCTGTGGGTCGCGACCCCTTGGGTGGTCGAACGACCCTTTCACAGGGGTCGCCTAAGACCATCCTGCATATCAGATATTTACATTATGATTCATAACAGTAGCAACATTACAGTTATGAAGTAGCAACGAAAATAATTTTATGGTTGGGTCACAACATGAGGAACTGTATTTAAAGGGCCAGAAGGTTGAGAACCACTGTGCTAGAGAGAAACATAGAAAGGTAAAGAAGATAGGAGCAGGGTTGTGATTTTATAAAGGGTGGTCAGGGTAGACCTCATTGAGAAGGCAACACTGAGCCAAGACTTAAAGGAGGAGAAGGACTTTGCTGTGCCTAGGGTGAGTGAACTTTGCAGAAGAGGAGAGAGCAAGTGCAAAGGCTCTGGAGGCAAGAGCCTGACCAGCTTGTGGGAGGAAAGGGAATAGTACCTGAGACACAGGGGTGGCTCAGTACTAATTTTTAAATGAGTAAATGCATGAATCAAGCATTTTCTAAGCTCTGAACTTTTGTGTGTCAGTCTCTGTGCTCAGCTAGTCCCCTGGACCCAAGCCACAGCTCAGGCATCTCAGCGGAGGAGAACTCAATGATAGCTCCCTGTGTTCATTCTGAAAGGCCCAGCCAGGAATAGGCTCAGCCTGCAAGGCAGCTGTCCCCAGACACCTGGCCCCTTCTCTCAGTGCTGATCCAGGGATGTGGCACAACTCAATGAATGAGAGCCTCTGCCATCAGCAATGCAGAGATATCTCTGCTGGTCCAGGATTCCCCGTCAACATAATAAATAACCCCTGGCTGGTGTTGGCTCAAAACGATGACAAATGAGCTGTGTCTGTATCGCCAGGGAGGGAAATCATATTTGGTCTGCAGTGGTGGTTTCTGTGTTCACCATGTGCAGGACAATCAGAGAGCCTAGAGTTAGAAGCGGGAAGCTGCGTAGCCTGGGCTTCTTTCCATAGAGCAGTTGGATGTGGTACAGAGACAGGCTTGCTGCCTCACCCTATCTGCCACACATTGTTTGGTGCCTTTGCTGCATGCAGCCCCAGCGTCAGAGGAAGAAGGAGACCCTGCTTTGTTTCCAGTCCCTGAGGCACCACAATTGTGTTAAGCTCTTTAGAACAAATCCCAGGCTCTGCCCCAGCGTGGGGTGCAGAGTGGAAACAGGACCTTAGCTTTGGAAGGGTGTCCCCAGATGGTGTGTGGAGAAATCCACAGAGCCTTGCAGGGGGAGGGGCCTGAGCTTCCCTTCTGCACAGATCTGGCTTTGAATCCAGCTCTTCCAAGGCTACCTTTTTGACCTTGAGCATGTTCTTCAACCTTGAGGAGCTCTAGTGCTTTCATGTGTAAAGTGGTAGGGGTGGGGCCCGTTAGAGCCATTTTAATGGGTCATTGCAAATGTTAGGGAGATAGTAAAGCATGTGGATAAAAGCTAATCCTTTGCTCAGATCTGTACAAAAGCACCAGCCTTTCTGGGTGTGTGTGTATATGTTCCCTATGGTTCCCCTGGGATCCAACAGTGATGTCTCCCTGAACCACTTGTCAAATGGAGATGCAGTTAGGAAAATGGCTATGTCTGTCTGTCTCTCTGTCCTTATACTCCACTGTGAACTCATTGGGGGCATGGACCATATATAAAATTCACTCCCTCATCTCCCTTCTCCCGCCATACACATAGTCTGGAGCTAAGCAGCCCTCCTCAGACTTGCTGAATGGAAGATTGAATTTGGTTTGGATTTCTGGGTTCTTGATATAATCTAGGAGGTCCCTAACTTAAGTGGGGAAAATTGCATCTTTCTTCATTAATCTCCTATTGAAACTTAGCATTTCTACGAATTGTGAAGACAGGCAACAAAGCTCTGCTGTGTTAGCAGTACCTATGAATTTGTCACTGATCCGATCACACTTATTTTCATAGAACAGTACCATTGTTGCGACTGCAGAAATAGCTTCTATGCTTCAGACCACAGTGTATAGCAGGCCCACTGCTGGATCTTGTTAATATGCATTAATGAAGAAGTACCTGTATTTACTATATGACAAATTTTCAAAATATTTTGAAAGTTACATAGCACTGTAACTATATATTTTGCTTTATGCATTTAAAAACATCGTTTGAGAAGGTTTCACCAGGCTGCCAGAGGGGGGCCATGGCACAACAAAGGTGAAGAGTCTCTGGTCTGGGAGGCCCCTGCGTGGGCTGCTTCGTCCTGTGTGTCCCCTGAAATGAATGAAAAAGGTGAGAGGGTAGATTCCTATATGTATTATTCTAGAGAGATGAGTTCTAGCTTTCATTAAGAATTCCAAAATAGCTAAGCACTGGACCAGTGATTCTCAAAGAGGGGTGATTTTCCCTCCTAGCGGAGTTTTGTCAATTTCTTTAGTCAGTTTGGTTGTCACAGTTGGGAGGTGCTACCTGGCATTCACTGGATGGAGGCTAGGGTTGCTGCTAAACATCTTACATGCACAAAACTGTCCCCTACCAGACAAACAAACAACAAACAAACAAACAAACAAACAAACAAAAAACAGTTATCCTGCCCAAAATATCAATAGTGCTGAGGTTCAGAAACCCTGGACTAGACTGTCGAACATTAATGGAAATTTCTCTGATTGTTAAGACTGCTAGGGAAAAAAAAAAATCAATGTACAACATCATTAGAAACACCTGTGATAATTCTCTCATCCAAAACTCAATGCACATCTGCCATCTATACCAGGCCCTGAGCTTGACACTAGGATTGCAGAGAGAAGCAGACTTGGGAGGAGCTCTGGGTCTGCAGGTAGGAGGGATGTGTGACCTAGTAGAGTTGCGTGCAAGGTGCAGCCATTATGCAGATCTCTTGGGGCACCTGTTGTCCAGGCAACGTGCTGGAGATCATTGTGAATGTGACAACACAGTTTCTGCCCCAAGGAATCCGCACCTCCTGGGGAAGATAGACACTGAATGATACCATGATGTGTGCTGCGTGTGATGACGGAGACACAGGGCATGGTGAGGACACGCAGCAGCGTGTGTGCTTGGGTGTGTGTTGGGATGAGGACAACACTCCTTAGTGTAAGGGACAAAAGTTCTCCTTGGAGTGGTGAACCTAAAGGATGAATAGGAGTCAGCCAGACCAGAGGATGGGGAAAGGATGCTTCAATCAGAGGGAACAGCAAGTTTGAGGACCCAGAGTCAGCAAAGGAGTGTGGAGCATTAAAGGAACCAAATGGAGCTGGGCTTGGCTGGAGTGTCATTTAACAGAAAGAGTAGCAAGAAGGGAATCCTGGAGTCTTGTGTGCCATAGTTAGGATCTGGGGCTTTATCCAGAGGAGCCGTTGAAGGATTTTAAGTGGCATGCCATTATTGATTTGTTTTTTTTTGAAAGACTCAGATTGGGAGGGAAGAGGCCTGGATTTTGGTGGATGGCTACAAGAGAAGGAGAGGGAGAGGGAGAGAGAACCTAGCTGCCCAGGAAACCACAGGGAAGCCCCTCAGAGTAGGTGCTATGTGTGAACTGGATCTGGAGCAGTGAGTACGGTGTTTATGTAGATGATGAGCTATTTTGGTGTGACTGAAGCATGATGTATAGGAGAGAGGGGCTAGCGAGGCTCCATGCCAGCTTCTTTCCACCCGTGGCCTCTGGTTCACTCCTGAAGGGTAAAAGCCGAGGCCACAGACAGTGTTTGACCCTGGCTTCTCCCATCTGTGCAGACAAGTTGCCCCTGCCAGCAGGCATGCATGGAGTCAGGCCAGAGTCCCATCATGGACTCGAGGGGCACAGTTGGCCCTCCATGTGGCAGGTGAGCTGTCTTCAGTTGGCATGATTCCTTAGCCAGCTCTGCAGCTCTCCTCTGTGTTTTCTTCTCAGCCAGTTTCATTAATTGAACATCGCCGACAAATCCATATCTCCAGCCCGGACTGTGCTCCCAAATTCCAGTCTACAGACCTAATTGCCTTCTGGCCATCTCCATCTGGATGTCCCACCGGCAGCTTCTACTAAATTTGTCCAAAATTGACCTTCGCAGTCAATAAATATTTGCAGAATTGAATTGAATTTTCCTGCCAAACTTCTCAAAAGAGTTATCTCTTCAAAATTATCATTATTGGTAGACAACATGATTGTGTAACTAAAACACCCAAGGGAATCAACTGAGAAATCGGTAGAATTAATAAGAGTTCAGAAACCCAGTTGGATGCAAGATGAATGTATAAAAATCAATAGGTTTTCTGTATATCAGTAATAACAGCTAGGAAAAAATAATGGGAAAAATGTCATTCACTAGAGTAACAAAAAGAGCATAAAATGTCTGGGAATAACCTTAACAAGATGTGACTGGGACCTACATAAAGAGAAGTATAAACCTTTACTGAAAGATTAGCTGGTATTTATTGATCATTTACAGTGTGTCGGGTACAGATATTATCATATTAATCTTTATAGCCATCCTAGAAGTGAGTGCTAATTTTAAAGATACTGAGACTAAGTTTTAAAGAGTTTTATATAGCCCAGCCAGTGTGGCTCAGTGGTTGACCTTTGAACCAGGAGGTCATAGTTTGATTCCTGGTCAGGGCACATGCCCCAGTTGTGGGCTCAATCCCCAGTGTGGAGTGTGCAGGAGGCAGCCGATCAATGATTCTCTCTCATCATTGATGTTTCTATCTCTCCCTCCCTCTCCCTTCCTCTCTGAAATCAATAAAGATATATTAAAAAAGGAAAGAACTTTATGTAAATTGTCCACAATGTATTCAATGGTATAATGGAAACTTGAAACCATATTTTTTGTAACCTTTCCATAAAGCCACCTTCAGAAGCATAAATACACAAACAAATGAAGATGCTAGGTGTTATCTGACCACTATAAAAAAATTCATTTCACTCATCCATTCGTTCCAGAAATATGTACTGAGTGTCCACTGTGGGCAAATACTGAGTGAGATGCTAGAGATAAAGATACGAGAAAATCTCAAGGAGGCCACTGGAGAAGCCATGCAAACATATCATGAGATCACTTGGTGAAGGCAGTGATATTCACTAATTCATTCACCAAGGACGAGTAGACAAAGGAAGAAGACTTGGCATTGTCTGGAGGATTCCCAGAAGGCTTCCCGAGGAAGTTGCCAATGTTGAAGTGCCTGGGGATAGCGGGGTGAAGGAACTAGAGAGAGAGCATTCTAAATACAGAGAGCTGGATGGATAAGCAGTATCCATGGATTCATTCATTTAACCAACAGCTCGACTGTGAATATCTGCTGAGTGTAGGTACAAGTCTGGGTGCTGGGGAGAAAGCAGAGAACAAAAGAGCCCCCTGCCCACATTCTCCTGGAGATTGCATTCTGTTGGAAGGTCGAGGAGACAGAAGATAAACAGGAAAACATATGTCAGAGGGTGCTAAGTGCTTTGCGGAAAAATGAAACAGGAACCTGGAGCACCTGGTTTGAAAGGAGGGAGGCCAGAGGAGGTGATATTTAACTCAGACTGAAGAAAACGAGGGGGGAGGGGATCACACAGAATTGGGGGAAGAGCTTTCTGGGCTGTACCTTGAGCAAATCAAGTGTCCCCAGGTGGGCGAGTGATGGGCTTAAGGAACAGCCAGGAGGCAGCATGGTGATCACAGGGATGAGCCCATGAGAGGAAGGAGAGGAGGTCAAGGGGCAGTAGGTGTCCACAGGTAGGGCTTTTGAGGCACAATAAGGACCTTGGCTTTTGAGTGAGGTGAGAAACCAGAGTGAAGTCTTTCTAAGCATCCAAAAAGGAAACATATTACTGAGAAAGAGATAGGTAAATGTGACTGCCTGTACAAAGGGGACATTTTAATCTACATGGTCTAAAATCTAAACAAAACAAGGGACACAACCAGGTAGAAAACAATGTTTGCAACAAAGTTGACAAAAGAGTGAAATCCTGAATCTGTAAAGAGTTAGTAAAAATTGATAAGAAAAATGTTAAGAGCTTATGGAAGATGTAAGTATATAAAATTGAGAAACGCTATGTCAAACAGCATAAAAAGTCCCAAAACGACTACAGAATGTACATAGGTACTGAGTGTCCACTGTGGGCAAATACTGAGTGAGATGCTAGAGATAAAGATACGAGAAAATCTCAAGGAGGCCACTGGAGAAGCCATGCAAACATATCATGAGATCACTTGGTGAAGGCAGTGATATTCAGAAGGTATAAGTATATAAATCAGAAAAAACACCACATTGAAAAATGAGCCCAAGAATTCATCAGCTAGTTCCCCAAAGGAGGAATTAAAATCACTAGGAAAAGTTTGAAAATGTTGAATCTGAGTCACAAAGAGATGCTAAATAAAATAAGATAGCACTTTTTGCACCTAACAAGTAGACAAAAACTTCTCATTGGGATAGTGGACAGTGTTGGTGAATATGCCTTGAGGTAGGCATTCCTGCACAGGCTGTTGAGAATGTAATTGGTGTACTTTTTCTGGAAAGAAACCAATGGGTGAAACAGAGCCAAAGCCTCACTAAGGTCACATCCTTTGATCCTGTAACCTGCACTTTGGAATCTGTCCTATGGAAATCATCTAAAAATAAATACGTGCACAACAACCTGCAGAGTCTAGCTCTGCAGGATTGTTCTTGAGCTCAGAATGGGTCATATGTGGTAGCTGCGCTGACTTGCAGGCATGGGTGAGAGAAGGCAGACACCATCTTGGGTACTCAGATGCAAGTCTACAGCAGCATTCCTGTTTACAAGGCAGCAAGCTGGTCACTGAAGTGAGGAACAGGTAGCTGTTTTCTTGGAAAAAGCTCAGCATTTCATAGGCATGAAAGGACTTTCAGCCACTTTGGCATAGGCTCCCACTCTATTGGCATTTCAGTCTGGAGTGCCCTGGGTTATAACTTTCTTAGTTCACAAACACACATTTGATTTCAGGGAGACTTCCAAACCAGTCAGGCTTCCAGCCCTGTCTACCCACCTCTGACAATGCCTGTCGCAGAGGTCAGCCAACCCGATATGGACAATATCCTCCCTCCCCCGAAACCGAAGCTGGATGCCACTATTGCAAAAGTGAACATTCGTTCTGGGACTCTGGCCATGGAAAAGCATTTTCCACTGCACTGACCAACATTCTGTCACTAGACCTCCCTAGGAGTCTTATTTATAACTAGAGGCCTGGTGCACAAAATTTGTGCACTTGGGGGTGGGGTGGGGGTTTCCTCAGCCCGGCCTGTGCCCTCTCGCAGCCTGGGAGCCCTTGGGGGATGTCTGACTGATGGCTTAGGCCCACTCCCCCCTGGGGCCTAAGGAGGCAGTCGGAGGCCTCTGCTCTCGCCAGCCATTGCCCGGCTTCTGGCTGAGCGGCGCTCCTCCTGTGGGAGAGCACTGACCACCAGGGGGCAGCTCCTGCGTTGAGTGTCTGCTCCCTGGTGGTCAGTGTGTGTCATAGCGACCGGTTCCTCTGTTTGGTCGATTTGCATATTAGCCTTTTATTATATAGGATGGGGGAAAATCCAGAAACAATTGAAATGTATGACAGTAGTGGAATGGTTGAGTAAATTCGAGTATAATCATATATTGGAATGTTGTGCATCCATTTGAAATGCTATTTATGAACAGATTCAATATCTTGGGGAAAAGCTTATGTTATAATGTTTACTGAATTGTTGCAAAAGAAAACCAAGAAAAGAACTGAATGGCCATCAGCAGGGGAGTGGTTGAATAAATTGAGATACATTCATGCCCTGGAATATTACACATTTATATGAAAAAGAAGTTAGATATGTATCTACTGACCTGGAAGGTGTCCCTGATGGATTGTTAAGTGAGAAAGCAAGTTGCAGAGAAATGAGCTGAACACCGATTTCACTTTTGAAACAAAATAATAAAAATTCTGCCTTACTGTGTCCATTTGTTTGCATGAGAGAGGAGAAGGTTGGAGCAGGACACCTGCCTTCAGTTACTTTGGGTTGGATGGAAGGGAAAGAGAGGAGAGACGAATTCTTTGTAATCTTTGTGTTGTGTGTATGGGTATTTATGCCTATTAGAAGCTCCCATGACCTCCTGTGATTTGGCGAAAGAATAATTTACTGAAAAAAAAACCCCACAAAATTATATACACATTATCTCAGCAGTGTGAAATATGCATGAAAAAATTAGAAAAAATAAATGAAAATATTCACAGCAGTTGCCTCTGGAAGGAAGGTGAGGATTATGATGTTTCCTTTTTTTTTTTTTTAATTCTTGCCTGTATCTTTCAAATTTTCTAAAATGAGAAAAGTGTATAAATTACTGTTTAAAATATAGCGGCCTTTACCCTCTCACCAGCCAATCTTGCCATTACTTGTTATAATCTGGTCTCTGTTCCCTTGCCACCTGCCTTTGCTGGAATTCCTGTATCCATTCAGCAAATACTTTTTGAATTCAGGCACTGGGGATGAAGTAGGAACCAGGACAAAGCTCCCACTCTCAGTGTTCTTATTTCTAGAATGAACATTTAGACATCAGACTGAGAGGCCTCCTCCCAAACCCTCATCTTAGCCTCTCTGTGGTGCTCCACACGTTGAATCACCTTCTCCCTCTGGTTCTGTTCTCACCATTCTGCCTGCCTTCCTGCCCCTACTCTGTCACCTTCCTTATACCTTGTACATGGAAAGTGTTCCCTGGGGCTCTGTTCTGAACCTCCTTCACCTATTTCTTCACTGTTAATACCCAGATTCTGAATCAGAAACTGCAGAACTGTGCTAGTCTGAGCCAAGGCAGCAGTCTGGGATGCTGGGATGGTGGTGAATGTTGGTGTCAATGGTTGTCCAGGACATGAGTGAGGGTAGCTTTTAAGGTGTGGCTCTTATGGGATTTGTACATGTATCTGTTTATATCTAATTTGTGATCTGAGGTGCATGGCCCATCCCAGGGTCGAACCTAGAAGAATGAATGAATGCATGAGTGACATGATACAGTGACATCACCCGGCAGGTTTTAGAGCATGAGCCCAGAAGATCTGGTGTCACTGGCAGTGAGGGGAAGTTTAGGGAAGTGAACTAGGGGACTCCTTTGGAAGTTGTAGAGATAGAAGTTTTATTTCATTGTTATTGTGGTTAAATATATTTCTAGTTTCTGGAGGCACTTATGTCTTCTTTTGTGAACTAACTTCTTCAAGACCCTCTTCAGTTTTTTAGTTATAGTGCTTGTTGTTTTCCTATTGATTCGTCAAAATTCTTTCTATATTAAGGATATTGCTTTTTACCTAGCTACCATTTCTATATGCCTTTTCATTTTGCTTCTATTTTTGACATACAGCCATTAATATTTTTTTGTATAAAATGATCAATCTTGTATCTTCCACAGCTTTTATGTTCAGAAAATCACAGTTAGATCATAATTTGCCAATATTCTCTTCTAAGTGTTTTTGGCTTGGTTTCTTTTTAACTTTTTTTTTTTTATTGCTTAAAGTATTACAAAGGGTATTATATATGTCTCCTTTTTTCCCCAGCCCTTGACAATCCCCTGGCCTCCCCTACCCCCCAGTGTCTTATGTCCATTGGTTATGCTTATATGCATGCATATAAGTCCTTCGGTTGATCTCCTACCCTCCCTCCCCTTCTGCCCCCCTCCCCTCCCCGGCCTTCCCGCTGCAGTTTGACAGTCTGTTTGAGGCAGCTCTGCCTCTGTATCTATTTTTGTTCATAAGTTTATAATGGTCTTTATTATCCATGAATGAGTGAGATCATGTGGTATTTTTCCTTCATTGACTGGCTTATTTCACTTAGCATAATGCTCTCTAGTTCCATCCATGCCATTGCAAATGGTAAGAGTTCCTCCTTCTTTTTAATTTATAACTCTTTATTCTATCTGGAATGTATTTAGTATGTGATGTGAATCAAGGAGATAATTCTTTTCCCAAACAGGTTAATTAGTTGACCCTGCAAAAATGTGTTTCTTTTCTCATTGATTTTTTAATGTTGTCTTACACATATCTCAGTTTTTATGTGTATTAAGGCTATTTCTCTAATATCATTTCATGTTCTGACTGTCCACTCTTGGACTTCCTCCACACTATTCTCGTAAGTGTCATTTGCTGGTTCTGTTTAGTACCTGGTAGGATAAGGCTACTCCATCTACCACCTTTTAAAATTTCTGCATTGTCTGTAAATGCCTATGTTCCCAGTTAAACTTAGGTATCATTTTACTAAATTTAAAACAGGTCATCAGGCTTTTGGTCAGAATTGCATTCAGCTTATAAATTAACTTTTCAATAACTTCTCAAAAGGTTAATATTCTAAATTAACCTTTCAGTAGTCTTTTCACTCAAGATTATGCTATGTTTCTCCAATTATTCAAAATTTTTTTATCCCTCTATAAAAGTTATCTTCATACAGTGCCTACACAGTCCATATTAAGTTTATTTCTATGTATTATATGCATTTTGTAATTAATATAAACAATACCTGTTTTCTTTAAATTTTCATCTGTCTCTGGTAATAGGAATGTTATTGATTTTGTCTATTTCACATTTGGCTACTTAGCTAAAATTTCTTATTAGTTCTAATAACTTTATAATTAATTCTCCTGGGTTTTCTGCGTATATTAACATATCATCTGTAAACCATATGCTCGGTTCTCATTTCCTCTCCTTGTGTCGCATGGGCTGGCTCTTCCAATAAGCCGTGAAATCTCAGAGGTGATAGTAGCATTTCTATCTCATTCCTGATCTTAATCAGGTATTTCACCACAAGTACCACGTAGGTAATTGTTCTAAAATGATGGTTAAGGAAATATTCTTTCTCCTGGTCCCAGATGCTATTTTAATCAGGTTTACATGTCTTATTTCATTAAATGCCCATTTAGCATTTACTCAGAAGACCTAAACTTTTTGCTCTTTACTGGGATGCTTTGTGTTACAGCATATTTTTTCAATATTAGTCATTTTAGAGATTAACTGTCCTTTGTCAGTTATCCCTAATGTGGGATTTAAATAAAATTAATGTTGAGTCATTGTATTAGCATCATAGTTAAGCAGGTGGATCTGAGGTGGACTTCTTACATTTGAATCCCAACCGTGAGTAACAGTGGGCCTTGGGCCCCTTCCTTAATTTATCTTTGCCTTAGTTCTTCAACTGTTAAATGGAGATGATTTTTATAGTATTCACCTTATAGAGCTATTGCGAGGATTAAACAAGTCAATACATGTAAAGTTGTTAGAAGAGTGTCTAACCAAATACAGTGTGTTAAATTATTGAGAACTTACCAAGTGCCTGGTACTGAGCTTGGTTTGTGGCTTTAAAAATGGGAAAACTCCCATATAGTCTGCTTTCTCATGGAGCTTATCGCCTGGCAAGGAGATAGATATTTATGAAATAATCACACGGAAGCATGGGAATTTGCCTCTATGATAGGTGCTACCAAGGAGAGGTTATGGTGTCACAAGAGCATATAATGGGGGGTTTGTTCTAGTTAAGGAGAGGCACTTGACCGTGATCTGAAAGATAAATATGCCAAGTAGGGAGGGGAGAGTGTTCAAGGCAGAGAAAATAGCATATGCAAAGGTCCTGTGGCTGTGCAGTCAGAGAGTGCATCAGGTACAGATGACTGAGAAGGGTGGGGTTTGACTAGAAACTAGTGGATACAAGGCTAAGAGGTCACTAGGGGCCGGACCGTTCAGAGACCCTCATAGACCTTAAGTGATTTTTTTCTTGTTGAGCAGCAATCAGGGGGTTCCTGAGCAGCATCAAAGCCTCACCAGAGAGTGACTTAGAGGAGCAGACACTCCGGCCCCACCCAGATGCTGTGGTTCAGAATCTACATTTTAGCCTGGCCCCCAGGCATTGTGCACACACACAGTGAAGTCTGAGACTCTGGCCTGGGAGGACTGTTTTCACAAGGAGGGTGTATATGAGCAACACTGTTAGAGGCAGCTGAGAGAGAATGCTATTAAATGAAGACTGAAGTGACCCCCTGGACCCTTCAGTGACCTCAGTACACCTGTTTGGAACCAGAAGGCAGAAGTGACGGCTGGAGAGTGAGTGGGAAGTAAGGAAATGGAGACAAAGCTTGTAAAAAGGTGTGTTTTCTAGAAATTTGGCTGTGAAGGGGAAGACAGAGATAAGGCTGGTGGGAAATGAGGAGTAGAGTGGGAATTGTTTTCTTAATGATAGAATCTTGAGCACATTTAAAATGGGAAGGTTCCAGTGGAGAGGAAACACTTAAACATGTATATCCTATGGTAGACAGAAGCATATACAAGGTTTGTAAAGCGGAGGGAGGGATGGGATCCAAAGAGCACATGGAAGGATTATGTTGTCAATATGAGAACATCCAAACCTGTAGATAATTTTTTCAAAAGTTTATTTGAGCCAGAGGATATGCCTGGAAGCAAGATCTCAACAGACTTAGAAAACAGTTTGCATCTTCTTTCATGCATTTGGAATTAGGGAGGGAAGTAAGGAAGATTATATGAAAGGGTGAAGGCAGGAGAAAGCAGGCCGGAATGGGATTATAGGCTAATGAGAATATGTGTTCTCTTGAGGGTGGTTTTTCTTCTGAGGGGTCTGAAAAGAGGCATTTCAAAGGCCTGTTAACCTAGATGCACAGAGGTAATGGACAAGGCTTGCTTCAGGCAAAGATAAACCTTTTATTAAAGAGGTTACAGGCCTGGGGCAGGACTACCCAAGATAACCTGTCCATTTAAGAATTTATGATCAGATCACTCTGTGAACTTATTTTCCATAGAACCCCATTTTTTGTCTTAATGGTAAGACTGAAGGAGAGGTGGTTCCTCTCTTGGAAGAAGGAAGACAGCGTAGGGCAGGCTAGATGGGTTTGGAATTGGGAAGACAGGGGATCCCCACTGATGGCTTTTATTTTCTATGGAGAGTGAGAAGAGAGAGAAGATAGAAGGTGAGATGAGGGGCCTGCAGAGTCAGGAGGCTGTGGAAGGTGCAGAAGGTTGAAATCCTCACTCTGGCATCTAATGTAAAGGGGAAGTCCACGTGCTGCCTAGTCTGGTTGTCCTTTCATTGTCCACTCTCTCTGAGCCTTAGTGTCCTACCTCACAGAGTTGTTCTCAGGCTTGGCCACAGTGATGCTCATTGTACCACCTGGACAGTGCGCGGCATAACAGGCTCACACTCAGTGTCAGCCACCCGTCTTCCCCCCCTCTGTGACAAGCGTGGGGCTGGCATCGAGGATGCACTTGGAAAAGCGGGTTCATGATTCTCTAACACAGTGCTCCTGTCTCTCTGGAAGCTTCTAGGAGTTCTCCAGGCCACACTGAACTGCTCCCTTTCTCTCTCCCAGGCCAGAACTGCACGTTCCAACTGCAGGGTCCCAATGGGACAGTTGAGAGCCCAGGGTTCCCATACGGCTACCCCAATTACGCCAACTGCACGTGGACCATCACCGCTGAGGACCAGCACCGGATCCAGCTCGTCTTCCAGTCCTTCGCCCTGGAGGAGGACTTCGATGTTCTGTCGGTGTTTGATGGCCCACCCCAGCCAGAGAACCTGCGAACCAGGTACCACCGTCTCTCCCCACAGCACGTAGCTGGGCCCTGGGCCAAGCTTGCTGAGAGGAGGAACCCACTTGGGTGAAAGGTTTATGGTCAGTCAGCAAAGACCCTCTCTTTTAATGAGGCCTGCCCGCAACTCCTTGGGTTTCTTTATATTTTCCAGTTTCTTTCTCCTGCTTAGAAGTGCTCAATGGACAGGGTTGATGAGTTGGATATTTGGGAAGACTTGACAGAAGACATAAAAGGGTTATAGAGAAATTCAAGTTTTTTCTTGAAACCAGATTTTGGGTGTGTATGGTATATATATATGAATATCTGTTGGTGTATATCATTTGCACACACAGAAATTAATTTTCTCCCCTTGGACCCTTCAGATAAGAGTTGAAGGCTAATAATAGTGGCTGTGTCTTGTATCCTCTACTTGAAAACCATTAATACTTTATTGGAAATTGCTTTGCATTTTGCCTTGACCACAAACCTTGTGGTTGTGGCTGTGGGTATAGAATCAGAAATTTGGGGAAGATCCCACTCTCTCAAACCCCATTGCAGGCGATGGAAGAGAAAACCATGGAGAAGGCGAGACTGTTTTCCTGTAACCCTGAGCTGCCTCCCAAGCAGGGGGTTCACATGGGGGAGGGAGACAGGGATGGAAGCTACAGCCTCTGCAGAAAGGGAAGACTTTCCTTGGGCAGCTGTAAGGGCTCCAGAGTTGCCACTCTGAGGTTTGATTGATGGTAGTCTGCCCTGCTTCATTGCAAGCCTTGTCCTGGTCCTGCCTGCCAGGCTTTGGGCTCCCCAGGAAGCCATAGGGTTAATGGCTTACCAGCCAACCAGCCAAGTCCCGGGGAGCTTGGGGTGCTAATTAATGAGGGGTCCTTGCCAAGTCCTTAACCTCAAGGCTTTGTTGAAGATGGCTGGAGCAGGATTACAGACAGTATTTGCAATTCCCCCCCAGCCCTCTTTTCTCTGGCAACCTGCCCTTTCTGGGCAGTGCAGAGGTGAGACTGCCAAGCCTGCAGCAGAGGTTGGGGTGTCTGGGGCTCCATGGACGAGTAGTTTGTTTTAGACCAGACTGGTCTTTTTCATCTCCCTTGGGCTCAGCAGGATTTGGCACACAGTAGGTGTTCAGTGCAACTTGGATGAAGGGACTGGAGTCCTCCCTGCCCTTATTCATTCCACAAATATTTCATGAGCACATACTATGTGCCAGACACTGACCCTGGGTGCTGGGAATATAGCTGTTAGCAAAACAAAGCCACTGTCTTCACAGAGGTCATGCTAATGAGAGAGACAGGAATGGGCTTGAATAGTGAGTTTAGAGTTCAAGGAAATCAGTGCTAGGTAGTGCTTAAGACCATGAGACTGGATGAGGTCACAGTGGGGGGAGTCCTCACATTAGATGTTGACCTTAGGTGACACGATGTAGGGCACCTGCATTGACTGGTGGTGAATGTTGAATGAATGTTGAAAGATAAAATGTCCAATTAGGCTAATGGGCTGCTTGCTTGGGGTATGGACCCTGCAGGCAAACTTTCCAGCTCAGCCTACTGGGGTTATTCCAGCTTTCCTTTCTTTTAAAGCCGGGTCCACACACATGTAGTCAGACCTCTGTTTCCTGACGTTTGGGTTTGCTGGCTCTGAGTGAAGTATTAGAAGACTCACCAGAGGTGGGGATTGCTCTCGCCTGGAAGGTGGGGGTTTCATGACCTTGGGAGGTGGTCCTGGCAGGGGAGGACCCTGGATTGTGTTCCTGGCCCCCCCTTAGCCCATGCTGGCCAACCAGCCATGTTTGAGGAAGAGGCGGCTCCCAGGGTTTGTACCTTCACTGGGTCATCCTTGCTTGAGTTCCTCTGTGTCACCTTCCTGATCTGCTCATGCCAGTTTATTTCAGAAGTAGCCCAGGGCATTCAGGCTCAGCCGAGGGGGAGGCTGGAGAGAAAGCTCTGCCTCTCGGTACCCCTGGAGCAGAGGCGCCCACACCTCGGAGGACCCTCGGAGGGGAGATGACCACAGAGGGGGACTATCCAAACAGCATGAAAAATGTGCTCCTTGAAGGGTTTGGAATGACACTCCTTTGGGTCTTCGGGGGGGATAGCAAGTGTGTTTGGTGGGGACCCTTGGATCTTTGTGAATTCTTTTATGTTCTCACATGGTTATTATTCTACTCAGACTTTCTTTTTACTGAGGAGTCAGTTTCTCTATGTGTGCTTGTCTAGGAAGTCATCTATTTTATGGAGATTGTCAAGGGTAGCCGTGTAGAATTACATATAGTTCCCCCAGGAAACGTTCCTATCCCCACAGTACCTGGGATCACACCCCGTCTTGCACCTGCTCCTGTGCATTTGTGTTTTTGTTTTTACTCAGTTTGTCTTGCCGAAGTTTGCCTGTTTTATGGGTCTTTTCAAAGTTCCAATTCTAGGGCTATCAATTTTATTCTTTCCCTATTATCTAACTTATTGATTTCTGTTTTTATCTTTATTCATTCTTTTCTCTCACTCACCTTAGGCAGATATTGCGCTTTTGCTGGTTATGTGAATTGAATTACTTCCATTATTTCCTGTTTGGTAATCAAAACATTAAGAAACATTTTCCCCTAAGTACAACTTTGACCATATCCCATGAATTTTGATGGATAGTCATTATTGTAGAAAGAATCTCTAATTGCAGTTTTGCTCCTTCCTTGACTCTAGAGATTTTTCCTAAAACTTTCCAGTAAACTTTTTTATACTTAAAAAATTACTATTCAGTTGAATTGTATTTTAATCGGATTATGATTTCTACTTTGGAGAATTTGTTGCTTTTATTTTCACAGTATAAGATCATTTTTATGTAAATGTTCTATGAATATTTGAAAAAACCAAAGTAGATTCTTTGGTTGAAGGGTAAAACTTTTTAGTATTATTCATTTTTTCTTATATCTTCTTTATTGTCTAGATCAGTGGTTCTCAACCTTCTGGCCCTCTAAATACAGTTCCTCATGTTGTGACCCCAACCATAAAATTATTTTCATTGCTACTTCATAACTATAATTTTGCTACTGTTATGAATCGTAATGTAAATAGCTGATATGCAGGATGGTTTTTAGGTGACCCCTGTGAAAGGGTCGTTCGACCGCCAAAGGGTCGCAACCCACAGGTTGAGAACTGCTGGTCTAGATGATATTTGTCAAGGACAAGCAGTGTGTTGATTTTACATTTTCACTATTGTTTTTGTCAATTCATCCTTTTATTTCTAAGTTTTATTTTATATATTTTGGTGGTGTACTCTTCAGCATGTCTTTTTAGCATTAGATCTTCAGAGCAAATTATATATGTTTTCAATATAAAAATTATGTTTATCCCCAAAGGTTTTTTGCCTTAACTTCTACTTTTATAATAATATTACCACCTTTATTTTCTTTTAGTTTTGCATTTATCGAGTCCCTGTTTGCCACTTTTCTTTATTTTTAATATTTCTATGTCATTGTTTTAGGTGTATTTCTTAGTACAAGATATAATTGGATTTTTATTTTTAAATCTTTCCTGAGAGTCTTTATTCTTTAACTGAAAAGTTTATTTCACTCATAGTTTTTTGTGCTAACTGATATACTTGCTCTTTTGTGTAATTGCATAATAGTTAATGCTTTGTGCTTTTTAGCTTTCTTATGTCCTTTCCTTTTCTGTCTTCAAGTGTAAGTTTTCTTTGTCTTTTCTGTGATTTTTGTTCTAGTAGTTAAAGTTACTTCAGAACACATTTTAAACTGTGATTTTTTTATTTAGAGAAAAAGGAAGGGAAAGAGAGAGAAATGCTGATGTGAAAGGAAAACATTGATTGGCTGCCCCCAGAATTCCCTACTGGGGATTGAGCCAGAAACCAGGGCATGTGCCCTGGCCAGAAATTGAAGCAGCAACCTGTCAGTGCATGGGACAACGCCCAACCAACTGAGGCACACCAGCCAGGGCTTCAACTGTATTTCTCTGTCAATATCTTGTCTAGTTAGCCTTTTTGTTAATCAGGTCTCTGGTATTGCACCTTCTAGAAATTCCTTAGTGATTGTAGCATGTAGGCTTCTCTCTCTTTCCTAGTTTCCAACATGGACATACAGTCTCCCTTTTTATAAACCTTAGGTTATTTCCATGAGAATTTAGGGGGTTAGGTTGAAGGGGAGCTTAATGTATTGTCTTGCCTCTCCATTTTGACATGGACATTTCTCTTAAGATTTTTATTCTTTTTGATGCTATTATATACAGAATTATTTTTAATTTAATTTTTAAATTTTCTTGGATATCTAGAAATACAATATCTTATATCTTGTGACCTAGCTGAGCATTAATAGTCCTAATGGTTTTTTATATCTCTGAATAAAAACAGTTTTAGTTCTTTTCCAATCTAGTTGCTTTTAATTAAATCTTTTTTTCCCTAATTGCACTGGATAGAACCTTCAGTACAACATTGAATAGAAGTGGTGAGAGTGGACATTCTTGTCCTGTTCCTGATCTTAAAACATTTAGTCTTTCCCATTAACTATGATGTTAGCTGTAGGTGTTTGGCAGGTGCTCTTCTAATGAAGGTTTTTAAGTGAAGGATTCTGGCACAATCTGGCTGCAGTATGGAAAACCCCACTGGGGTGGGGGCCAGACTAGTGACTGACAGGCCAGGCAAGAGACGGTGGCGCCTGAAGTGGAACAACGCGGAGAGAAGATGCTGTGGATTTGTGTGATGTTCTGGGAAAGCGTTGCCCCCGGAGTTAAGGGTGGATTTATAGGGACTGTGGAGTGGGAATAAGAAAAAGGAAGGGGTGGAGGTTGACTCCACAGTGTCTGACTTGGAAGCAGAAAACAAGCCATATTGGCCCAGTGAATCTAGTTTCCAGTAAAATGTGTTCTCTCAGCCTATCAGGCTGTTTGCCGCACTGACGTTATCCTTCATTCATCTGGCAGAGCAGGTAGGTCACCTCCTGTCACGGTGTTTTCCCGGGAGACAGTAGGGTACAGTGGGGACAGGCCTAGATTTATATGCAGCTCGGTTCTGCATTTATTTGCTCTGTGACCTGCCCGAGTTTGGCCTTTCTGAGCCTCATCTATAAAATAGAGGTGACACTGACCTGCCTGACAGGGTTGTAGCCTGTGAGCCACCTGCTACAGACCCCATAGTGCTCCACAGACATTATTTGCATTTTCCCTTGCCCTTCTGTTCTCAGGACCTAGAAACTCAGACTGTTTGTAGAGGACTTCGGTGCCTGTCTTGACACATCATCTGTGGCTCAACCGTTAGACTTTTTAGACTTCAGGGATTGGGCTCACGGGGAGACATTCCCTCTGGGTAGCATTACTAATCCCATGGTTGCCCATCTGTGGGGACAACCACCAGGAAGCCTGCAGTAGGCTTTCTGTGTTTATTGTCAATGACTTGACTGACAGGCATAAGTTTTGCAATTCTGCTTTCTGTACATTTTTAATGCATTTCTTTTTTCACTTCGACTCTCATCCTCAGTATCCTCATCTCTGAAGTGGGTATATTAGTATCTATCTCATAGGATTAAATTAAATAATGTACGTAAACTGCTTTGAATTGTGATGATACATAAGCAAAAGGAATACTTAAATATTTGTAGAAAAAAATAAAACAGTTAAGCAAAAAGACGCGCGTGCGCACACACACACACACACACACACACACACAAACGCAAGTGAATTTTTAAGTCATGAGATAGAGCAGTGGCTCTCAACTGAAGGCAATTTTGAGCCCCAGGGGACGTTTGGCAATGTCTGGAGACATTTTGGGCTGTCAGACTAGAGAGGGGCTGTGGCATCTAATGGGTAGAGGCCAGGAATGCTGCTAAACATCCTACCTGGCAGGGCACAGCCCTCCACCACAAATGCCAGCAGTGCTAAGGTTGAGGAATCCCAAGGGAGGTGATTGAGGAGTGAAGGCCTTTAGTGTCAGACACCTGGATTCTAATCTCATTTCTGTGTCAGTGACCTTGGACAAATGAGTCAACCACCTGAACCTCAGTGTCCTCCTCTGAGAAAGGGAGGATTCTCAGTAATGCAAGGTACTGAAAGCTGCACCTGGCATCGTTCATGAAGAGGTGCCAGCGGGCACACTGTGCACAGCTTGTTCTATAGCAGATGCCATTCATCTCCCAATGACTCCCTTTCTCCACCAGGGGTTCATCGCCATCTTCTTGAAAGCATCTCACATTTCATCTAGAGCTATTCACAAGCAGCAGCATCCCAGGGTGCCAGGAGGCAGCGTCTGGCTGCTTGAAATTAAATTTACAATAGAAGCTGATCAGATTCTTCTCATAATGGATCAGGGTGGGAAATGGGAGTAGGAGCTGGTCCTGAAGGCCGGGAAGCCTGTAGGAGTTTGAAAATTAGCAAGGAAAGAACAAAGAGCCTTCCAGAGAATGCAGTGTCAGCCCGGCCTGGATGAATTACGGAAACAATCCCCACATCTCTGCTTTCGCACAATGAGATGGCCTTCCCATGCTGGCAGACGTCCGATTGCATTGCAGTTTAATATGAAATGAAGTTTTCTAATGGAACACAGCGAACATAATCTATGGAGACATTGCTAATAAACTGCATCACTGTACATTGGAGGGTTGATAGGGCGCCGGTGATGACTGCACCAGTTAAGCACATCTAAGCATCCCTTAATTTAGACATTTGGGCTCACGTTATGGGAAGCACTACAACTTGTTCCCTCAATTACTGGCAATACACATTCTGTCATCAGCCTAAGGTGGAATGCAGTTAGTCATTTGGAGCTAGTTGCAGTTTTCACTCAACTGGCGTTAGGCACCTGTTTGGAAGTTGTAAAAAATTCACCCAATTTGCCAGATTTACCGTCTTATGAATACAGATCACAGCAGAGGCCCCTAAAGAACCTGTCTGTTGGATTCCTTAAAAAGTGTGCCTTGTACATCAGTCGGGTTGTCCTTGGAGGACAACCCCAGAGTTCCTTGGGAATGAGCTTTGCGGGCTGGAGGCGGCTGGAAGGACCCATGGGATGAGGGAGCATCCCTGATAAGGACCGAAGCAGAGAGAGGACACTGGAGAGGAGAAAGAAGAAATGATGACACTGGCCACCTGTAATGGGTCAGACACCATGTTGGACTCATTCATTCATTCATTCATTCATTCATTCACTGTTATTTATTTAAGATGTATTGAATGCCTACCAGGAATGCCAAGTGTTGGGGATACAGCAGTTAACAAGACAGCCTCTGATTTCAAGGAATTTATGATCTCTTAGAGGAGACAGTACAGATAGTCCATGATGCTGTGACTGAGGAATCTGACCTAGTCTTGAGGAGATCTTTGTAGATTCTGATCTCGGGGCCTGGAATGTCTTCCCTCCACCTACCCTTTGTTTAGTTATCATTCTTCATATCTCAACTTACTAATCACTTTCTCACCCAGCAGGTCCTCTGAGACAACTCTAATTTTCAATCTAGTCAAACCCTCCTGTGATGATAACCCCTCAGATTACATATCCATCCTTCATGGTTTTACATGTGCATGTGTGTGATAATTGGATTTGTGCTCATTTCCGACAAGACTGCAAGCTTTTTGACTGCAGGGACTATTTCTGTTTTACTCTGCATTGTGTCTCCAGGGCCTGGTTCCATAGTAGGTGCTCAACAAATATTTATGGAGAGAATGAATGAATACTCTCTGGAGGAAATTAGATCCCTGATAGGGCATGGAAGGAGTGATGGGGAGAGAGTTTCAGGCCAAGAGAATAGATTGAGCACAGGCCTAGGCAAAACAAGAGAAAGGCAGGGAGCTCAATGACAATGGTTGGGGTGTAGTAGGAGGTGGGTATGTGGCTGAGCCGTATCATTAGGGGTCCTATATGCCATGCTGGGGAGTTTGTGATGTATCCTAAGGGAAGTAGAGACATACCAAAAAGTCTTAACCAGGCATTCCATGTGTTATCTAAAATAATTCAACAACTCACCCATGAGATGGGGGATATTAATTTTCTTTGCAGGGGTTTAGTAAACGTCTCAGTTCTGTAAGCTGCTAAGTGGCTAATGGAGCAGTGGGTCTCATGCAGCCAGAAACCAGGCTTTCTGCTCCACACCAAGAAGCCTTCTCACTGCGTGGGACTCATTTGCATTCACTTCATTTCCTTTTTAAAAATTCATTCCATTTTCCTTGTTAAGCAGTTTCTTTAAAATGGTAGAAATAACGGGAACTCGCTACTTCTAAAAAGTCAGGCCATGCAGTCGTGTATCGAGTAAAAAAACGCAAGTGCCTTCTTGTCCCAGCCCCGCTCCCTGGAGGTAACCGCTGTTAACAGTTTGGTGTGTGTCCAATTTCTTTTTAACTACAGATTCATTAAACTGCCCATGAGGCTTATTGGGACATCCATCAGCCCTTTAAAAATTGTTCTGATGAATTAAGTGTAAACTAATTAGAAACATGGATTCAATTACCCTCGAAACACACAAGGGTTTAATAATTAATAGGAAGAGGGCTTGAGGCCAAAGGCATTATGGATTTTATCAAAACCCTCACATCTGAGAAGTAAATATGTTTGATTCATCCTAAATGCCGGCAGATTTGCCGTCCAGAGGCAAACCTGTTGGTAGGAGCTTTGTATTTAATCAGGAAAGTTATCTGTGATTAATAAGGAGTCATCTGCAGAGTGGAGAGGCCAAAGCCTGCTGGACAGGACTGCCTGGGACAGGGCAGCAGCCTGTCTTTCTGAGTTATCGCCCTTGGTGTTATTCATGGTGTTTCACCAGGGAAGCTTGGGGGATTCCTGGAGGTTCCCAGTGAGATTGCTGACTCCTACTGTGGGAGCAATGCTGGGCCAGAAACACTGCAGATTGGGGAGGGGGGCGGGGGGCATTGTTTATCCTACAGTGGTTCTCAACCTTCCTGATGCCGTGAATTTTTAATACAGTTCCTCATGTTGTGGTGACCCCAACCATAAAATTATTTTCGTTGCTACTTCATAACTGTAATTTTGCTACTGTTATGAATCGTAATGTAAATATCTGATATGCTATATGTGTTTTCTGAGAGTCGCCACCCACAGATTGAGAATCACTGTGTCTAGGACCATGAGCTGTGATGCCTTAGGTAGACAGACCCAGAGGAGGGTTGGGAGGTGGGAATAAATATTTACCTGTTGTGTACCAGGTGCTTATGGGCCATATCTCATTTAATCCTCACAATTTTCCCAGAGGTAAGAATATTGCCTTCAGTTTGATTTCTAAGAAAACTGAATCTCTAAGAAGCCACATGCCTTGGGCAGCTGTATTCAAACTCCTAGATTCTGCTGACACCAAGTTTACACAGGTTGGCACAGCCACATCAGGGATGAGGGGGTTGCCGAAGAGGAGGAAGCAGGGTCTGCCTGGCTTGGGGCTTGGGACACCCACTGCAGTGACCCAGGGGGCATCCATGATCTCCATCACCAGATGCCAAAGGGTGGGTATGGGCAAATGTGGTTGGGGTTGGACCCTGTGATTCAAGGTCAAAGTCTGTTTTTGTAGTAAAACCTTACCTTGCTCATTTGCCAAATCTGCTAGTTAATAGCAGCCAAAATTTAAGTCACTTTGGAGCCTGAGTCTCAGGCAAAAGGCCTGTGCTGCCTACACTCTCCCCATGATGGGTCCTGTCCACAGTGTCACCAGGGTTGATCAAAGAGTCGAATTTCCCCCAGATGGAGTTGGCCACTCCATTGCCCTCATCTGGCCTTTGCTGCAGGTGGTAGCCAGAGGGCTGTTGCTGAGATAAGAAAGTGTCACCTTTTTTATCCGTAACCCTTGTTCCCTGAACCTTGGGAATATCAGAAAGTGCTGTGCAAGGGACTCTACTAACTGGGGATGTTGTCCTCATGGAGAAGGCAAGTTTGGACATGTAATTCCAGACTTTACTCCATTTCTTTGTCTGCAGAAATGGCACCCAACTAATACCTCCCAAGTACTGAGATCATCCTCTCTTATTGAAAAGAAAACCAGTTCTCAGTTTCTATATCCTATCTAATAAAAGAGACACATGGTAATTAGCCGTACCTCCGCTGCCCTTCCCATTGGCTAATCAGGACGATATGCAAATTAACTGCAAGCCAAGATGGCGGCCGGCAGCCAGGCAGCTTGAAGCGAACAGGAGGCTTGCTTGCTTCAGTGACGGAGGACTCCAACGTTCCCTGCCTGCCGCTGCCAGCCTCTGAGCTTGCAGTTTGAAACATTGTTACAAATATAGAAGCTAAACAAAACCCCAGAAACCTGCTTTCAGACAGCCGGGATCTCAGAGCTGGAGTTGAAACAGTGTTTCGATTATAGAACCCAAACAAACCAGATACCTGCTTTCAGCAGCCTCAGAGCTAAAGCTGGCCCAGAATAAATAAAAAAAAGAAAAAGAGTGGTTGGGAGCTTCAGTCACCCACCAGCCTGAAAAGAGCCCTCAGCCCCTCACCCAGACTGGCCAGGCACCCCAGTGGGGACCCCCACCCTGAAGGGTGTGTGACCAGCTGCAAACAGCCATCATCCCCTCATCCAGGCTGGCCAGGCACCCCAGTGGGGACCCCCATCCTGATCCAGGACACCCTTCAGGGCAAACCAGCCGGCCCCCACCCGTGCACCAGGCCTCTATCCTATATAGTAAAAGGGTAATATGCCTCCCAGCACTGGGATCAACGGAGCCGTGAGGCCTCCCGGCACTGGGATCAGCGTGACGGGGGGGCAGCGCCCAAACCCCCTGATCGCCCTGCAGCTCTGTGTGTGACAGGGGGCGGGGCCACAACCTCCCTATCGGCCCTGCTCTGTTCGTGACAGGGGAAGGCACCCCAACCCCCTGATCAGCCCTGCTCTGTGCCTGATAGGGGGGAGCTCCCCAACCCCCTGATCGCCCTGCAGCTCTGTGTGTGACAGGGTGCGGCATCCCAACCCCCCTACTCAGCCCCCCCCCCCCCACAGGCCCTGCTCTGTGTGTGATGGGGTAGAGCCATAACCTCCCCATTGGCCCTGCCCTGAGTGTGACAGGGTGCGGTGCCTAAACCCCCTGACCCACCCTGCTCTGTGTGTGACGGGGCGGTGCCCCAACTCCCCTATCGGCTCTACTCTGTGAGTGACAGGGGGGAGCTCCTCAACCCCCTGATCTACCCTGCTCTGTGCGTGACAGGGGGGAGCTCCCCAACCCCCTGATGGGCCCTGCTCTGTGTGTGACAGGGTACGGAGCCCCAACCCCCCTGATCGGCCCTGCTCTGTGAGTGACGGGGCAGCGCCCCAACCCCCTGATTGGCCCTGCTCTGTGCGTGATGGGGTGGCGCCGCAACCTCCCCATCGACCCTGCCTTGCGTGTGACAGGGGGCAGTGCCCCAACCCCCCAATCGGCCCTACCCTGAGTGTGACTGAGGGTGGCATCGCAACCTCCTGATCTGCCCTGATCTGTGCATGACAGGGGGCGGTGCCCCAACTCCCTAATCAGCCTTGCTCTGAGCCTGACCAGGGGCTGCACCTAGGGATTGGGCCTGCCCTCTGCCACCCGGGAGCAGGCCTAAGCCAGCAGGTCGTTATCTCCTAAGGGGTCCCAGACTGCAAAAGGGCACAGGCTGGGCTAAGGGCCCCCCCCTTCCCCCTGAGTGCACAAATTTTTGTGCACCGGTCCTCTAGTGTATATATATATATATATAGCCTCTGGTTTTCACCTAGTCCTGTTCCTTCTCGGGGCCAGTGGCATTCTCCTGACTTGTAAATTGAGGACTTAAGTTAGCAGAACTCCAAAGCCTCTTCCAGCTCTGAAATGGTGTGATTGAGCGATGCCGGAGATGTGTGCAGAGCGCTGTAAAACACTCTGATCTTCTCGGATTATTTCTGCCCATGCAGTTACTGCTCTTGGCACTTTCAACAGTTCCACCATTTGTCTTTGGCATCAGGATTTATTTTCCAGTGGCCTGTTCAGCAGTGTGGATCATTCTTGCTCCTCCTCCACATTGTAGAGTTGTCTGAGGGAAGCAGCTGCCCAGCCAGGGTGATATTTCCCAGCCCCCACCCCCTTGCATCTAGACCAGTGGTTCTCAACCTTCCTAATGCCGCGACCCTTTAATACAGTTCCTCATGTTGTGGTGACCCCCAATTTCATTGTTACAAATTGAACGTAATTAAAGCATAGTGATTAATCACAAAAACAATATGTAATTATATATGTTTTCCGATGGTCTTAGGTGACCCCTGTGAAAGGGGTCGCGACCCACAGGTTGAGAACCGCTGATCTAGATGGTGCTGTAGTTTAGTGGTCAGTAGAAAGTGGACAGAGGTAATATATACCCCTCCCAGGCCTGGCCCAGAAAAGCGCCTCTGAGATAATTCTGCTTTGTCTTTTTCCCTGGAGACAGGAACTGTAAGAAGTCTGGATGCCTGGATGAGTTTAGGCAGTAGAACCTGCCCCCTCTCCCACCTGCTGCTGATTGGCTGGATTTTACATTAGTGAAACATAAGCTTGTAAACAGACTTCTGAGAGTCCGGGGTTTATCTGTCTTTGTAGCTTGTGTCTCCTTAGCCATAGAGCCATTGCAAACTTGAGTGTTGGTATTTAGGAATTTATTTTAGAACCTAGAGGTAGGCGAGGATTCCAGATAGCACAGTCCGTAGCTTTCCAGAGTTGACACTTGGTCTTGTTTGCTTTGGGGAGATGAAGCTCCTGGATGGTCTGGCCTTTGTGCTTAAAGCTGAGGCCATTGCTCCATAGGTGCAATATATTTTGAAGCAGTTTTTGTGCTTCTGACTTTTAGTGGATTATTTTTAGCACCAAAATGTGGTTCTGTGTGTAGTCCTGACCCCCATCTCGTCCCCTGCAGCTCCAGATGAGTACACAGTGTGGTGTGGTTGTTAGGAGAGAAACTGTGGAACTAGTGCACTTGGGTTCAAGTCATCGTTCCACCTCTCACTGGCTCTGTGACTTTGGGGAAGTCACTTCTCCCTGAGGCTCAGTTTCTGCACCACCAAGTTGGGTTTCTAGTAGCACATACCTTGCAGGGAAGTTGTGAAGATTCAACTACCTTACAAGGCACAAGCTATGTGAAGATGCTGGGCATGTGGCAAGCACTCAGTAAATGTTGGTTGTTTTATCATCACTGTCCTATCCAAAGCTCACCTCTTCTAAATACTTCCACTCTGGTCCAAGCCACCAGCACCTCTTGCCTTGATTATCAAAACTGGCCTCCCTGCTATCGCCTTTATCACCATCAGTATGTCCTTAATACCGGAACTGAGGGGATCTTTTACTTTTTCACATTTTAAACAACAAACTTTTAATTAAAATAACTAGAAATTGTTTTAGATTTATAGGAAAGTTGTGAAGATGGTACAGAGAGTTCTTATACACCCCTCACCCAGACTCCCCATATTATTACCATCTTACCTTTGTATGGTATGGTTGTCACAGTTAATGAACCAATATTGATATGTTGTTATTAACTAAAGTTCGTATTTTATTCAGAGTTCCTTAGTTTTTACATGATGTCTGTGCTAGGATCCCATCCAGGATAGTTCATTATGTTCAGTTGTCACGTCTCCTTAGGCTCCTGTTGGCTGTGACGGTATCTCAGACTTTCTTGATTTTGATGACTGACAGTGTTGAGGAGCACTGGTCAGGTATTGTGTGTAATAGCCTTCTGTTTGGGATTTGTCTGATGTTTTTCTCATGCTTAGACTGGAGTAATGTGTTTTAGAAGGAAGATCACATTTTCATTACATCATACCAGGGGTGCATACTATCAACATGACTTATCCCTGAAAATGTTGACCTTGATCACCTGGCTGAGGTTGTGTTGGTCAGCCTTCTTCACTGTAAAGTTACTCCCCCTCCATGTCCTCTTTGAAAGGAAGTCACCTATGTGCAGCCCACACCTATGGAGTAAAGTTATGCTTCATCTGTAGGGTAGAGTATCTACATAAATTATTTGGAACTCTTCTATAGGAGAAATATATTTTTCCTACATTCATTGATTTATTGATATCAGTATGGATTCATGGGTATCAATTTTATAATTTGGTTTATAATCCAATGCTAGTTTATTTTGTTACTTTAATTGCTTTGGCCATTGGGAGCTCCTGTTTCCTTTGACATTTCCCCTTCATTGTCAGTTTTCATTATTGGTGGTGTTATTGCTGCTGTTGGACACATGAGCTTTGGTTCCTTTAATGAAAAAATGGTCTTAGAAACCAAGATCTGGCACTGGGTGTTCTCATTACCATTTGGTGTCATTGCTTCTAGACCCTTTTAGATGACAGAGCAAGAAAATAGATGTACATATACTAACCCATGTATCTACACATACCTATACATTTTTATCTGTATCCATCTATCTAAATTCAGCTAAACAGGAGTTCATACTGAAGTTTCCAACTCTCATCCATTACCACATGGATCATTCTAGCCTTTTCCCCTTGCTTTTCTGGAACCTTCCACTCTTACAGTGAGGAACTGCGCTCCCACCATCCATTTACTAAGTGTTCAAGTCTAGGGTACCTGTGTAGGGTATCAGAACATTAAGCTGTAATCCAATGGGGAAGTTTGTAACTAGAGAATGGTGATTATGTGCAGATCCTTTTGCCTTTAGTCTTACAGATTCTAGTCATTGTGAAAGTTGCTTAGATAAGGACTAAGAGGAAAATACAGATCAGGGAAAATACACAGTGTGATGTGTAAGGGGTAGGATTTTAATAGGGTGGCCAAGGAAGCTATCACCAAGAAGGTGAGTAAAAACTTGAAACAAGGTGAGTTTGGTGTCTCCAGCTATTTTCAGGTGGCTCCCGGGCTTGGGTTGTGTGTCATACAAGTTTTTTCTTTCTCAGGACCCAGCAGATTTCATTATGGAAATTTAAGAGTGAGGAAACATATTCAATGGTAACTTAAGGTGACATGGGAAACACTCAGACACATGTTTGGCACCTGTCCCCCAAGAGCTCTGCTCCCTGGTTCCCAGGGTAACATGATGAAGGTGATGAAGATACGGTCTGGGTGGAATTTATGATGCCCCTCAGCACCTTGGAGGCTGGCAGTACAGTGTCTTCAGTCCTGCCCGAAGGAGAACATGTCTTCACAGGTTTACGTAGGCGAGCTTCTCTGCATCTGATGGGCTTTTCCTGTCCCTCCTGACTCACTCCTCCCCATCACCATCACTAATTTTGTCCCCGAATGAGCATTGGTGGCCTCATCAAGCAGTCTTAAAGGAAGGAAGACAACATTGATTTTGTCCCAAAGGGCTCTCAACTAGTGGTCTGGGGGCTTTGTGATGCCCTGACCAATCAGTGGAGGCACATCCAGCCTCTGTCTTCTCCAGCATCGTGTAGCCACACATCAGAGGCAAGGTGGATCTTCGACTTGTATAAACTCTATGCAGCGAAGGGGAAAGGTGACAGATCCTGGCTCCAATAGTCTAGCTGTATTTCATTCATAACAGGATTTCATTACAGTCCATAGATAAATTCAGAAAGCAAGAAATCTGTGAAGGCTCTTAGGAGGTGGGAGAAGGAAGCAAGAAGAATTCTTGCAGACCAAGGTGGGTTTAGAAATAGCCACCAGCTGCAGGACTCCACCCTTTAAGAGCCCACTGTTGCTCCTCCCAATTCTGTTTGATTGTTTAAGCTTCCCAGACACATTGTGTGATTTACTTCTCTCAGGAATCCAGTAAATACCTTTTGGGGTCCCATTCTGCAGAAGAGAGAGCTGTGGTTCAGAATTGGGAATAGGCACCGAGCTAATAAGAGGTGGCCGAGTTCTCAGTATCCCTGCTCTGAGCAGTGCTGCCCTGCCACATGGGCTGCTGGTCCAGTGATGGAAGGAGACAGCCTGAACAAGGAGCCCGTGGTCCGAAAGGGCATCTATGGATGAGAGGAACCCTGCCAGGGATGTGATTCCTCTTCCACAGCCCCCGCCTTCCCCTCACCCCCCAAACTGGAATTTACCTGAACTTGGGCCTAAAGGAAAGGAGACCAGAGAAGCTGCCTTCTCTCTGTGGAGCTCCTCCAACTTAAGCCGGGTGAGACCGCACCATGGCAGATTATTTCCAGAACCCCGGAGGAGCGGGTTCCGTCTATTTTGGAGTATGTAGAAGAGTAAAGATTTTCTTTAATTAGATAGTGCCGGATAGATTTAATTAAAGCTTCAAACCTGCAATTTTCTTTGTTTGATTGATCAGTTGGTGCTGATTGCCTGGAGTAATTATGAAGGGGGAGGTGGCCTTTTCAAAGTCTGGTGGCGATAAGAAGTAGACTGACTCACCTCCTGGGTACTTGGCTGTCAGAATGGCGTCTGAGAAGGTTTATATCGCACAGATGTATGTGAGCCGGTCAAGTGAAAAATAAGGTGTTTAAATTCTTACACTTTTGTCTAAATCGTGCTCCTGGCTGATGTGCTTCCATGGAAAAGTTTTCTTTTCCCTCCTTTCTTCAAAGGTGATCACAACCCTGAGACCAGATGGTATTCTGTCACTTTGTTTTTCTTTTATGAAATAAGTGAAGCACATTGGTGGGAGTGTCTCTTAATGGCCTTTTAAAATGGCCAGAGCCCACAGAGGACCAGGAGAGAAAGACGGCCTCTTATGGACGCAGTGTGAGCTTAGGGACCTCAGAAGAAGTGGTTTTTAAACTTTAGTTTCAGATACAGTTGACATAAATGTTATATGAGTTTCAGGTGTACAACAGTTATTACAATGTTATCGACTATATTTCCTGTACTGTACTTTACATCCCCGTGACTACTGTTATGACTAGCAATTTATGCATCTTAATTCCCTTCATCCATTTTACCCATTCCCCAACCCCTCTCCCATCTGTTGAGCATCAATTTGTTCTCTATAATAAATAAACAAACACACTCAGAAGGAGTTTCAATCCTAGCTCTGTGACCTGGACAGTTCCCCTTCCCCCTTCCCCTGTCCCTCTTCCCCCTCCCCCCTCTCCCCTCCCCCCTCTCCTTCCCCTTCCTGCAAAGAGGGGGACTCATTGAGAGGATCTGGGAGCGGATCTGTGTGTGTATCTAGTGTCCAACCTGTTGCGGGTTCTCACTGAGTGTCTGTCCCTTTCCCTTCCTGTGCTCTGTTGCCCCATTGAGGTGTCTCCACCATGAAAGTTTCATGAGCTCATGGGACCATTTTGCTCATCATCACAAAATAGCCCTTGGTGCACTGCTTGGCACATGGCAGGGCTCAACAAGTAGTTGTCCAGCACGTGAATAAATGAGTGAATACCTTGTGTGTTTAGATCCCCTCCAAAGTGGGTGACACCAGTATAGGATGGAGAAGCTGGCTCCATTCATGAAACCTACTGGGCACAGGATGAGCAGTGAGGAGGGTCTGCTGCTGGAAAGCATTGGTGGGAGAAACCGATCTCTTTTCTGAACTAGTCAAATGATCCCTGAGACTGAGTTCACTTCTAAGCTTGTCACTGGAGGGGGATGATAAGGGTGATCCTCAAGACTGTGGCAGCAGAGAAGAATGTTTGAGTTAAAAAAACAAAACCAGCCGAAACCGGTTTGGCTCAGTGGATAGAGCGTCGGCCTGCAGACTGAAAGGTCCCAGGTTCGATTCCGGTCAAGGGCATGTACCTGGGTTGCGGGCATATCCCCAGTAGGAGATGTGCAGGAGGCAGCTGATCGATGTTTCTCTCTCATCGATGTTTCTAACTCTCTATCTCTCTCCCTTCCTCTCTGTAAAAAATCAATAAAATATATTTAAAAAAAACAAAAAAACAAAACCTTTAGGTTAAAAAATACAACTGCCTGTGCATTATGTATATCACCGTATAAGAACATATACTCCAGTGTAAAAGACCTGAGGGAAATGCAGTAGCTTGCAGATAAGAGAGGTGTTAACAATGGCTGGATTATACATGATTTTTTAATCTACCTTATTAAAAAACTAGAGGCCCAGTGCATGGGAGGGGGTGTGGGTCCCTCAGCCTGGCCTGCACCCTCTCGCAATCTGGGACCCCTCGGGGGATGTCTGACTGCCGGTTTAGGACCCAGGGGATCGGGCCTAAACCGGCAGTCAGACATCCCTCTCGCAATCCAGGACTGCTGGCTCCTAACTGCTCGCCTGCCTGCCTGCCTGATCGCCCCTAACCATTCTGCATGCCTGCTTGATTGCCCCTAACTGCTCACCTGCCTACCTGATTGCCCCTAATTGCCTCTGCCTCAGCCCCTGCCACAGCGGCTTCGTCCAGAAGGACGTCTAGAATGACGTCTGGGAGGTCATTCAGCTGTCTGGTCTAATTAGCATATTATGCTTTTATTTTGTAGATTATTGTAGACGTTTTGTCATAAGGTTGTGTTATCTACACTAATAAAAGAGAAAAATGGTAATTGGCGTACGACGATACCCTTTTCATTGGCTAATCAGGGCTATATGCAAATTAACTGCCAACTAAGGTTGGCAGTTAACTGCCAACAAGATGGCGGTTAATTTGCATATGTAGGCACAATGCAGGGAGGCGAAAGAGAAAGCAGGAAGAAGCCCCCTGCCACTGACAGTGATCGGAAACCCAGGGGGGAGCTAAGAGCTGGGGGGCAGGGCAAAGGCGGCCCTGGGGCCGCCTTTGCCCTGCCCCCCAGCCATGATCAGAGAATCAGGTGCCTTTTTCACCCTGGCCAGTGATAGCAGGAAGTAGGGGTGGAGCCAGCGATGGGAGCTGGGCACGGTCGAAGCTGGCAGTCCCAGGAGCTAGGAGCCCCTTGCCTGGGCCTAAAGCGAAGCCCACGATCGCGGGGCCGCTACAGCTGCGGGTCCCCGCTGCCAGTGCAGGTCCCCGCTGCCCGGGCCGGACGCCTAGACCAGAGGCGTCAGGCCTGGGCAAGGGGCTGATCCTGCGATTGGAGGGTGATGGGGGTCAACGCCTGAGGGCTCCCAGTATGTGAGAGGGGGCAGGCTGGGCTGAGGGACACTCCCCCCTGCCCCCACACCCAGTGCACGAATTTCGTGCACCGGGCCCCTAGTTTTTACAATAAGAGTGCACTGCTGCTGGGAATGCAGACTGGTGCAGCCACTGTGGAAAACAGTATGGTGTTTCCTCAAAAAATTAAAAATGGAACTTCCATTTGACCCAGTAATCCCACTTCTAGGACTATATCCCCCCCAAAACAGAAACACCAGTCAGAAAAGATATATTCACCCCTATGTTCCTAACAGCACAATTTACAATAGCTAAGATTTGGAAACAGCCTAAGTGACCATCAGCAGACAAATGGATTAGAAAACTGGTACATCTACACAATGGAATACTATGCTGCTATAAAAAAGAAGGAATTCTTTTTTTAAAAATATATTTTATTGATTTTTTACAGAGAGGAAGGAAGAGAGATAGAGAGTTAGAAATATCGATGAGAGAGAAACATCGATCAGCTGCCTCCTGCACATCTCCTACTGGGGATATGCCCGCAACCCAGATACATGCCCTTGACCGGAATCGAACCTGGGACCTTTCAGTCCGCAGGCCGACGCTCTATCCACTGAGCCAAACCGGTTTCGGCAAGAAGGAATTCTTAACATTTGCAACAGCATGGATGGAACTATGCTAAGCGAAATAGGCCAGTCAGAGAAAGATAAATATCATATGATCTCACTCATTTGTGGAATATAATGAACAACATAAACTGATAAACAAAAATACAGCCAGAGTCATAGAAGCATCGAACAGACTATCCAACCTATGAGGGAAGGCAGATGGTGAGGGGGTAAGAGATCAACCAAAGGACTGTATGCATGCATATGAGCACAACCAATGGACACAGACAGTAGTGGGTGAGGGTATGTGCTGGGGGTGGGAGCAGCCAGGGAGAGGTCAATGGGAGAAACAGGAGACTTTAAACAATAAAGAATTTTTTTAAAAAAGAATGCACTTTTAAATAATATTTTTATTGCTTTCAAAGAGAAAGGGAAAGGAAGAGAGAAAGAGAGAAATATCAGTGATGAGAATCATAGATCGGCTGCCCCCTGCACACCCACATTGGAGATCAAGCCTGCAACCTGGGCATGTGCCCTGACCTCCTGTTCATAGGTCAGTGCTCAACCACTGAGCTATACCTGCCAGGCAAGAATGCATTTTTAATGGATACAAAGTTAAATGAAAAGGAAAGGAAAAAGCTTAAATGTTTTCCTCCCCACCCACACCCACAGAGGGACATTGACAGACTGAAGTGGGCCCACAGGAGAATGACCAGGATGAAGAGGGCTTTATTTAGTTTATATTGCAAGATGGAAGTTGAAGGACTGTGGAGCTTACGTGGGAAAAGGGGATTCTTAAGGGAGATGTCAGAGGCCTGGGGAGAGAACTGTGAAGCTGACATGAGATGGTGGCACTCAGGCTGTGAAATGGAAGTGGCAGGGGAGCAAACCTTAAGTCATTTCTGGCACTTATACCTGTCTAGAGTTGAGGATCCCTCCCATAGGAAGCACCGAACTTCCTGCATTTGGAAGAATTGGTGCAGCAGTTGGAACTTCTAGGGCTGCCCCTCTCTGGGCCACAGACACCCCACCTGCACGGTGGGTGCTGTTCTCTGTGGATCAGTGATTCTTCCCCTCACTCTCCCTCCTGGAGGGCGGTACACAGTGCACTTCACAGTAACCATTGCTTTGATTGGTTTTCATTTACTTTTGGAAAATTTAAACCACATTAAAAAAGGAAGTGTTCATTTTACGTGGATCATAAAATGTGGGGTTTTAGAAGATTGATGGTAGTCTATAGATGGGTACTTTGCATGATTTAATGTGCATGCAAGTCCCCCGGGGATTTTGTGATCATGCCAATTCAGATTCCACAGGTTTGGGGCGGTGCCCAACAGTCTGCAGTTCCAGTGAGCTCCCTGCTGATGCCAAGGCCACCGGTCATGGTCTACTCAAGATGGTCTCCGATGCCCTCCCACAGCTTCTGGGGCCCTGCCTCTCTAGAATGGCAGAAAGTTGGTTGCTTATGTACAAGGCCTTGGTCCATCCTTTATAGAGTCTGTTAAATGGAGAGGGACCAAGTAAGAGTGAGGACCCAGGCATGAGTGAATCCAGGCAGGACTTACAAATGGTGTTTTTATAGAAATAGAACTAGGCATTCATTGTTCAGATTTACATCTTCTGCACATGTTTATCTTCGTGCCAGGACTGTTGATCATTTGCAAATAATGCTCTCTTGTCTTCATCCTACTTTTATGGCTAATGATGTGTGTTTCATTCTGATCAAGCATGAATTTGAGTAAACATATATTTCTCAATATTTTCACTCTGATCGCTGCCCAGGGCTGTGAGTCATTGAAGGAAACCTGTGTGAGGGAGGAGGATCATTTCTGGAGTCCAGCCCCTAACACAGCCTTCTCTGCTGCCCACTCAGGCCCGGTGGGTGAGCATGTTATCCCCGAGGGTGCCTTCTCTGCTGGCCCAGGGAGCCAGCACGACTCCATGAATCTACATGGGCACGATGGGCTTGCCAATACCATTGATCGCCACCCCTTCAGAGCAGAGTCATTTCATTCTCATTTCCAGGGATTTGTGGCGTTTCTAATTTGGTATATTGAGTATCACTCTCTACCACCCACTCCTGCCTGCTGCAGACAATGCTGTTCCTCAGACCCCACGCTCATCCTGCCCCAGCCTGACTCTTTAGAGGGTGGCTCAGGGCTTACATCCTGGGCTCAGGCTCTGGGCACCGTGGACACTAAGGTGCCTGCTGTGCTGTGGTGTGCCCAGCCTCCTGGCTGGTTCATGCCCTGCTGGTCCCCAGCCAGCTCTGAGCCCTGGCTCCCTAGGCCAGGCCTAGATTCACTTGAGTCTTACTAGCCCACTTATCCCAGCAGCTGACTGCTCCTGACTTCTGACTCCAATTCAGACTCGGCCCTCAGGGCCCTGTAGCCTTAAGCCTACAGCTTCACTGCATGCCCCACTCCCCCAGATTGGATGCTGAACCCAAACTTTGATTCTTCTCCCTCCCTTCCATCCCATGCCCCTTCCCTCCTCTGACTTGGAGGGTGTTTCATGAGGCCAGCAAACAGGGAATGTGAGGGGGAGGCAATTCCAGGGCAGAGAGGGGGAAACAGAACTGAGTGAGCAAGGGTGGGACAAATCAAAAGCAGGCTTTGTAACGGTGTTCCTAATAATAAAAATGAACACTTACATAAAATTGATATGCATGTGTGTGTTTTTGTATAAAATGCACACACATCATAGCACATATATGCCTGGCGTTCTTCTAATGCATGTGGATTAGTGCTCTGAGCAGCCCTGAGAGGGGGTGTTACTACTATCCCCATATTATGGTTGGAAACTGAGGTGAGGAGGACTGAAGTGACCGCCAAGGCCACGCAGCTAGTGAGTGGCAGGGGAAGAATTTGGGCCCAGGTGTCGAACTTCAGAGCTCAGTCTTAGCCACTGTGCAGTGTTGTCCCAAGCTCCTAGCTTTGGCAGTGTGGGGCTGTGGACCCATCTGAACTTCTGAAGATCGCTATGGGCTCTCCTTCAACACACACAACATTTTTAAAAGTGCATTTAATTTTGAGGGACGGATACATAAACCAGTTGGGGACCATCTTTGAGCCCAGGTTCAGAACTCTTGCCTTAGAAGCCTTGCGCATGAATGCAGTAGTAATAGCAGAAACTTACACTTTGCTGAGCATCTAGATGTTCTGGGCCCAGTGCTACAGGCTATCTCTGAATTACCTTGTTTACTCCGCATAATTCCATGAGTTAGATATTATCACCCTCATTGTGCAGATAGCTAAACAGGGGTTTAGAGGGGGCAAGTCACTGTTCCAAGCTCAAGGCTAGGAAGCCCCAGAGAGGGACACTAACCCAAGTCTGTAGACTCCGAAGCCAGTGTCCTGTACGCTCGTACCTGGGCTGACCGAAGGAGAAAAGCAGAGATGTGGGGGGCATGGTTTCTAAGGGGTGCTCCTTGGAGACCTTGACTCCAGCCCAGGCCTGATGGAATCTGCTACTTGGCATTGGGGGCTCAATGCCCATCCAGCAGAGGTTGCCCCATCTTTGAGGGCAGGAAGATAGCAGTGGGGAGAAAGAAGGAAAGGGTCGGGAGACCTGAAGGCAGAGCTGTGCATGGGAGAGAGGAGGAAGGTGTGTTCCAGGAAATCTCGAAGACATTCTCAGAGCAAAGCGAACATCACGCCGGAGGGAGGAACAGAAGGAGACCCCCTGGGAAGAGGAGTGTTTGGGGAGTAGGGTTTGGGCATCAGTTTCTGCAGTCAGTTTTGTCTCTTTGCTTCTCCAGAGACTGTCAGTGGTGGGGTCTCAGAACAGGTCCTTAGAGACCTGCAGAAGCAAGGGTGGGGCTGGGGGCCATAGAGCAGGACAGCCCACAGCAGAGCCAGGGCTGGACACAGTCCTGTGCTGTCCTCCTGTGCCCAGTTGCCCTGCTCTCTGGGATGGGTTCTCATGCTTTTTTCTCATGTTCGTGGCCCAGTCTTCCCCCCACGCCCTCAGCCCCCCGCCTTCTCAGCCACCTTCCCTATCTTCTGTGTCTGCCGTTTTCATCCTGGCCAGCTCAGATGTTCATCCGGAAACATGGCCTCAGCAGGAGTTCCTGGCTTTGATCTAGTGTCAGGATGCACAGGCCACTCTTTTGTTACCAGCCGTGTGTGCCATAGTAACCCCTGATAGATGCCCATGATGTGTTATTACTTAGTAATAAAACCGTTGAAGGTTTAAGGCTTTATTTTTAGTCTGAGTCCAAATGTTGCTGCCCCAAAATGCCATCTGCAAAGGGCTTGGTGGGGGCTCGTTCCGTCTTGTTCTGAAATGGTCGCGGTGCGGTCAGAGACCCCAGTAGAGTGTGCTCCAGTTGACTTCAGATTCAACAAGGTCGGGAGTTGAGAGTCCTAAGAGCCACGTCTGTCCTGCTTGACTCCCCACTGGAGGAGAATCCCAGATAAGGAAGGGCTTAAAGCAAGTCCCCTTGCCCAGCTGAGCCAGCAAGCTCCTCACTGGGAAAACAGGGATAATAGTTCTGACCTATTGGCTGTGCACATGGATAGCTGTAACAGTAACAGGTTGTCAGGCCTCAGAGAGGTCCTGTGGGAGCCAGGACTAAAGTGTGCATGCTCTGTGTGTGGCGGTGGGGATGCAGAGCAGTATGGAGAGTGTCAGTGCCCAGTTTGATCCAATATGAATGGCTACTACTTATTGAGCACTTACTATGTGCCAGGCCCCGCTCTAAGTACTTTCCATGTGTGAACTCCTTGAAGTCTTACATCAAACCATGTGAAGTAGGTGATCCCATTTTACAGATGAGGAAGCCGAGGCACAGGGAAATTAAGTGACTCGTAAGTGGTGGTCCTGGGACTTGAATTTGGGCAGTTGGGCCCCTGAGCCCCACCCTTAACAGTGAGATGGGCAGAAACAGTGAGCCATGGCCCTTGGTGCTAGAGAGAAGCCAGGGCTGTGAGAGAGCCTTGGTGAATGTCCAGGTAACTTAAGGACGGGTCAAGGTCAGAGGCCATCTTGCTGCCAGCATGAGAAGATGCAGGAGCCTGGCAGGCTTTCTCACCGAGGGACTACTGCTATTTGGGGCTGTGTACAGTAGTACTTCATATTGGGGGGCTGTACCTCACATTGTGGGATATTTTTAGCAGCATCCCTGGCCCAGTAGCACCCCTTCCCCATTGCAGAAATCAAAAAAATGTCTTCAGCCCTGGCTGGTTTAGCTCAGTGGATAGAGCATCGACCTGCGGACTGAAGGATCCAGGTTTCGATTCTGATCAGAGACACATGCCCAGGTTGTGGACTCAATCACCAGTAGGGGGCATACGGGAGGCAGGCGATCAATGATTCTCTCTCATCATTGATGTTTCTATCTCTCCCTCTCTCTTCCTCTCTGAAATCAATAAAAATATATATTAAAAAAATGTCTTCAGACATTGCCAGACGTCCCTGGCTTGGGGGCGTAAAGTTGCCCCTGGCTGAGGACCACTGCTGTATGGTTAGGAAACATGTGCTTCCCTTCCATCCCCAGATCTCCTTCATGCCTTCCTGTTACAGTCTTCTGTGCAATTAGATGCCTCCAATTGCAGCCAAGAGCTGGCTTTTCCAGCCTCTGGGGATGCAGGTGGGTGGGGCCTTTTGCATCTCAGCTTTCTGACAGAAGCAGGGGCAGGGGTGGGGAGGGGGCACTAAGGTGAGGCCTGGCCCATGGGGACTGGACAGTGGCTGCTTTCCAAAATCTTCACGGCCTTTTTATCCTGTCCCATTAACAAGATACATGGCACTCTTGTTACTCCATTTCCACAAAGAATCAATTGAAAAGATAAAAAATATGGCATCTGGAGAATTTAAAATTAGATTCTTACAAAAATATGAAGTGGAAGAGAAAGGGAAAAAATAGAAACAGGGAGCCGCATGACTTACACACGTCCTGCATTTGATGCGGCAGTTGGGCAGCATGGCTTCCAGAGGAGAAGGAATTCCAGGATGCAGAGTGTGGGTGCCCTGGGGCCCCTCCAGTGCCTCCCCATCCTCGGCCTCTTTGACCTTCTTCTTCCCTTTCTTTGATATGTACGCTTTCATTATATAAATATATTCTAATTATAGAAAACTTGGGAAATCAGACTATTATAAAGAATTCTAAAAAGTCAGCTGTAATGTAGCCACTGTAGTGCTTCCAAAGAACCACTGATCAGACACCCCACACACTATACATTAACTTGACCAAAATGGGATCATCCTGTATATCCTGCTTTATCACTGCATTCTTTTTCCGCACTTAATTTGTCCTAGACCAGGGGAGGAATCCGGCCTTCCTGGGTCTCCCCAACCCTCATCCTATCAGCCATGTAACAGCTGCATGGCTGTCCAGTGTGCTCCGTGTTGTAGGGACATGTATGGCTGAGGATAAGATTCCTCCCCCCGCCCGCCCCCCACACACACCATCCCCTCCATCCCTCCCCCTACCTCACCCCGACTCCCTTTGAGTGCTCACAGGCTGTAAAGGGACGCTGGACCACTGAGAGCCTCAGAGTTGTCACAGGCAGTATCTTAGCTGAGAAGACCTGGAAGGACCCAAGCTGGGCTTCAACTAATCAATCAGAATTGGCTGGAAGGTGGACAAGGGAGGGCATTCCAGGAAGGGGCACAGTGGAGCCATGGCCCGGAGGAGGGGCCACCCCAGGTGTGTTTGGGGGGTCTTGAGATGTGAGGCTCGGTGCTTGATCCCGCTGAGCACGTTGAGGAGGAGCAGCTCCGGGAGGAATTGGATTTTCCTGGAGGGCTGTAGAAAGCCTTGATCAGGGAAGTGGTGTGGAGCTGGTCAGGGTGGACTGGAGGGGAAAGGCCTTGACCCTGTTCCCCAGTAACTCCCACCATGAGCCTTCGGGTCCCTGGAGCTGCAGATGTGTGCTGGGCGGTGCCATTTCAGTCTCGTGCTGGCTACCGTGGCCTGATTCCTCCATCCTGCATCCAGGATCATGTGCCTTTGCTGTCCTCTCCAAACCTCTCTGGTCTCCTGTCTTCTTTCTTTCCATCTCTTCTTCATCTCCACCCTTCCCATCTTTGTGCAGAGTGAGGGCCTGTGCAGTCACACAGGGTCCTGTGCTTCGGAAGGGTCCACATTGCTTTAATATTCAGCTGTCACCATCTTGAAATTGTTATTACGTTTTGAACAAGGGGCCTGCATTTTCATTTTGCCTGGGGCCCTGCCCATCGTGTGGCTGGTTTTGTACACAGTAGAAAGCCTCACTCGGCATTTTACTGAGGTCTTCCTAGAGCCTCTCTGCCGCAGGGCCTCCAGGTTTCCATCGCTCCCTCTTCCTGTGAGGCCGCCCTTCGCCCTGGCTCTCAGGCCCATTCCCACTCGGACTCTTCACGCTGACATCCATCCTCCCTCCCTCCCTCCCTACCTCCCTTCCTCCCTCCCTCTCCCTTTTTCTGTGCACCTCTCTCACTCTCTCCCCTGATCCTTCACTGCAGCTACCTTCTTCAAAAACAAATGAAAAAATCATTGTCTTGCACACCTACCCACCCCTCCCTCCCCTCTGCCCTCACACTCTCTCATTGTCTATTCCCTGCAGTCTTATTTCTGAGCTCCCCACTGGAGGTCCCCTTCACGGGACGTGCACACGCCTGACCAGGGGCCTTTCCTTAGCTCACCCTCCTTGTCCTCCGAGGCATCACCTCTGTTGGGCCCTCCTGTCCTGGTCCTCACCCTCAGCTCCTGGCTCCTGTGCTTCCCTGCCTTTCTTCTTCCCATTTCTTCTTCATCTCACAGAGGTGGTGAGACCCACAGGGTCTGTTCCAGCCATGCCTGTGGCTCTGGCAGCCCAGAGGTGGCCCTGCGAGGGTGACCTGATGGTCCAGCATGGTGGGGGGGGGGAGCGGGGGCGGGAATGGAGGGCTGGGCATCTGAACTATGACAGGTGAGATGGGACCAGGCAGGGAAGAGCCCAGGGTGGTGACTGATGAGGATTCAGTCTGCAGGGATCTGGGCAGGAGGTTAGGAAAGCTTGGGCCGGGTGTGCTGCAGTGACCACATGGAGTTCCACTGCCTGTGTTCACACTGCCATTCATTCCCCAAGTAGTCACTGAGCACCTATCGGGGATGGACACTGAGGGCCACTGTAGCGTGTTAATTACAGTGGGCATGTGTTCACCCTGCAGGGGTGACAGAGGCATTGGGGAAAACAGTAGGGGGACAAAATACACACGTTTCCATCTCCTCAGTGTAGCCTCTAGTAGGAGAGACTAATAAGTAAATGAAGAAAGAAACTAAACAAATTGATTACAGCCTTTGATAAGCTTTCTGATGGGAAGAAATAGGGTGCTTTGTGAGTATTCATAGAAGGACTCCCAGGTATTTGTGGAGTATGGCAGGTAGAGCTGAGGAGAGGGTACCAGGCAGAGTGGAGGGGAGAGGGTGCCAGGCAGAACAGAGGGGAGAGGGTGCCAGGCAGAGCAGAGGGGAGAGGGTGCCAGGCAGAGCAGAGGGGAGAGGGTGCCAGGCAGAGCAGAGGGGAGAGGGGCCTGGACTAAGGCATACCTAGCACAAGGTGCTGAGCCAGGACCGTGATGGCCTTTCCCAGGCACTGAAGGAAGTCCCTGCTTGCCCATTTCAGCTGCCCAGGTTAAGCCAAAGCCGTGGCTGGAAGCACCTTGACTGCTGCTGATATTGATAGCTCGGTCCCTTTTCTCCTTTTTCATGAGTAGCAGCAACCTTATGGTCACAATGTCCTGAGTGCTTGATCCCTCATGTCTCAGGCGGAGCCCATTCCTTTGGTCACTGCTCATTTCCTCCTGTCCTGCCCTGACCCTTCATGCTTCTCTCCCAGGGGACCTAGCAAGGAGCCCAGTCTCCAGGTTTGCAGGGATCTCACATATAGAGTGGGGTGGAAGCGGCGGGGGACCAGGGCTGGGTTTCATTGCCTGGGACATGCACTGGTCAGTGCCCAAGAGGCAGAGGGTCCTAAAGCTGGTTCAGGGTGGGGTTCTTCCTCCTCCTCTCCCCCTTCTCACCACCCCCACCAAGGTTGAAATCTAAGAATGTATCATCCAAGGTTTCCATCTTGTAAAAATGCTTCAGATCAGGCAGGAGGTGAAGTGAAAATGCAATTTAGGGCTGAGGGATGGGGAGCAGGGTCCAGTCTTCTGAGGAAGAGGACTGGCTGGAGCTTAGTAAGGCAGGATGAGCGGGGCTGAAGGCCAGGCGTGTGCATTGGGAACCAGGGCATGGTGGCCCTGTGGGCACGTGTGGACTGCAGGCTGACACCCACCCCGATGCCAGCCTGCCAGTCGCAGACAGCAGGCACCAGCAGCAGTGCTGGCTCTAAACCCGCAGGCTCCTGTCCCATTAGCTTCCGTGGGTAGTCTCTCTGCTGCTGCAGGCGGGTCCCCCGCATATTTCTATTCTGATTTCACAGCCTTTCAGACTGTGGCCTGACAGCTAATTTTGTCGCTGTGCTTAGAGTAGGTCTTGGTTTATCTTTCTTCATAAATTTTGTTTGATAGCTATAGGAACAGAATGGAGAGGATTTGTTTTTATAGCAGCATCATCATCATCTTATTGTATGCTGGCATGCTAAGCGCCTTCCCTATATTAACCCTCTGAATCCTCACAAAAATCTCCCAAGGCAGGGACTGTCATTCTCTCCACTTTGCAGACGAGGAGACGGGTTCAGAGAGGGGAAGTGACCTGCCTAGAGTCACACAGGGAGTAAATGGCAGAGCCAGGGGTCTGATTCAAGTGTGCAAGCCCTCTGCTCAGACCCCTCCCATGTGACGTGGGATGCTGGGGAGGGGGGTCTGCCTGCTTCCCCAGCACAAAGGCTGTCCTTTGCAGGGGACATCTTAGAGCTATCACCTCCCACTACAGCTGTAGCCACCTCTGCTCCTGACCAGGGGCTATGCCTGGCTTCCCCTCCTTTCACTCCCCCAGAGCCCACACTGATTCCCTCTCTGCTGATTTCAGGACAAGCTTGCCAGACACTGGTTGAAGGAGGAAGTCAGGAGCTCCTCTGGCAGTGTCGCTGCTAGCCTAGAGCATGGCTCCTCCAGCTCCAGGCTTGACTGCCAGTGCTCCGATGTGGTGCTATAAAAAGCCAAGTAGTGAGATGCAAATCGCCCTGATTATTTATGGCCATGCTAGTAAATAAGCAGAAGAGACAAGGTGGGATGTTGTGTTTATGATCTCTGCAGTCCTCGCAGGAAAATCTATGGGAAGTGGCGTCCAGGTGAGCAGAGCCTGAGCCATGGTTTAATAAACAAGTCTAATTACCAGGCACCTGGGACGGACAAGCGAGGGGTTGTGGAAGGGAGTAATGAGAAGCCGGCAGCAGGAGCTGGAGGTGGAGGGGCGGAAGGCAGAGTGGGCAGCTGGGTCCTCTCTCCACCCACCTCTCTCTGGCCCAGGCTCTGGGCTGCCTGATACATATCACTGTAATGGGCTGTATGTGTTGCCGTGGGTCCTGCCAGTGTGCCAGAATGTTTCTCTGCCATCAGCTACTACCGCTGAAAAGAATGTCAGAAGGAGCCAAAACCGGTTTGGCTCAGTGGATAGAGCGTTGGCCTGCGGACTGAGGGGTCCCAGGTTCGATTCCGGTCAAGGGCATGTACCTGGGTTGCGGGCACATCCCCAGTGGGAGATGTGCAGGAGGCGGCTGATCGATGTTTCTCTCCCATCGATGTTTCTAACTCTCTATCTCTCTCCCTTCCTCTCTGTAAAAAAACCAATAAAATATATTTAAAAAAAAAAAAAAAAGAATGTCAGAAGGGGACTGGCAAGGGAGGAAAGGGGGTTGAGGGTCTAGGAGAGGGAGAAGGATGCTTTCTGCCAGCCACCAGCCTGGTACTGAAGGTGGCATGGCCTGCTGGCCAGTTACCCCATCACTTCAGCACTGTTGCATCTCAATGCCAGCCCTTGGGAATCTGTTTAGGATGGAGTCAAGGAGAGAGCTGGGGCAGGGGCCAGCAGCACTAAAAGGACTTGAAGAAAGCAGGCAACAGGCAGCCAGGGGCATGGTCAGAAGTGCTGCTGGGCATTGCCCCCCACTCTCCACCCAGATCATATGCTCAAGTACCAAATGGGAGTGGAGAGGAGACCCAGCAGACCCCATGGATTCCCGAGCGTAGCTAATTGGTTAGAGCTAATCTCCTCAGGAGCAACCAATGAGCAACAGAGGGAAGCCTCCTCTCCCTTCACTAGGATTACGAATTCCACGTTCTTCTCCTGCTCCCAGAATCCCGAAGTGGGGTTCAACTCCATTCACTCAGAATGGCTGGGTTTCGTTGCCTGGGACTAAGACCCCTAGGGGTCACCTTCCATTTCCTGTCTCATTTCCCCTCTCCCTTCCTGTCTTTCATGGGATCAGTTCACAAATAAACTCACTTTGCACCCAAGTCCTTAACCTGGGTCCTGCTTTTTGTGGAACCTCAACTCAGGTGACCGTAGCTACCAGGTGCTAAACAGTTTGATAGATATAATAGCTACTAAGTGCTTACCATGTGCCCAGCTCTGTTCTAACTATTTCACCTATATAAACTCATTGAATCATGCCAACACTCTATGAGTGAGATACCATACTTAATCCCTCACTTATGAAGGGGAGAATGAGGCACAGAGCCATTAAGGAACCCGACCAAGGTCACACAGCTTGCAAGTAGCAGAGCCAGGATGCAAACCCAAGTACTAGTAGCATTAGAGACTGTTTTCTTAATCATCATACTAAGCTGCAGGCCTTCCAGATATTCCCCAAACACCTTGGGATTTAGAGATGAACTAGACATGGCGCTGACCTTGGAAAGCATGAGAAGTCCGTGAAGAAACATAAAGGAAACAGACAAGTCAGTTCAGTTTGTAGAGATGTGTCCCAAGCAATGAGGGTTTAGGTGCGTTACCCGTGGAGGAATCAGGGCAGACTCTACTAAAGAGGTGCCACTCAAACAACGTCTTAAAGAAGAAATTGGAAGATGGATGGATGGATGGGGCGGGGGGTGGGGGGGGGGGAGGAGAAAGCAGGCCCAGGGGCTGGAGTGTGTGCAACCTGGCGATATTCAGGGAATCTCCTGAGATCGCCTATGGCTGGAGAGCTGGGGTGGGTTGGCCTTTTGCTTGTTTGTGTGCTGTTATTGTTGTTTAGGGTGGGAGCTGATGACTTATGGGAGAGATCAGAGGCTGCCTTATGAAGAGTCTTGTCACCGTGTCAGGGGGACAGAGAGCTCTCAAGGGGATCCGACTATTTGCAGTGCTTCGTGTCCTTAGCAGGTGTTGAATTCACGGGTGCTCATTATATTCTTCTCTAGCCTTTCTTGTGTTTCTGAAAGATTCTTATTTGGAAAAACAACTTAGAAAAATGAAAGGAGTTAGGATGTAAACAAACCCACACGGATAGTCCATAGACCAGAATCAATTCCCTCAGACAGACACTCGAGTCTTTGGAAGATGTCCCCAGGTCTCATGAGCTTTCTTGGCACCAAGGCACAATCAGAGCCAGCTGCGAGCTCCAGGAGTGCCTGGCAGCTGCTTTTACAGTTTGGGTCTAGGACCCAAGGACAGAAGTTTACTCTCTTTAAAACATTATCTTTAAATATGTTTTTATTGATTTCAGAGAGAGAGGAAGGGAGAGAGAGAAACATTGATGTGAGAAACATTGATTGACTGCCTCCTGCATGCCTCCTACTGGATCAAGCCTGCAACCTGGGCATGTGCCCTGACTGGGAATTGAACCTATGACCTTTTGGTGCATGGGACAAAGCTCAACCAACTGAGCCACACCAGCCAGGGCAGAAGTTTACTCTAGTCAGTCTTCAACGCAAGTCCTCTAGATTAAGCCTGAGGGCCTTTTGGATTGGGTCTTGGTCATACCAGCCATACATTGACCCGTGTGCCATTAGTGTTCTCATACAAGATATTAAAGATTACAGCACTAACTGCAATGTGGTCTGCTAGACTGGATCTTGAAACAGAAAAAGGATGTTTGTGGAAAAACTGGTGAAATCCAAATAAAGGCTGTAATCCTATCTAATGAAAGAGAAACATGGTAATTAGCCGTACCTCCGCTACCCTTCCCATTGGCTAATCAGGACGATATGCAAATTAACTGCAAGCCAAGATGGCGGCCGGCAGCCAGGCAGCTTGAAGCGAACAGGAGGCTTGCTTGCTTCAGTGACAGAGGACTCCAACATTCCCCGCCTGCCGCTGCTGGCCTCTGAGCTTGCAGTTTGAAACATTGTTACAAATATAGAAGCTAAACAAGACCCCAGAAACCTGCTTTCAGACAGCTGGGATCTCAGAGCTGGAGTTGAAACAGTGTTTGGATTATAGAACCCAAACAAACCAGATACCTGCTTTCAGCAGTGGAGGCCTAAGAGCTGGAGATAAGCCTCAGAGCTAAAGCTGGCCCAGAATTAAAAAAAAAAGAGAAAAAAAGGAGCAGTTGGGAGCTTCAGTCACCCGCCAGCCTGAAAACAGCTCTCAGCCCCTCACCCAGACTGGCCAGGCACCCCAGTGGGGACCCCCACCCTGAAGGGTGTGCGACCAGCTGCAAACAGCCATCATCCCCTCATCCAGGCTGGCCAGGCACCCCAGTGGGGACCCACACCCTGATCCAGGACACCCTACAGGGCAAACCAGCCGGCCCCCACCTGTGCACCAGGCCTCTATCCTATATAGCAAAAGGGTAATATGCCTCCCAGCACCGGGATCAACGGAGCCGTGAGGCCTCCCGGCACTGGGATCAGCGTGACAGGGGGCAGCGCCCAAACCCCCTGATCGCCCTGAGGCTCTGTGTGTGACAGGGGGCGGGACCACAACCTCCCTATCGGCCCTGCTCTGTTCGTGACAGGGGAAGGCACCCCAACCCCCTGATCAGCCCTGCTCTGTGCCTGATAGGGGGGTTGCTCCCCAACCCCCTGATCGCCCTGCACCTCTGTGTGTGACAGGGTGTGACGCCCCAACCCCCTGATTGGCCCTGCTCTGTGTGTGACGGGGTAGAGCCATAACCTCTACATTGGCCCTGCCCTGAGTGTGACAGTGGCGGTGCCCCAACCCCCTGATCGGCCCTGCTCTGTAGGTGATAGAAGGCGGCGCCCCAAACGCCACCCACGGGCCCTGCTCTGTGTGTGACGGGGTAGAGCCATAACCTCCCCATCGGCCCTGGCCTGAGTGTGACAGGGTGCGGCGCCCCAACCCCCTGATCTGCCCTGCTCTGGATGTGACAGGGGGGCGGTGCCCCAACTCCCCTATCAGCCCTACTCTGTGAGTGACGGGGGGAGCTCCTCAACCCCCTCATCCGCCCTCCTCTGTGTGTGACAGGGGGGAGCTCCTCAACCCCCTGATGGGCCCTGCTCTGTGTGTGACAAGGGGGAGCTCCCCAACCCCCTGATGGGCCCTGCTCTGTGCATGACAGGGTATGGAGCCCCAACCCCCCTGATGGGCCCTGCTCTGTGCGTGATAGGGGGCAGCGCTCCAACCCCCTGATTGGCCCTGCTCTGTGCGTGATGGGGTGGCGCCGCAACCTCCCCATCGACCCTGCCTTGAGTGTGATGGAGGCAGTGCCCCAACCCCCCAGTCAGCCCTACCCTGAGCGTGACTGAGGGTGGCATCGCAACCTCCTGATCTGCCCTGATCTGTGCATGACAGGGGGCGGCGCCCCAACTCCCCAATCGGCCCTGCTCTGAGCCTGACCAGGGGCTCCACCTAGGGATTGGGCCTGCCCTCTGCCACCCGGGAGCAGGCCTAAGCCAGCAGGTCGTTATCTCCTGAGGGGTCCCAGACTGCGAGAGGGCACAGGCCGGGCTGAGGGACCCCCCCCCCCCCCGAGTGCACAAATTTTTGTGCACTGGGCCTCTAGTTTAGTTAATAAAATGCCAATGTTCATCTCTTCATTTTGACCAATTACCATGGTTATGGAAGATGTTAACATCAGGAGAAATTGTTTGAAAAGTATTTGGGAACTCTCTGTAGTATCTTTGCTACTTTTCTATAAATCTCAAATTATTCCAACATAAGGAACTTATTATGTAGGACAGGACAGGACTGGGGATTGGGTTCTGTCACAAAGCCAGTTGACATCTGTGCACGGTCATTGAGACAGCAAAGAATCTATCGCATTGTGATAATGTCTCAGTCCACCTTTCCTCTTCTTGTGCGTTTCTAAATGCCTTGTTGAAGCCAGATATTCCATCACATTTCCTGATCTTCCACCTGGTAACTCTTTTTTTTTTTTCTGAGTTAATATATATTCTTTTTTTTATGGATTAAGGTATTACTTAAGGGAGATAAAGTGATAATTTACTTTGCAGAGAGGTTTTGTGTTTTTGTTTGTTTGTTTGTTTTTTATCAAAAGATCCACTAGAATCTTTTGGAATGGCATATACTTTCTGACTACATTTTAAGAAGTTCATCTATTAAAATTGTATTTTCCCTCAGGAAATCTCTAAAATCAGTGCAGACATGTTTGCCCAAGGATAAAGGTGGTAGAGCACAGCAGTGAACATGGAACCATGTTGAACCCGCATGTGCCACTAACTTTTAAACTTCCTTGGAGCTTTCCTGTCTTCGCTTTGCTTGGAGGGACCCAAGAAGGTGGACTCATGAGGAGCCAGTCACCCATGGAAGTGTCCCATTCTGACCTCGAGATAGCAGGCACCGTTTAGTCTTTCCTAGACAGGTGACATGGCCAATTGTCCTCCGCTTACATCATTCTAATTGTCCCTCCTGATTAATGAGGTCACTTAAGGTGTCAATTATTATCCTGCCAAGAGAATGAATATCAGACTGAAACAAATGCCCGTGAACTTGCTTGTTCTATTAAAAAAATAAAGTAATGAGAGATGATTAATGGTGTGTACCCTGAGAGAAGCAACAGGAAGGGGGAAGGGCAGGAGAGAAAGGTAGGAATTAGCATTTTCTGATTAGGGGGCAAAACAAGCTTTTGTTTAAAAGCAGCTTTTTTTATTGACCCTCTTCCTTTCAACACCACTTCAACACCATTGTCTACTAGACTCTGTCTCCACTTCCTCCCTTCCTATTTACACCTTATCTCCAGCCTTACCACTCCACCAATCTGCTGGGGCTGGTGTGTGTGTGTGGGGGGGGGGGGGCATCACCATTGTTCTCCTAATTGTCACATCTATTGACCTTCTTATCTTAACTTCAGTTCCTTTGAAAGTGTTTGCTGCTGTTGAGTTGACTTCATACTTTTTTAAACACTTCCTTTTTCTAGCTTCTCTGATAACCCCAATTTTTCACTCATTCATCCCATTTCACATGTATTTATTGAGCATCTACTGTGTGCCAAGCATTGTGCTAGCACGGACTATAAAAAGGTAATAACCAAGATGGACAAAGTCCTTGCTGTAAATGGAGCTTACAATCAAGCAGAGGGAGTAGGCAATTAACAAATAAATACATATACATAAGCCATTCAGCATTATAAGGAATGAGCTGAGTGACTGATGGAGTGTGATGACAGGGTGTGAACATATGGGAGCTGTGATTAATGGGATCCTCCCTGTGAATGTGGTACCTCCATTGCTTTCACATCAGTCTCTTAAAAGTTGATGCTGTCTCTTGGCTCCCAAGTGTTTGTGTCATGTCAGAGAATGACATAGACGTGGTCAGGATTTGGGGGATTAAGGGGTTGAGCTGGATCAGTCTCACAGAGTGAGTGTGGCTCCAGAGATGACCGAAAAGATGGCATCCAGGGTGTAAACCCCTTTTCTAAATTCAAGCTGACAGTTTTCTAATTCTGAGGCTTCAGATAGACAAAATTCAGGAATAAGACAACACTTCCAAATCCAGGGCCATCCACTATGATATGAATGGCACCCCTCAGAGTTTGGCAACATGGTGACCCTGAAAAATCCTGGAAGCCAGACCAGAGTTAGAGATTCAGACACTGGAGACAGAACCGGAGAGACTCCCCAAACCCCCTGCAAAACACCTCAGGTGACCAAACTGTCTCACTGCTCCTGTGGCTCCTTCCTCTCAGGTCTTCAGGTGAGGCTCTACTGTCACCTACACATAGCTCTTGTTTGGGTGTGATGATTCAGGTTGACCCTCTGCTGCTCACAACCACCGTCACTCGTTGCCTGTGACCTGGCCTTGAGGGCCATGCTCCATGCTGCACAGTTTATGGGCCTCGCTGGCCCTGTTTCCGCAGCCAAATCTGGCCCTGGAAACCCAGCTTGAGCTGAACCCATCCGCCACTTTGCTCAGAGGGGAATCTGCACATTGCCTCCCTAAGGCCATGGTTCTGGAAGCTTCTGTTCACCCTGGTTTCCTGGAGCATGGAGAAGTAGTGGAAATGGTGCTCTGTGTGTCCTGGGCCTGGCTCTGCCCTCCAACTGTGTCTGAGAGGCATTACTACCTTGCTCACAAGGATAGGGCCGAAGCTCCCCTGCTTCATTTCCAGCACCTCCTGGAGGTGGGTGTGCAGCTGCTGGTTCTGGTGATAGTTGTCATTCATCTGGGCAAAGGTGCTGTATGCTTTAAGTGCTGTCTCTAATATGGAGACCCAGGCTAGGTACCGTGATCGGAACAGTCTCTGGTGGCCAATAGGAAAGGTCTCATGGTGCAAGAGCAGGTAGGGGTGGACCACCCCATTCTCTTGGTACAGGCTCCCTGCCCTCTTAAAGACATTCCTAGCATCTTTTTAAAAAAATGTATTTTATTGATTTTTTACAGAGAGGAAGGGAGAGGGATAGATTTAGAAACATAGATGAGAGAGAAACATTGATCAGCTGCCTCCTGCACACTCCCTACTGGGGATGTGCCCTCAACCAAGGTACATGCCCTTGACTGGAATTGAACCTGGGACCCTTGAGTCCGCAGGCCGACGCTCTATCCACTGAGCCAAACCAGTTAGGGCCATTCCTAGCATCTTGAGCCTCCCAGAGCTCTCAGAAGCTCTACCTGCTCCTTTCTCAGGTGGCTTCAGCAGCCAGAGACTAGGTGGGCACAAGTCCTCTGGTTAGGGAATCTCTAGGTAGAGACACCATTGGCTACTCACTCACTTTTGGACACTATTGTTCACTTTCTTGGTATGAGAAGGACAGAAAATGCAGAGCTCTTCCAGGTAGTGCCAATCCTAGAATGGCACCATCTGAGGGTCTTGGTAGATTCCAGCTGATCCATGGACATCCTTGTGGTGGTTCAGACCTTCAGGGCAGCCTTGACAAAAGGAGAACAGTACCTATTCCCAAATGGGGATATCACTGGCCTGATTTGGGGGAGGTGGATACAGAGGCAGAAGTTTTCAGGAACCTGATGGCCTCTCTTTTCCTTCCCCATTTCCATCCCATCAACTCTCCTGACCTATGGTGCTGGCAGCTTCAGCTCTGTCATGAAGCCCAAAGTGGACCAGGGTTTTCCGGGACCCTGTGTTAGCAAATCAAGTCTGCATCTGCTAAAAAACTGAGCAGCCTCCAAAACAGTCCCTCTCTCCTGGGGAGGCTGGTAATTAAGCAGTCATGGCAAACACATGGATGATGAACAGCTGGTTGCTTCCATTTGTCCTGTCATTGGTTAGAGAACCATTTCATAAATTACATGTAAAGTTGGATTTTTGTCTTTCTACTCATGCCATCCCCTTTGCTTGAAATTACCTTTCTGTCTTCCCACTAACTTCTATACCCTGTGTATAATTGGCTAACAGTTTATCTTTCAAGATCAGCTCAGGCTGGTGCATCAAATTCCCTGGGCACACCTCTGTCATTGCACTTACTGTGTTGCATTATCATTGTGTCTTGAGCAATAATAATAGTTATTAACTCCTACTGTGTGCCTGGCACCATTCTCTAAAGCTGGACATAGACCAGGGGACCACAATTCCTGCCCTCATGGAATCCACATGCTAATGGAAAAAGGTAGACCTCATAAATTAGGGCTAATGAGATATATATAGTGTTAGATGGTGATAAGTGTTATGGAGAATGTTAGGGTTTGGCTGGTGTTGGGGACTGTGGAAGAATTCACAACTAAAAGAAGAGATGCAGAGAGAAAGTTTATTTTACTTTCCAAGAAAGGAAAGGGCCAAGTTTGCTAATCAATACAGGGCAAGAAACAAATGGCGGCCTGCTCTTTTAAGCATAGGCTGTTGCTAAGCAACAAGGAAGGGAGGCGAATTGGGGTGAAATTGAGCAGATATCAAGGAGGTTGTCTTGAAAAGTTAGTTTGTTTGCTTTTTAGTAGACAAATGTCCTAGGGGGGTGTCTTATCAGTATTTTTCCAAGCCTGTAAAACATGCTTAGAGCAAAAGTTTTGAGGAGTTCAAAAGAGGCTTAGTTGAAGGGAACTTTCTGTTAACTAGAGAGTCCCTGGTGCAAATTATCCCTGAGTTCTGAAAACAGCAGGCAGGAGGGGAGGTGCAAGAATGTAGCCTTGAAAGTAGCTTATCTTGTCTTACAGTTTGAACAAGGGTTGTTTGAACCAGAGGAGCTAACCATCTTGGGGTTTAATTACCAGGTGCTTCTCATAAATTGTGGAAGGCCACAGCAAAGAAAAAGAAAGGCTTTTTTTTCCTGTCCTTACAGGAAAATGTAGGACAGAGAGATCAGGAGTCAGGAAGTGAGGTTGGAGTCGGAAGAGGGTTGCCATTTTAGATGGATTGGTTATTGAAGTCTTCTGTGTAAAGGTGATGTCTGAGGAAAAACCTGAAGAAGATGAGGGGATCAGTCATGCACATTTGGGAGAAGAGATGAGATAGCTGGGGAATCAGCAAGTGCAAAGGCCCTATGTCAGAACTTGTGGTGAGATGTGTTGGAGGCCATTATGGCTGGAGCAAGGAGCAGGGAGAGAATAATTGGTGATAAAGAGGAAAGTAATGGAGTGGGAGTGCATAAAGGCGGCAGAGGATTGTCCAGGACCTGTAGGTTGTTATGAAGACCTTAGTGTTGCCTTAAATCAAGTGAGACACCTTTAGAAGGGTTCTAAGCAGAGAAGTGACATAGTCTGATTTAAAGTGATCATGCCAGCTGCTGTGTTGAGAATGTTCTATCAGAGGACAGGGGGTGGTAGGGAGACCAGTTAGGAGGTTGGTGCAATAACCAAGTCAACAGCTGGAGGTGGCCTGAATCAGAATGGCAGTAATGGAAGTGATGAGGAGTGGCTGACTATCCCGATAAATGAATGTAAATGCCTCCTTTTGAGGTTGAACTCCTTGGGGCCAGGTCCATATCTTATAAATTTTTGTCTTCAGAACCAAACGTAGCAGTGACATTTAATGGGGTACATAACTACTGTTTGTTGAATGAATAAGAGATGAAAAATAATGTTTGAATGTTAATAATCCAAATAAATCAGCGTCCGTTCTCTTTTTTGAATCTGTCAGATGATAGAGCAAATCCTGGGTAATATTCACCCAGATCACTCAATCTGATGTCATAAAGAATGCTGTTCATGGGTGTGCTGAACCAAGACGTGTGGAGGATGTTGGTTTCAACTGTGTTTATCTATTTTTCTTGCTGTGGGACTTCTCAGAGAATACACTAATGCACAGGTTCCCAACATTTTTTTAAAGTCTTTATTGTTGAGATTATTACAGATGTCCTTCATTCCCCTCCCCTTACCACCCCTCCACCTGGTTCCTGCCCCCCACCCCAGGCCTTCGCCACTCTATTGTCTGTGTCCATAGGTAATGCATATCTGCATATAAGATCTTTATTTAATCTCTTCTCGCCCCCACACCCCCTTCCCTCTGAAAATCATCAGTCTGTTTCATTTCCATGCCTCTGATTCTATTTTATTCACCAGTTTATTCTGTTCATTAGATTTCTTATTCTTATTCATTTATTTTGATTTTTAGATTCAATTGTTGATAGGTATGTATTTTTTTACCATTTTGTTGTTCATATTTTTGATCTTTTTCTTTTTCTTCTTCGTCCTCTTCTTAAAGCATGCCCTCAGCATACTTCCTATATAATCCTATATAATAAAAGGCTAATATGCAAATTGTCCCCTCGACCAGGAGTTCGACCAGGGGGCGAGGCCACCTGGCCAACCACCTGCAGGCCCCCCCCCACCCGGGCCCAATTGGCCCTGATCTGGGCAGGCTGGCTGGACCCCACCTGTGCACAAATTCATACACTGGGCCTCTAGTTTCATATAATACTGGTTTGGTGGTGATGAACTCCTTTAGCTTTTTCTTGTCTGTGAAGCTTTTCACCTTCAATTCTAAATGATAGCTTTACTGGGTAAGAGTAATCTTGGTTGTATGTCCTTGTTATTCATCACTTTGAATATTTCTTGTTACTCCCTTCTGCCCTGCATAGTGTCTGTTAAGAAATCAGCTGACAGTTGTATGGGCATTCCCTTGTAGGTAACTAACTGCTTTTCTCTTGAGGCTTTTAAGATTCTCTCTTTGTCTTTAGCCCTTGGCATTTTAATTATGATGTGTCTTGGTGTGGTCCTCATTGGGTTCCTCTTCTTTGAGACTCTCTGTACTTCCTGGACTTTTAAGTCTATTTCTTTCACCAGGCAGGGGAAGTTTTCTGTCATTATTTTTTCAAATAAGTTTTCAATATCATACTCTCTCTCTTCTTCTGGCATCCCTATAATGTGAATGTTGGTATGCTCAAAGTTGTCCCAGAGGCTCCGTACACTATCTTCATATTTTGTGGATTCTTATTTCTTTTTGCTCTTCTGGTTGGGTGTTTTTTGTACCTCATATTTCAAATTGTTAATGTAGTTCTCAAAATCCTCTACTCTTCTGTTGAATTCCTATATGTTAGTCTTTATTTCAATCAGTGTATGCTTAACTTCTGATGACTGGTCCTTTTCCATTTTTAAAAAAAATATGTTTTATTGATTTTTCACAGAGAGGAAGGGAGAGGGATAAGCTAGAAACATCGATAGGAGAGAAACATCGATCAGCTGCCTCCTGCACACCTCCCACTGGGGATGTGCCCGCAACCAAGGTACATGCCCTTGACCAGAACTGAACCCTTCAGTCTGCAGGCCAATGCTCCATCCACCGAGACAAACCCCTCAGGGCCTTTTTTTTTTTTTTTTGCATTTGCACTAAGATCCTTGAAAGTCTCACTTGGAGGATTCTAGAAGATTCTTGAGTAACCTTATAACCGTGGTTTTCAACTCTATATCCAGTAGTTTGCTTTCTTCCATTTCTTTCATTTGTGACTTGTTTCTTTGTCTCCGCATTTTGGCTGCTTCCTGTGTTTGTGTCTATGTATTGGGTAGAGCTGCTATGTCTCCTTGAGTTGGTAGAGTGGCCTTGTATAGTAGGTGTCCTATAGGACCTAGTGACTCAGCCTCCCCAGTCATCTGAGCTGAGAACTCTAGGTGCATTTCTTTGTGGGCTGTGAGCACAGTCTTGTTGTAGTTGAGACTTGATTGCTGTTGGTGTCACTGGGAAGAATTGACCTCCAGGCCAATTGGCTGTGAGGACCAGCTGCGGCTACAATGGGAGAGCTACTATGCAGGAGACACCCCTATGGAGCAGGACTTGCTTCAGTGGGGCTTTGATGCTCACTGAGTCTGCCCCTTGAGTATGTCATTTATGGATGTGTAGAGTTGTAATCTGGTATGGTCTTACACTAACCACTGGGTACATTGGCTCTTAGGTCTCCAGGGAGGTGCAACATCAGCCACTGCCTGGAGCTGCCCTGCAGGAGCTACAGAGAGTTGCAGATTCCTTCTCTTTGTACTGGGTTTGGAAGTGCTTAGAAGTGGCCCAGCTTTGAAGCAAGACAGGCTGGTGCTGGTGGTGGGTCTTGGGCCTTTTATTGATAGGTTTGGGGCTCCCTGACCCAGCTGAGGCTTGTTTGAGAGATTTTAGCTTGAGCAAGAACAGGCCATTCATATGCAATGCAAAAGCCCCTGCATGCAGCTTGGGTAGAGTTATGAATTGGATAAGGTGTGATCTTAGGGAATCACCAGGGTGGAGCAAACAGAAATGGCTGCCAGTTAGCCCTAGTACCAGGGAGGTCCCAGCATAGGAACAATGATCCCTGCCAGCACCTCCGTCTGAGAGAAAGCCACCCCCAAGTTCCTGCCCTGATGCCAGACAATCCAGTTCCTCCTTGTATTTGTCTGTGAACCCCAGAGCCTCACCCTGGTGCTGGAGTTCAGAGGAAGCAGGACCTTATAAGTTCAGTTAGTGGTGCTGGCCTTTTAAGAGGAACAGCTGGGTCTCCTGCCACCTCTGTGTCACTGAGCCCCAATCGGCACTGGTTTTTATAGCCCATAGTTACGGGGACTTCTTTACCTTGGCTTCTGGTGTGGGACTGGGACCCCTTGCTCCTCACGGGTGGCCTCTGCAGAGATGATCTTCCTCCCAATTAAAAAAACGGCACATGTGGGTGTCAGACCAACCCGTTCTGTGCCTCTGCACCTCCTACCAGTCTCAATGTGCTTCTTCTCTAGTTGTAGGGCATCCATTCAGCCAGCTTTCCGGCAGTTCTGGATAATGGTGGTTCTTTATTTTACTTGTAATTTTGATGTGCTTGTGGGAGGCGGCAAGTTCAGGTGTTTACCTACGCTGCCATCTTGGTTCCTCTCTCCTCCAAGATTTCTTAGTTTGAGGTGCAGTTAAGTGCTTCAGTAATATTTGCATAATGCTCCATGGGTAAAAGAAGTACCTATCAGCCCCATTTATTAAGTAGTAAAGTCTGAATAGCTGAATATGTATTTACATCTTAACAAAATTGTACTGTTTGGAAAAATAATGACTATAAATTGAAAGGAAAAAAACTTTTTCTTTTATCCTCAAATAACCACAACTACTTACTAATGGAATGTGTGTACTTGTCAGGCTCTGCACAGCTTTTTAAACTTTGGATTTAGGTTGGACGTCACCACCCTCAAATCCTATTCCACACTGATTTAAACACAGTGCCACTTTTTATCATACCAGCCACCAAACACCCAGCTTTGTAAAATACCATATCATCTCCTAGAACGTAGCTTCATGCTGAACCTCAACTACCTTCAGCTAACACTTTGTGTGTCCAACAGATACTGAGTACCATAGATTACCTTAAAAATTTAAAATATCCCTCAGTCCTCTTCTAAGTACCTTATAGCATCCTAGGGCACTGTGGTACTTAGATTGGGAACTATGGTTCCACTTTGTATGTAGCATTTCCCAAAATTATATGTGCATTTTCTCAGGCAAGTCTACTAACATAACACTGGACAGTGTTCCTTGGAACGTGTTTTGGGAACTGTTCGGATAGAACGTGAAGAGAGAATACCCAGGACTCCTTGCTGCAGTTCTAATACTCCTGGGTGTTGACAGACTGAGTGTGCCTAAAGGATTTGTATTCTGAGCATAGAGTGCTGCTTGTCTATTTTTAGACCTCAGCAGGTGGGCCTGCGTTGACGCCAGACCTTGCTTCTGAAGCCCCAATGCATCCTGAAAAGTACATGTGGAGCTCTTAGGGCAGCACGAGAACCATCTCTACAGGTGTTTGGTTACTGGGGTTTCAGGCCTTCTGAGACCAGGAATGTCAGTCATCTTGTGACCAATGTAGCAACAGCACGAGTTCTATGACTTGTCTTCTCTGGCATTTCATTTTCCAGAGTGTCCCATAGAATCCCAGCACACAGGATGCTCTCAGAAAAATAATTTATGATATATATCCTATATAATAAAAGGCCAATATGCAAATTGACCAAATGGCAGTATGGTTGGTCACTGTGATGTGCACTGACCACCAGGGGGCAGATGCTCAATGTAGGAGCTGTTCCCTGATGGTTAGTGTGCTCCACCAGAGGGAGGGCCGCGCAGCCAGAAGCTGGGCTCACAGCTGGCAAGCGCAGCGGTGGTGGCAGGAGCCTCTCCCATCTCTGTGGCAGTGCTAAGGATGTCTGACTGACGGCTTAGACCCACTAGTGAGCAGGCCTAAGCTGTCAGTCAGGCATCCCCTGAAGTGTCCTGGACTGCGAGAGGGCACAGGCTGGACTGAGAGAGACCCCCCCCCCCACCCCAAGTGCATGAATTTTGTTCACTGGGCTTCTAATATATATATATATATATATATATATATATATATATATATATATATATATATATATATATATATATATATATATGTGGGTGTGGGTGTGTGTGTGTGTGTGTGTGTGTGTGTATATACACACACACTCACTTGAAATCACAGAAAGCCCAACTTTTCCCAGTTTTAGAAGCTCCTGATGAAATGCAAATGGGAATTACCAGAGAAAACATGTGTCTGTAGGGTGTATGTGTGTTTCTCTGTATTGTGTGTGATTATGACTAATGTCCATCAATTACCTGCAAATTACTAGATGTTGCCTGTAATGACAGTTCTGTTTTTAGCTTAATGGTTTATGTATCTAACTAGTGGCTGCTGTCTGGAGTAGGGCTGCTGGCAAATCAAAACACTATTTGCCAAGCCTGTCAGTGTGACAAATGTTGCTTACATTGACTCCTTTATTTCCAAGGTCAATTGACATGTCTTTTTTAATATCACTGTTTGATGTGCTAAGAGCCTTAAATGAGAGCCATTCAATAAAGGTCCAATTTGCTACATTACTGTTTATTCCTGGATAATTCTGTATTAGTTGAGCTCTTTAAGATCTAAAGGAAGAAACATACATGGATTACCCTCAGAAATGGGGATTTATTACAAGGATTTTCAGACTGTGGGGCAGCACAGGGACCATCTTCTAAGCCTTTTAGTTGCCATGGGTTTCAGGGCTTCTGAGACTGGGAGTGTCAGCAGCCTCGTGGCTAACATAGCAGTAGCCTGAGCTCTGTGACCTGCCTTCGCTGGGCATGTTATTTCCCAAAGAAGGTTCTTCAGAACCCCAGCCCATACGCTGCTCTAAAAATAAAAGGACATATGATAAAATGGGTTGGGGAGCTGTTATATAATCTATTCCTGCCTTGGAAGTTTATTAGCTTATTAAAAGCCCCCATAAACACTTTATGTTTTATTTTCTGACAATTTCTTTTTTGACCTTGTTAACACAGTATTTCTCAGTTATGTTTAACCAATAAGCACCCTAGAATATCCTTTGGAGAACAGGCTAATATTTGTACTTTTCAGAAGAATCTGATTGTGTTCATTTGTCACCCGTGTTGGGTTCCTCACAGCCACCCTCAGATTCAGTGATTCGCTGGGAGGACTCACAGGACTCAGCGTACAATTGCACTCATGGCTGTGATTTATGACAGTGAAAGGATACAGAGCCAAACAGCAAAGGAAAGCTATGCATGGGATGACATGTGGGGGCAACCAGGCACGAGCTTTCAGTAGTCCTGTCCCAGTGGGGTCACAGGATGTGCTTGCTCCCCCCACAATGTGGAATGCTGCCATGCAGGGAAGCTCATTGGAGACTCAGTGCCTGGGGTTGTCATTGGGGCATATTACACAGGCACCTCTGCCTGACATGTATCAGTGCTCCAGAACCCCAGAGGGAAAGCAGGTGTTCAGTGTTTGTACAAATGTTTGTACAAATACCTTAGGCCGCTTTCTTCAGTTCAGGAAAGGGTGGGGTTCCCTGAAATTCACATTCTCAGATGCCAGCAAGGGCCAACCTCCTAAACTGGTCTTTCAAAGGACATCAAGCCTTTTCTGTCCACTCTCCAATAGTGGAATATCCATTCATTCATTCATTCATCCTGCATTTATCTTCATCAGTTTGGGCTGCTGTAACAAAAATTCTGTGGCTTGGGTGACTTATAAACACAGTGATTTATTGCCCATAGTTCTGGAGGCTCAGAGTTCAAAATCAGGGTGCCAGAGGGGTGGGGATCGGGGGAACTGTCTTCTGTGTTTCTGGGTTGCAGACTGCCAACTTCTCGTTATATCTTTACTGGGTGGATTGCAGAGGGGATGCAAACTCTCTAGTAGCTCTTATAAGAGAAGTGTTCCCAGTCAGGAGGGCCCCACCCCACAGCCACTGCATTCATGGAGTTGTCAGTGGACCTTCAGAAAGCAATCACAAAAATAATAAATATATTTACCCTGGTAAACATCTCATTAGGAATATGATGAATGCTAACAAAGAAAAAAGGCGTTTGCCAGGATAGGCCATGTCATGCTGTGTGTATTAATCACGTTTTCCTTTTCTGTATTTTCTGATCTATGACATCTGGGACCCTTGCTGAACCAGGAGAGATAGCCCCTCCCAGGGTTAGCTAATTCTTAGAGATAGCAAAGGATTCGGGCATGGGGGCGGGGGGCGCATTTCATATGCAAATCAGCCAATCCAGAGCTCACCTACCTCCTTTACTGATCTTCACTTATTGAGCTACTATCCCCTTGCCCTAATCAGCCCAGGGCCTGGAGCCAGACAACTAAGGGTAGTCCCTATACCCTGGAGCCCTCTGAAATTATTCCAACTAGTCAATCCTAAACCCACCAGCCTGTTCACCTTCCCTCACCCTTTCCTTCCCCTTAGAAAATCTGAGTAAAGGCTCATACCCACCTCCTGAATTACCCTAGTGCTAACCCATGTGGTTTTGGGTGTCCTGGCTTGTCCCCTCCTCTTGGCAACTGCAAGTAGAAATCTTTTCCATGGCAATTGTCTTCTCATCTATTGGCCTCACCATAAAATCTATATTTTATTTATTTATTTATGTGCTAGAGGCCCGGTACACGGATTCGTGCATCGATTCATGCACTGGTGGGGTCCCTTAGCCTGGCCTGTGCCCTCTCGCAATCTGGGACTCCTCGGGGGATGTTGGACTGCCGGTTCAGGCATGTGGGGATCAGGCCGAAACCGGCAGTCTGACAGCCTCCAAGGAATGTAGTGCACGAAGTGGCAGGCAGCCCAGGAGGAGCCCAGGCCAGGCACCACACTGCTCCCGCTCATCTCGGCCCCGCTGCACCTGCCCCTGCACCTCTCGGTAGCGCTGCTGCATGGGCACTCGCCAGAAGTGAGCCCAGCATCTGGCACCCATCAGTCAGCTAAGTGGTGCTCCCACTATGGGAGTGCACTGACCACCAGGGGGCAGCTCCTGCGTTGAGCGTCTGCCCCCTGGTGGTCAGTGTGCATCATAGCGATTGGTCAAACGGTTGGTTGGTTGGTCACTTAGTCTTTTATATATACAGATAGATGTATTTATTTTTATATTTATTGTTATTGATTTCAGAGAGGAAGGGAAAGGGAGAGAGATAGAAACATGAGTGATGAGAGAGAATCATAAATTGGCTGCCTTGCGCATGCCCCCAGTGGGGCATCAAGCCGGCAACCCAGGCATGTGCCCTTGACCAACATCAAACCTGGAACCCTTCGTTTGCAGGCCAATGCTCTATGCACTGAGCCAATCCAGCTAGGACTAAAATCTACATTTTAAAACACAGGTAATAAACACCACTCCAATCTCAGTGGCTTACTCACCAAAATTTTATTTCTTGTAATATTACATGTTCAAAAGAGGTTTGTGCCCTAGCTGGTTTGGCTCAGCGGATACAGCATCAGCCCTTGGACCGAAGGGCCCCGGGTTCAATTCAGGCCAATGGCAGGTACCTTGGTTACAGGCTTAATTCCAGGCCCTTGTCAGGGTGCATGCGGGAGACAGCCAATCGATGTGTCTCTCTCGCATGGATGTTTCTCTGTCTCTCCCCCTCCTTTCCACTCTCTCTAAAAAAATCAATGGAAAAATATCTTCGAGTGAGGGTTAAGAACAACAAAATGTGGGCCGGAACCCCTGAAAATACACCCTGCATATCACATATTTACATCACGATTTATAACAGTAGTAAAATTACAGTTATGAAGTAGCAATGAAAATAATTTTATGGTCGGGTCACAACATGGGGAACTGTATTAAAGGGTCGCGGCATTAGGAAGGTTGAGAACCACTTGCCTAGTGGATCACTCAGGGACCCCGCTGACAGAGACCCAGGTTTACTGAAGCCGGGGAATTCAGCATAAGGTGCACAGGCTCCTCGAGGCTCCCTGCCAGAAATGGCACACTTCACTGCCACCCACATATCCTTGGCAAGCCAGTGCCTGACCTCAGCAAGAAGGAGGAGGTGCCATTCCACCTGTGCCTGGAAGGAAAGCTGGAGATCCATGAGCACCAGTGACTTCCACAGGGACTTGTGAGAATGCAAAATGAATAGACTGGTCTGGATGGTCTAGGACATATCTTTCTGAAAATACTGTTGAGACATTTGCAATGAGATTTGAACGATGAGAAGGAGTCAATTAGACAAACAAGTGGAGGGGATGTGAGAAAGTGTCCTGAAAAGGAAGCAGCATGTGCAAAGACCCTGAGGATGGGGGTGGGGTGGCAAATTGAAGTAACTGAAGCCAGCAGCCTACCAAGGAGGAGGACAGGGAGAAAGGCGAGGAAGAGTATTTTATCAGACATTCTTGGAGTGCAGAATCATGGTGATAATAAGAAGTGGACTTACAGGTCCATTTTATTACTGTTTTCAGATTCCTCACAAATTCCTTATTTGCACTCTGGGCCGACCCTTGCCCCTGCCTTTGACCAAAGAAGACGGGAGCGCTGGAGGAGCTGCAGCCCAGCGGGACAGAGGGCAGAGAATCCGGAAGGGTCGGGTCATGCAGGCTTTGTGCACTCATTAGGAATGTTGGCCTAATCCTAAGAACAGTGGAAGCCATTGATGGATTCTGAACTGGGAGAGTGAGAAGTTCGGGGTCCTGGACTTACCCAGTTTCCAAGACCCTAGGTTACTCTAGGCACAGGGGAAGGAGCAAAGGGAAGTTTCTGGAGGACGTGGGAAAGACAACAGCCGTGATAAAGTGGAAGATGGGTATTAGTTTACATCTGTGGCCAGGGCACCTGTTTGTAAAAGCTCTTCTCTGCACCTTTTAGATTCATCAGATAACCAACAGCAGCACCGGGCTCTTGCCTTTTTGCCATCATTTTAACCCATTTCCCTAATAAGCCTGGATTCTATTATTGAAGGATATCTCACTCATTTCAATATGGTAAATAGACTTGTCAGATAAAAGATGGGCTGGCCTGAAAGTTTTATTTGCTCATTCTCTGACACGCAAACGTGATAACTCCTCTGACTTGTGGGTCATCAGCTTGTCTGAAATTGATTCAGTGATAACGTATGGATGAGGGAAGAGAGAGTTGTCAGTGCAACAACGGGGGGAATGATGATTCAAGTACCCAGATGGCGAGATCAAGCTTTCACACCCCCTCCAGCTTTAGTGCCTTTGAGGAAGCCTCCATGTCAGAATTTATCTGCCAAGCCTGGGAAATAGCAGAGCGGTGGTAAATATCTGATTAGAGAAAATGGCTAGTAAGCCGCAATTCCATATATTGCAAGTGATAAAAACGTAATTGTTTGTTGACAGTGTATATTAGCTCTTCACAGCTTGTGTAAATATAGTACCAAGAAACTAGAGTTTAGAAATCTTCAATGGTAGCTCAAAAATGTTGTGGAACTAACTAGGGGAATAAAATCAACAAGTTCTACTCAGTGGGAAGAATGTCATCCCAGAGATGACTTCATGGGAGAAGCCTTGGTGAGGGGTGAGATTCCTCTAGGAAGCTGTATGCTGTTGAAGGAAAAGCCACACTCCAGACTGAGGGTCCAGGAAGGGCACCCAAGGGCATATTCTGGTGGACATGGGGGAGAAGCAAGTTGCAGCTGCCATGGATTAGGCCCATTTGGAGGTAGAGAGCACCAAGGTTGGCTAGGATGGGGTCTAGAGATCAGATCCAGATAGAGGTCTGGCCCCATTGGAGACGGTTTGGTATTTTAATGCTAGGACCCACTGGAGGCATGTCATCAGCGGACATGAATATCTGGAGGTTGGGGAAAGGTGTCTGCTACATAGACAAGTCAAAAGGAAGCTGAGAGACAGGTGAGTGGTGGCCTAGAGGCCAGGGTTCTGGTTCTGGTGGTCAGTCCATTTCCTAGGAACCAGCCAATGCTGTAGATGTGTGTGTGTTTGTGTGTGGGGGGCACTGTAGGGGTTGGAATGAACAGGAGGCTGCTGAAGGGAAGGGCCCGGCAAGGACCAAATGGGAGCTCAAGGCTCAAACTAGGTAGACTGAGTTAAGGTGAGATCTAATGGAGGACTGAGGAGCTGTACAATAGAAACACGGTGTAGGCCACATATATCATTTTTTAAACTTTTAATTTTGAAATAATTATAGATTCACAGAAAGTTTTAAGTTCAGAGTGGTTCGATGTACTCTCCTAGTTTCCCCCAGTGGGTACACCTGTCACTATAGTACAGTATCAAAACCAGGAAAGTAACATTGGTGCAGTGTGTGTGTGTATGTCCATGTCATTTTATCAGTGAGCTGATTCATGTCACCACCACTGCAGTCAAGATACAGAACTGTACTGTCATCATCTCTCTGGTGCCATTCCTTTCTAGTCACTCGTCACTCCACTTCCCTTTTCTCACTGCCTCCAACCCCTGGCAACCACGAGTTTGTCTTCCGTCTCTTAATGTCATTTCAAAGAGGTTATGTAAGTGGAATCATCTGGTATGTCATTCTTTTGAGATGAGCTTTTTTTTCACTCAGCATAATGCCCTTGAGATGCATCCCAACTGTTATATGTATCGATAACCCATTCCTTTTTATTGCTGAGTAATATTTCATGGTATGGATGTACCTCAGTTTGTTTAGTCATTCGCCTATTATTGTAGGACATTTTTGTCATTTCGGGTTTTGGCTATTAGCAAAAAAGAAAAAAGCCTACTATGAACAATCAAGGGCAGGTTTTTGTGTGTACACAGTTTTCATTTCTTTGGGGGAAAATGGCCAGGAGTGTGATTGCTGAGTTGTAGTGTTAGTGTATGTGTAAACTTCTTTTTAAAAGAAACTTCCTGTTTCTAAGTGTCTGGGCCATTTTACATTCTACCAGCAATGTATGAAAGATCCAGTTGCTCCTTATTGTTGCCAGCAATTGGTGTTGTCACTTTCTATTTTATCTCTTCTAATATGTGGTAATACCTCATCCTGGCCTTACTTTGCATTGCCCAAATGGTTAATGATGTTGAATGTTTTTCATGCATTTATTTGCCAGCCTCTATCTTCTTTAGTAAAATGTCTCTTTGTGTCTTTTGCTGATTTTTCTAATAGGATTGTTGGATCCTTGCCTCATTTTCAATCTTCGGGAAAAAGTCTTTCACCTTTAACTGCAATATTAGCTATAGGGTTTTGTAGGTTTTGTTTATCAAGTTGAAGAAGTTCCCCTCTAGTCTTAGTTTTCTGAGAGTTTTTTTTTTTTTTTTAAATCATGAGTGAATATTGAGTTTTGTCAAGTGCTTTTTCTATATCAATTGATGTGGTCATGTGATTTTTTTTTTTACTTTTGGCCTGTTAATATGATGAATTACATTGATTTATTTTTAAATATTAAACCAGCCTTTCATCCTTAGAATAATCCCCACTTGGCCATAGTGAATAATTATTTTTATATATTGATGAATCCTCAGTGCCATTATTTTGTTAAGGATTTTTGTTTATATTTATGTAGGATATTGGTCTTTAATTTTCTTTACTCGTACAATCTTTGGTTTTGGTATTAGGTTAACAGTGTTCTCATCAAATGCACCTGGAAAGTGTTCTTCCTCTATTTTCTGGAAGAGATTGAGTAGAATTGTTGTGAATTTTTCTTTATACATTTGATAGAATTCTGTAGGGAAACCATCTGGGCCTGTGTATTTTAGGGAAGGTGAATTTTAAATTATGAAGTCAATTTCCTTAATAGTCTAGTGCAGTGGTTCTCAACCTTCTGGCCCTTTAAATACAGTTCCTCATGTTGTGACCCAACCATAAAATTATTTTCGTTGCTACTTCATAACTGTAATGTTGCTACTGTTATGAATCATAGTGTAAATATCTGATATGCAGGATGGGCTTAGGTGACCCCTGTGAAAGGGTCGTTCGACCGCCAAAGGGCTCGCGACCCACAGGTTGAGAACCGCTGGTCTAGTGCTACTCTAATTATCTATTTCATATGGGGAAGTAATGGTAGTTCATGCTTTACATAAAACTGGTCAGTCTCATCTAAGCTGTCAAATGTATGTGTGTAATTTTTCACATTTCCTTATTATCCTTTTAAAAAATCTTCATTTGAAGGCATTGTTAAAGTGAGGAAGGAACAGAGGGATAGGGAGAAACATTCAGTGTGAGAAACATTGATAGGTTGCCTTCCATATGTGCTCTGACTAGGGATCGAACCCACAATCCAGATATGTGCCCTGACCCGGAATCAAATAGTGCACAGGACAACATTCAACCAACTGAGCCACTCTGACCGAGCCTTAGCATTCTTTTGATAACTACAGACTCTGTTGTTCTTAGCCCTGGAAATTTTCCAGTCTAGTAGATAAAAAATGAGTCCTGTGAATTTAGTTTTCATAGTTTTATATTAATTAGATGGATATCTTTATGTTTTTATTTGTACCTTTGCCCTTTTTTCTCTTACCTGTGTATCTTTTTCATATTGATTTATAAGTGTTCTTTATAGATTATGAATACTAACCCTCTTCCTATCATATATAATATATAATCTTCCAAATTTGCCCTTTCTCTTTATTATGTTCTTTTACAGTTTCTTTTGCTCACCATACATGCTTTTAATTTTCACATAATGAAATCAGTATTTTCCTTTAAAGCCTCTGGGGTTTCATGCTTTATTAATAGTACTCAGTCAATTTCAAGAGATAGAACTCAAATCAAACTAGCTTGAACAAAAAAAGGAAAGAAGGAAGGAAGGTGGGAAGGAAGGACAGGAAGGAAGGAGGGAAGGGAGGGAGGGAGGGAAGGAAGGAAAGATGTTGGCTTATGTAACTGGGCACTGTAGAGATAGATCTCTGCACGGCTGAATCAGGCATCTGAATAGTGTGCCATCAGGTCTCTGTGTCTCACCTCTTCTCACTGTTCAGCTTTGTCTATGTCTATGTGGGATATCATTTTTTCTAAAGCAGATAGGCTCTGTGTAATGATAAAAAGGCTGCTGGCAGCCCCAGCCTTTCATTCTAATGATTTAGAATCCAAAACTAAAAGACTTCTCGAGTCTGTATGTCATATCCCATGGAAGGACTCAGAATGACCCTATCTGGATGGTATGCCCTCTTCCGTCTTCTTCTTGCCTTGAGCCAGTCCATAAAGATGAGTGATATGCCACTATTGGCTGTTTGCCCAATTCTGTGGCTCGTGAGCAGGTGGGGTACCTGTCAGGACCCCATGAAACAACAGCTTCCCAGAAGAATGATGAGCAGGTAGCAACCAAAGAAGTCATCTAAATATGTCACTGCTAGAAAGACCTTCTCTAGTGTAATATGATTTTAAAAAAATAGTGTATTTCCTTCTAATATGTATGGTTTCATTGTTTTAAGTGTAAGTTTTGACCCGTGTGAGAAAGTGAGGGAGACAGAGACAGGGAAAGGGAGAGAACATGGTGTGAGGTAGGGATCCTTTGCTGGATGTTGTTATACCTGAAGAGAAGATGACCTTGAGACTTATTGGATCACCCATTTCACAGTTTGATCACTTTTTCTTCTGTTTCCCTCAAATCTATTCTGTATTAATACGAGTCTTATAAGATTAGGATGGTGGGAAAGACAAGGGCTTCATCTAGCACAGTGGGCATTAATATGAGTTGTTGAACCCAGTACTTATGCTCTCCAGGGGACATCTGGGCATCCAAATATTACATAGCAATGGAGGTATAGAGAGGGAACCAGGAACACCACAAATACCCTAACCTACTTAAGAATGGGGGTAAGAGTAAACCTTGAATTCCCTCCCAGCCCTGTTGGGGGTCAGGGGAGGCAGGGTGAGCCTAACATAGGGAACAAAGGACACAGATAGACAGGAAACTGCCATCTCTCTACCACCTGTGTTCACAATCAGGTCACCTATGGGGGTCAACACATGTGGAACACCCAGCAGTGGACAGCTTTTTTCCTAAAATATGTCCCCAAGCATTCATTGAAAGCTTCTTTATTTTATCTCTTTACCATTAGAAGAACCTTTTAAAAATTATTCTCTTGTGCTAAACACATTACCTCAGGTTCAATAATTCCGTCCACTTCACCCATTTCTTTTTCTTTACTTGAAGGTAAAAAAATTAAGCATTTTAATTTTAAAAGCTAGTACAGTATGATCCCATTTGTATGAAATTATTGCATTGACTCTGATCCCATCTATTGATCCTTCCATCTCTTTCTGTGCCAGCTGTCAAGGATGATCATTTCTAGATTGCACTGGGTTTTTCTATTCTGCTTTCATCTTTTAAAAATAATCAGCACTTATCATTTCTATAAAAGCAGTAGCCTTATTCATTTTAAAGAATAAGGTGTATGAAAAGAAGCATCAACATTCTACTACTTAGAGTTGGATGTATCTTTCTCAATTTGTGAAAAAATATAGTCTATTGGCAATTATTGTGCATTTGTGGTGAAATCTACCCAGAGCCTAAAAAGACCTCAGCCAGAAAGGGAGGAGACAGGGAGAATACAGCCAAAGAGGAGAAGAGAGAAGAGACAAAGGAGGCCTCCAGGTCAGAGACAGCCCATGGTTTCAGGGGAGTAGTCCCTCATGTTTCTGTGGCAGAAGACCCCTGGTTTCCATCGCTATTTTCTCTTTGAACATCTTGTATATATGACTGGTGTTTGGCTTCTTTTGTGTTCCTCCCTGTGCCTCCGTCAGCATTGTGCATCCAACAGGTGCTCAATAAGTGCTTACTGGATGCACAGTTCCCAAGGGGGTCATCCTCCCTAAATTGCACCTCTTTGTCTTTCAGGCTCACAGGCTTTCAGCTGCCAGCCACCATCGTCAGCGCGGCCACCACCCTCTCTCTGCATCTCATCAGTGACTACGCAGTCAGTGCGCAGGGCTTCCGCGCCAGCTATGAAGGTAGGTGCTCCTCGGACGTGGAATAGCCACAGGCAGAGCTGTGGTGCTCCTGGCTGCCGGAAGGGCTGCTTCTGATTCAGAGCTTGCGCCTGTCCGCCAAGGCTGGTACTGACCAGTAACTCAGTTACTTCAATTCCCAGCTGTGTTTCTAGGAAGCTGAGAATTGAAATCAAGAGCCCAGTGGCAATGGTTTGTCCTGAGGGCCTGGTAATGTCTACTTCTCTGTCCCCTTAACTGGGTTTTCTTATGTTTTTATTTTTTTTTAATTCTATTTTCTATTGGGCTTAATTGTATAAGGTACTTCAGCTTGGTTTTGGAAATAAGAGCGATATAAACCCTAAGTAAAAGCAATAAAGTAAGTTACAGGAAAAAATTTCTGCTCACCCTAACCGGTTTGGCTCAATGGATAGAGCGTCGGCCTGCAGACTCAAGCGTCCCAGGTTCAATTCTGGTCAAGGGCATGTACCTTGGTTGAGGGCACATCCCCAGTAGGGAGTGTGCAGGAGGCAGCTGAATCGATGTTTCTCTCTCATCGATGTTTCTAACTCTCTATCCCTCTCCCGTCCTCTCTGTAAAAAAAAATCAATAAAAATATATTTAAAAAAAAATAAAAAATAAATTTCTGCTAAATATAGTGATGGCAAAGAGTCAGTTTTATATCATTCAGAGAAGAACAATTGCTACTTTCTCCTTAATAGCATGGATTAGGGTTTCTTGGTTTGAGTTATGCAAATAATTTCCACTTCTCTCAGCCTGTTTAAATATGGTGTTAGCATTCAAATTAACACTAATATCTTCAGATTATACACTATTATTATTATTAACTTTATTATGTTAGTTCAGAAGGTGGTACTTCTGGATCTCTGTCATTTCCCTGGGAAATTTACATTTCATTAATAGGTAATTATGCTGCTCTTGGCTAAGACCCACACTGCTATTTCGTGTTGAGATCATTAATGGGCTTATTTTAAGACTGTTAATGATAATTAATAACAGTTATGACATAATACCCTAGTAAAGCATGCCAGATATCCTAAAGCTTTCTTTCTCTTGCCTCCAAGAACTTGAAAAATAAGTGATGCTGGCTCACTCTACCTCTCTGAGCGCGCCCTCGCTTTCCCCTCCTCTGTCTTATCCCCTGAGGCCCCTTACCTTCGCCTTTCTCGCTCCTGAGCTCCAAGGGCCTTTTTCTGCCTCTGTAACTTGTTTCCTGCGCCTGTGCAGCCCAGCCAGCTCACTTCTACTACCTCTGTCACTGTCTAGATAAACTTTCTCTCATCATTTGAAAAAAGTAGTGATGCTTTCTTGAATAGCATCTGTATTCTATAGCAATATAGAAATAGATCCCACCTTTGTCTTGGCAGAAATATACCACTGAAAGAGGGCATATCTTCGCTTCTTGGCTCAATCCGCCCCTGGTGCTGTGGGGGACAGAGTTTGATACTTTAACCAGAGCAATTGAGGGCTTCCAGTAGGTCTGTTATTTTTTCATTAAAGCTTCCTGAGGAGGCTCCAGAGAAACTTCCACAGGCCTTTAACTGAGGGCTCCTGAAAAAACCTATGTGCCTTTAAAGGGAGGTGTCCTGAGATAGCTCAGTTTCCCTTTAAAAACAACTAGTTCCCCCCAATATCAAACCTGTAATCTTGGTCATCCTGGTTACATCTTTACCCTGAACCTCTGGCCCTGAATCCAAACCAGTTCTCTCCAAAGTTTGAGCTACAACTTCCTTCCTAAGGGAGACCTCTTCAGGAGCTTGCAGGAGCTTCTTGCAAGCTCTCCGACCTTGAGCTCCATCCACAGTATGTTGGCCTTGGGGAGGTGGGCTGTGTTTGGGGAAGGCTGGGGAAATGAGGCAGTGACATCAGGGTCGTACGTACCTGCAGCGATCCTGTGTGCTCAGGGGCACCACTGGGCCCTCATGGTGACTGCCTTCAACATTCCTTGGAGATATTTGTCTGAGGTCTGGGCTCTCATGAGACTTTAAGAAAAAAGAGTCCTATTTACTTGCTGACCTCACTGACCCCACCCGGGAACAGTGCCAACACTTCTCATTGGGCAGAGCCATTCTGATGTTACAGTCACAGGGCCCTTCATGGGCAGGGTCTGTAGTTGGGCATCAAGGTTTGCAGACTCCTTGTAACTAGAGGCAAAATTCTGAAGGTATAAGGATGTATGTATTTTTTCCTAGGAAGGGTCTAGAAGACGGATCAACAAACTAGGCCTCCTCCCTCCCTCAGGGCTTCATCCAGCCGCTGGCTCCTTTTTGTAAATAAACTTTTATTAGAACCCAGACAAGCCCATTTGTTGACATATTGTCTGTGACTGTTTGCATGGATTACAACTTCAGAGTTGAGTTATTGCCACAGAGACCATATGGCCTGCAAAATCTAAAATATTTGCTCTGGCCCTTTATGAGTGCTGTGCTATGAAACACAGTAGCCATTAGCCACACAAGGCTATTTACATTTAAACTAATCAAAATTAAATACAATTTAAAGTTCAGTTTCTCAGTCATACTGGCCTCATAGCAAGTGCTCAGTAGCCACATGTGGCTTGCGGCTGCCCTAGTAGACAGCACAGACAGAGAGCATTTCTATCATTACAAAAAGTTTGACTGCACAGAGCTGAGCCAGAACTTCCATCAGATTCACAAAGGGTTTGAGTTTCAAACAAGGCTGCAAGCCATTAGAATAAAATAGAAACCCATGGGTCCTTCCTCCCACCTGCCTGGCACCCTCAGAGGCAGCCCAGTCAGGAGAATGCTCAGCGTTCCACAGGAGGACCAAGGGCAGAAGCAAGGGCCTGCCTACATCAGCCACATGATGGTGTCAGCTCTCTAAGTCATTGGCACTAAGTTGACAAAGCCTTGCAGGCAGGGCCCTGTCAAGCCCTGGACGGTGCAAACAGGTTGCTATCGCTGAGGGAGTCCCTGGTTTCTGCCAACTCTGCAGTCTGTGTGGCTACTGTCTGTGTGCTGATCAGCAGATGTCTGCTGACTGCGGGGTCAGGTGCAGAGAAGCCAAGGCTGGGGTTATCACCAAGCCACATGGATCTGCCTTAGGACTGGACCAGGGGGTAGTATGTGCATCTGGAAAAGTGGGAGTTGCACTGACTTTTGGAACAGCCGAAGAAGAGGGGCGAGGAGGGAAGGTGGGAGGAACCAAGGGGGCAGCCACCGCTGAGAATATTGCTCAAGGTACATGCACCCACAGTGGTGGCCTGGGCCCTTGCTATTACTGGACTTTCCAGACAATCCCATATTTGGGAATTGGCTGATAAACACTAGCTTCTTGAGCTTATAACTGACCTTGGGCAGATTTTTAACACCTCTCTGGGCCTTATTGTGGGGGCACAAGCAAGAGTCAGTAGTCAAAAGGACTATGAAGATGTGGCTCTCAAGGAAGGAAGTCATCCCTGTCTTCCATTGCAGAGTTCGCCTTCATCATTTGTGCTGAACAGCAGCAAACAGACAGGCAGGCAGACAGGCTGCATAGAAAGGGCCCCCTACTGACCTGTGCTGTCCCCTCAGGACAGCTTCCTTAGAGTCTGTATTCAGGAAGTCCCCGTACCCATTTCAAAATGACACCAGGCCCTGCATTCAGTGACCTCCATTGGCTGACATCCCTGATAGTCTGCTATCAAAGCGAGTTTGTTCCTCCTCCACTCTGTTCAGGAGAGTGAAAAGTGCAGATAAGGAACTGACTGCTACTGGGTTTTTAGAGAAAGGTGAAGTCGGGCGAAGAGTGTCAGCTCATAGCTGCTGCTGCTTCCAAGGGAAGATCAAAAAGGCCAGTCATCAAATCCCAAGAAGATAGGAGATGCTTGATTTGCAATCCCAGGGAGCAAGAGCATGGGCTGCAGCTGTGGACTCGGGGGAAAGGGGTCAGCTTGTATTAAGCACTAACTATATGCCAGGCACTGAACATTTAATCCCCACGACAGCCTGGTGGACGAATGTCGCTATCTTCATCTTACAGATGTACAAGCTGGGACTCAGGAGTTTTGTGTTCAGCTTAAGGCTACTTAATGGACAGAAATGGCTTTTCTGGTGCTAAAGACTACACTGTTCTCTTACCCTGTGCTCCTGCAAAACTCCTGGAGTATTGGTGACTACATTTCACAGGTCGGTAAACCGGAGCTAAGTCGGCGGCAGGGAATGACACAGGCTGGCCTGGGTTATTCCAGGGAGGCAGCAAGAGGTGTGTTCCAGAGCTTCTCAGTTCAGATTGCTGGAGAAAGTATAGGATGCCCAGTTCATTTGAATTTTTAATCAAATTTTTAAAATTTGATTTTTTTTGTATAAGTATATCCCCAATATTAGCTGGGACATACTTATACTAAAGAAATTATCTATTGTTCATTTGAAATTTAAATTTTTTTTATATATATTTTATTGATTGTTTACAGAGAGGAAGGGAGAGGGATAGAGAGCCAGAAACATCGATGAGAGAGAAACATCGATCAGCTGCCTCCTGCACACCTCCTACTGGGGATGTGCCCGCAACCCAGGTACATGCCCTTGACCGGAATTGAACCTGGGACCCTTGAGTCCGTAGGCCAATGCTCTATCCACTGAGCCAAACCGGTTAGGGCTTGAAATTTAAATTTAACTGAGCATCCTGTATTTTTATTTGCTAGATTTGGCAACCTCATTCTCAGTATTGATTCGCCAGGAGCCCTCACTCTACTCATCCCTCCTCCTGACTCCCAGATCTGCCGCTTCCTGCTTGCCCAGCTGGGGCTGCCCATCTACTACAGAGGGACTGGCCACACCTCTGCCCTTCCAGGGAGTGCACATCTAGACAGCTCTTTGTACACACACACACACACACACACACACACACACACACACACGTGCATGGGCAGATCCGTGTGCACTTGGGGTTATGCTGTGTGTGCAGTTCTGTAATCTGATTAATGAGGCCGACATTTTTCTGTGTTAATAAAAGTAGTCCTGATTTGTCCTTCCTAATGACTATCAGGGAGATAGCCGTTGTGGTTTGCATATACCATACTTATTTAACCAGTCATCTTCTGTGGACATTTAGGTGAAGAATACCCTTGTACATACAACTTAAACCCTCACCTAATTATCTTCTTAGAATAAATTCTTGGAAGTGCAGTTGCTGGGTCGAAGATGGTGTAGAATTTTATGTTTTAATACATAATTGCACAGCGTCTTTAGAACAGTTACACTGATGCACACGTCCACCAACAGCGCACAAGAGGGCCCATTTCCCGCACTTGGCCTACATTGTATGTTGGTGAGCTTCAAATCAGTTTCATTGATTAAAGTGGGTGAAAAATACAGCCTCATTTGTGATTATAATTTGCATCTCTTTGATGATAGAGAAGGTTGAGCACCTGTCATCACTTACTGGCCATTTGTATATCATTTTGTAAATTGTCTCTGCCTCTGCCTACTTTTCTTTTCAGGTTTGGGATTTTTTTCTTATCTTTTTTTGTAAGTGGTTTTGCATATTAAGGATATTAATGTTATGAGTTTCCTTTTGATGTGCAGCAGTTTTAATTTTTATTTCAGTAATTTAAAACTTTCTAATTTTTATTTTACCTTTGGTGTCATGCTTGGAAAGGTCTTTTCTATGCCAAGATCAGATAAATAGTCATTTAAATGTCCATCTTATTATTTCAGAGGGTTTTTTCTGTTCCATTTCACTTTTAAATTCCTTTGGAATTCACTAGTGTTTGTCTTGGTTTCCATGAGTGTCTTTGTGTCTCTGACTTATTATCGCTCACTGTGTGTCCTTCTGTTTCTCTCTTTGAGTGTGTGGAAGCCTATTATTCCCCAATTTGCCCTCCTTGTGCCTCTCCTGAGGTTTCTTGCTGCTGTTTGGACATGATTTCTCCCACCCTATCCCCTAGGCTTCCCCTTCCCCACACACAGCTCTCAAAGGTTGTATGGAATTGTTTTTGTCTATTCCATACTGATCAGCAGGTAAACAAGAATTAAAAGCAGATCAGAAAAATCTCAATTATATTAAGAGTCCCGGCAGGTTTTTCATGCCTAATCCTGGTTGCACCTTTGCATTTTAGCAGCATTACCCTTGAGCCCTTACTCTGACATGTTCGTGAAGGAGAAACCCATCTCTGAGTGCTGGTCTCGGTCAGTTAGATCTATTGAATCATCTACATCTAAAAACAGGTATTTCTGTTTAGCTAAATCTGTCATCTTGGCATCTTACTTTCAGAATACATGGGGCTTCCTTAAACATCAGACCTGTTCTAGTTCACATACTCTATCCACATAGAATCTAGAAGAATGAAGAATCTTATTTTTGCAAACTCCCTGGTAACCATCAGGGGAGAGGTGGCAGAATGCAGTGATGAAGACCTCAGGTTCTGAGTTCAAACATATCTGGCATCCAGTCCCATCTTTGTCACTCACTTGCTGTGGGATATTGGGCGGGTTATTTTATTTCCCTGAGCTCTGGCCTCCACATATGTAAAATCAGGAAAATAGTACTTCATAGAGGAGTTGTGACAACCAAAGAAGAGAACACACGGGTTCACATGACGTGCTCGGTGACAGGGCCTGGCGAACTATCAGGCTCTATAAATGTCACCCAGTTAATGAAGTCACCCTCATCCTGACCTTACTTAACTGAGATTCTTCAGGAGATGGAAGGAAAGATACATCAAGTCCACAGGTCCCACTCCCAGCCCCACTGCCAGCGCCTCCCCCCCTCCCCCCCCCCCCGGCTCCCGAGTTTGCATCAGATCCGCGCCCCAGTTTTTCATGGTGTGTCTAGTCTTACAAATGGGCTTTGGCTTCTTGGGGGAAGGACCAGAGGATTCTCCATATCCAGGAGCCCAGCACTGCCAGAGAGAGTACCTGTCTGATGGGGATGAGTCTCAGGCCCTGTCACCTGGTGGATGGGAACTGATGAGGTCAAGGCCGGGCACAGTATTTTCATGCCTCTTCTCTGTATTAGAGAGATGATGGCGTTAGAGCTAAAGATGCCAGTAACACGCTCAGTAGGCCGTAGACTTTGTCTTTCCAAACAGACACACACACACATACACATGCATGCACATACAAATTAACAACACTTTTCCATATTTTTTCATATAATTCAGACTAGGGGCCCGGTGCACGAAATTCGTGCACTGGGTGTTGGGGGCGGGGGGAGTGTCCCTCAGCCCAGCTTGCCCCCTCTCACATACTGGGAGCCCTCAGGTGTTGACCCCCATCACCCTCCAATCGCAGGATCGGCCCCTTGCCCAGGCCTGACGCCTCTGGCTGAGGTGTCCGGCCCGGGCAGCAGGGACCCACAGCTGCAGCGGCCCCGCGATCGTGAGCTTCGCTTTAGGCCCAGGCAAGGGACCCCTAGCTCCTGGGACTGCCAGCTTCGACCTTGCCCAGCTCCCATCGCTGGCTCCACCCCTACTTCCTGCTATCACTGGCCAGGGCGGCAAAGGCGCCTGATTTTCCGATCATGGCTGGGGGGCTTGTATTTCCGATGGCTGGGTTTCCGATCACTGTCAGTGGCAGGGGGCTTCTTCCTGCTTTCCCTTTCGCCTCCCTGCATTGTGCCTACATATGCAAATTAACCGCCATCTTGTTGGCAGTTAACTGCCAATCTTAGTTGGCAGTTAATTTGCATATAGCCCTGATTAGCCAATGAAAAGAGTATCGTCGTACGCCAATTACCATTTTTCTCTTTTATTAGTGTAGATGCCTTGAAGCCCACCCTTGATCCCCTCGTCCACCTGAAAAACAGCCTAGACATCACACATAAACTTTGTGGTAGAGATTCTTTCATTAATTAAGCTAATGTTTGTTGAGCACCTACTGTATGCATTCCCTGATTCTTCATCCAAGCCTTATTTTCAATCACAATTTGTCTCCTCTCTCCATATTTCCCCACATTCCCCAAGAGGAAGGGGCCAGGGAAGGATGAAGAGCCCAATTCAATGTCACTTCTGGAAGAACGCCTTGGCGTGCTTTCGCCACCTGTGGAAGGTCAGTGATGTCATCTGTGTGCAAGAACCACAGCATGGTGCAACAGGGTCAGACAGACATATCTGTGAGGGACAGACAGACGAAAATGGAGCACCCCGTTGTTGCTCTACCAGAAGAGGCAGGCTTGGAGGGAGCTTCAGGACGAGTGTCATTTCCTGGCTTCTGCAGGTGGAAGCAGGGTTGAAGGTGGTCACACCCCTGTGCAAACAGGGAAATCGGAGCCCAGAAATGGATCCCTTCTGACTCATTCCTTCCTGGAATTAGACCTGCTGATTCCTTTTCCTGGTTTCAGCCTCAGATAATTTCCTCACTCTGAAAGAGTTCCCCAATTCTGGGACATTATGCAGTCATCTCAAAACTGGGCTAATGGAAGCTATTCGACTATATATATACTGAATATGCAATTTGCACCATTCAGGCCACTGCGGGCCAGAACAGCAGGCCTGGCAAGACCTCCTCAAGGGCGGGAGGTGATGAACGTTCATTTCCTCTGCCCAGGAGGGATGGTGTGCACTTCCTGAGTGAGCTTGCTCCATTTCCATGGCTCTGCCTTGGGAGTTGCCGAATATTCCTCTTAATCAGTACTGTGGAGTAGAAGATTAATACATAGAGATGTGACATTTGAGACAAATTGGGCAGCACTTCTCAGTAAGTGGGGAATCAGGATGAATTTCATATCACGTCTTCAGTAATCCCACAAACAGTTCATCATGCATAGCGATATTTCCCCCTTTGGGGAAGGGCATTAGCATACCTTGAAGATGATATCATACAAACTCTAGTGTCCTGAACTTCCTCACATTGGGGTGTCCAAAGATATAGTGATGAAGGGGAAGGGGCATTTTCAGGTTGCTAGATTACCTGCAGGTAAGGTATACATCTAATTTACTTCTCTGTCCCTGTTCGTTCGTCCGTTCGTTCGTTCATTCATTCACTCAACAAATATGCCGAAACCGGTTTGGCTCAGTGGATAGAGCGTCGGCCTGCGGACTGAAAGGTCCCAGGTTCGATTCCGGTCAAGGGCATGTACCTTGGTTGCAGGCACATCCCCAGTGGGGGGTGTGCAGGAGGCAGCTGGTTGATGTTTCTCTCTCATCGATGTTTCTAACTCTCTGCCGGGAGCCGGTCCATCCTTGCTGTTTCAAGGGACCTGGCATATATGGCATACTTTTCTTAATATGTTTGCTCACCTTCTTGGCGCTGTGTTTTAACCAAAGTCACCTCTCCGAGAAAGGTTGAATCCCCAGGTAGGGATTTTCCCCTGAAGTTAGGGAGGGAATAAAACCCCTCAACTAAGTGCCAGGCGGGTAATTAATCCCTTTAACTACGAACAATCATGCTTAAACTACATAATCTTTTCTCCCTGGAATGGAGATAAGAAACGCCCTAACCTTTGTAATAGAGATTGATAGGATTGAATCAACTGGTATAAATACAGTTGTAACAAGACAGAAACTCTCAGAACTCAGGAGACAGAATTCAGAAGACAGAACCTACACGGAGCCTAGAGACAGAAGAACTTCGCTGGTGAGAGCATGCCAGAGGATCCTGGACCGGGACTGGCCTCGGAGCCTAGAGACAGAGCCTAGCGGGAGAACATGGCAAGGGATCCTGGACTGAACCTGACTACAGAGATTGGCAGGAGAACCTGACTGGAACCTGGACACTGAACCTGACTGGAGAGCCTGGACAGAACCTGGCTGGAGAACCTAGCGAGAGAACATGGCTACAGAACCTCGCTGGAGATCCGAAGCAGAACCTCTCTGGAGATCCGGGCTGGAGATCCTGGCTAGGCTGCTGATCAACTGAACGCTGTCCCCGTGTCATTCCTTCTTCGCCGACTCCGTCCATGCCTTTGGGGACCCCTGGACCCGCTGGGATTGGACCCCGGCAACTCTCTATCTCTCTCCTTTCCTCTCTGTAAAAACTCAATAAAATATATTTAAAAAAACAAAAAAAACCCAAATATATGCTGCATACCTGCTCTATGTCAGGTCCCAAAGCAGACCTTGAGGAATAGGAATGAAGAAGTGGCATCTACCTACAAGGAGCTCTGAGACCTAAAATAGTGGGAGAGGAGTAAGAATGGAGGAGCAGGGGTTGGGAAAAGGTGGGTTAAGCCTGGGCTAGCTATGAGCATTGGGCAAGTCTCCCAATCTCCCTGAGATGCTTTTTTGTTGTTTTTTTACCAGAAGAGAAAGTGTAACTCCCACCTCAATGGGCTGTAATGAGGACTAAAAGAGTTAATGCATGGAAAATGCCTGGCACAGAGTCTGTATTCAATAAATTCCAATTCCCCCGTGACGAGGAGAAAGTCGCTGTGCTGCCTAGTTGGGTCTGTGCAGATTAGGTATGAGCTCTGCCACGTTCCTGCTGTGTGAGCTTGGGCGAGACACTGAACCTTCCGGCTTCCTCCTTTGGGCAGTGGGATATGTCAGCATTAGTGGTAAGGTATGAGAAGCACCTAGCATGCCATTTGGCACATAGGCATTCAGTAAAAGGAAGCTATTATAATAAGGCCTGATGTGTTTTGTGGGAGTGAAAAAAATTCTTTCCCATGACAAAACCTTTGCTCAAGCCCTGTGGCCCTCCAAGAACAAAGAGTGTCACCCATTTTGTTTTCCTTCACCAGGGCACCATAGTCTAGGCCTTGACACACAGTAGACACACAGTAGGGACACCACAATAGTAGCTAGTGCTTGCCTCTCCTAACCTGGGTCCCTGCTAGTTCTTACTGGGCTTTTGTGCAAATTAGCATAAGTGGTCACTCTGAGGGGTCATAGCCCTGTGAGCACGTGGCTTAGTGGTTGGAGTATAGGCTGGGCTTTTGTTCTCATCATCACTGCATAGGCTTCCCTTTGCAGTACTCAACCCGAACAACTCTGGCCTTGCTCCAGAGCCTTTCTCTCACAATTCAGTAAATCATTAGATGCTGGGTGCAAGGATCTTGGAGAGCTTTCACTTCAAACCCTCTAATTGCTTCCAGGATGGAGTATAAACTCCTTAACCTGGCCATGAAGCCCTGGGCATCATCCCTCCCTTTCCCCCTCCCTCCTCTCTCCTCCCTCCTCCAGCCACTCTGGACTTTATCCAGTCTTCTGACCCCACTGTCTCCCCGCTCATTCCTTAGATGCACAGAGCCCCCTCTCCTGAACCTTCCCCACTCCACCCTGCCACCCTTCCTTTTATTTCTTCCAGTGTCTGCTTAAACCAAATCAAGGCATCTGCCCCGGTGCACGGCACTCCTTTAGTCTCTCTTAGCTCCCTGATATCTCCTTCCTTCTCATGCGTCACCTGTGTATCTCTTGCTTCTCTACTCCTGTGCGTGTTTCTGGACAGGCCGGAACCCATAGCAGCACACCGATTACCAGCTCAGGGCCCGAAGGGAGAGTCAGCTCCCAAGTCAGCCTGCCTGGGACTTAGAGCAGGTCACTTAACCTCCTGTGACCTTCCCTGTCAGAAGGACAATGATAACAATACTCTCTGCTCTGTGGGATCATCGCTGGGAACAAATAAGGCAACATGTGTCAAGGGTTCCTAATAGCTTCTGGTGTGGAAGAAACGCTCAAAAAGCAACCAGGTGGGTTTGAGCCCAGGATCTGACACATGGTAGATGCTTAATAAATAATGATTCAGTAAGTAAGTGGATAGGTGATCATCTCACCCAATGTAAAAGACCCAGACAAGGAAAGAGATTGGCTCATGGTCCCTGGGACCATATTCTCATTGACTCGAAGATGCCCTCAGTTATACAAGATACACCACTTGATTTGATGTACCACTAAGAGAGAAAAAATGCTGCCAATTAAAGTATGACATGCCATCGATTGTAAGACGCATCCTGACTTCAGAGGTATTAAATTATGAGACAATGTGCACCTTAGAACTGATGAAATATTGTTACTGCTTAATTGCTTTTGACTGCCCCTCAGCCTCATTTGGGGTGGGTCCATCAGTCTGACCCCTTCTCAGAACTAGGGCTCTCAACTGTCAGGGCTCCTTCTTTTCAGCATTCATGTGGTGGCTCACGCTGGCCATGTGACCACCTTAATTTATTCTTTCAGCTCTAAGTCTCGTTACTTCTCAATTTTCTGCATTGAACTCTATTTAACACCTATTAGCACAGGTCTTTATCTGATAAATGCCCTTTTCTTGGGAGGCTGCAGGATGCCCCAGTCTTGACCTCCCTCTGGCTTCTGTGCCCCAGTCAGGAGAGCTCATAGAACCCAAACGTACTCACTGCTACTGCCCACCTCCACCCACTCCCAGCCCTTCTGAGAGGCATGAGAACACCACTGGGTGGGGATCTGAATGTGATCCCTCCCACTTGGGTGGGGGTTGGGGGTGTAGGAGGATCAGCTTTTAAGTCAGTGGTTCTCAACTTTCTGGCCCATTAAATACATTTCCTCATGTTGTGACCCAACCATAAAATTATTTCCGTTGCTACTGTTATGAATCGTAATGTAAATATCTGATATGCAGGATGGTCTTAGGCGACCCCTGTGAAAGGGTCGTTCGACTGCCAAAGGGGTCTCGACCCACAGGTTGAGAACCGCTGTTTTAAGTCCTGCTCTGGCAGTGGCTACAGCTGGACACACAGCTGTCTCCCTCCTCATGACCTGGTAACCCTGTCAGAGATTCTTCCACTGACTTCAAGTCCTGGAAATTCAGCGTACATACACCTTTCTTCCTCAGGGTGACTTATCTCCCACCCCATGAGCTGAGCATGAGTGGGGAGAACAAACAGAAATACCAGATTGAATGTTCCTCTTCCCATTAATTGATCATTTGGGGGTGATTAGCCACTGTTTTGAATTATTCTTTCCAGCCCTTCCCTTTATCAGTGTGGATGATTGAGGGTTGGAACCATTGACATTTCATTGTGACAGCAGGAGAGAAAAGTACTTCCTGCCTTAGTGGCAGGTTCTGATTTGGAGATCGGGTGGTGGACAGGTTACTTCTCACTCCTTCCCCTTGAAACGATGACATTAGACAACAGGAGTTGTCCGCAGTCCCGTGTCCTCATACAAACCATGGATCATAAGCCCGGAGCCCCTGAGGCGAGGAAAGCAAAGGAGCCAGCGCTGGTTGAGCACCTTCGGCAAGCCTGGCAGGGACTGGGAGCCTCAGACACCGGCACATCACTGCCTCCTGAGCAAGCTTAGAACCCCATTTTACAGATGAGGAAGTTGAGGCTCAGAGAGGTTATCTATTTGAGGTTATATGGCACCTAAGGGTCATGCACAGTGTGAAAGTCTGTTTGGTTCCAAAGTCCACCTCTTCCCACTCTGTGCTGCCTCTCAAAATAAGTCCCACACAGTTCTCTCAGCTCGCTCCTCCCACCTCCCTGACCCCATAGAAAGGAAGAGGCACAGAGAGTCAAGTGGGCCAGCACGTTGGACAATGACTGTAAGAATTACAATGAAAGCCGGCCTTGTGTTAGCTCTTACCAGGCGCCAGGTGCTCTTCATAGTGCCTTGCGTTTTAACATGTAATCTTCACAACATTCCTATGAGGTAGGCACTGTTATGATCCCCATGTTACTGATGAGGCACAGATGGATTAAGTAACTTACTTGAAGTCACACAGCTAGTAAGAGGTAGAATGTGGGTTTAAACCTAGGCGGTTTGACTTGTGTCTGCAAAAAGGAATAAAAGAATTTCACACAGCTGGGACTATTGAATCCAGATTAAACATTCCACTATAATAGAGAGCAGTGCTTATCATTGAACTTTAAAGAATCTAACAACAAAAAAGATGCACGAATCTGACTATATTCAAATGCAAAAGTTCTGTACAATAAAAACCATGCAGAAGGGAAAGAAAAACTGACTTGAATGCTGTTGTACCAGATATGGCAGGAAAGGATTACTCTCCATATTACACAAACAGCCCACCGGGTACCCAAGTAAGGGAAGGTTCCTGGAGCTCACACCAGAGGAAATAGAATCAGCGAGTAAATACGCAGGAAAGCTGTTTGGCTTTGCTAATAATCAATGTAATACCAATTAAAACAATAAGAGGACATTTCATCCCTGGTCAGTTAGCTGGAAGACCCTTGGGAGGCCCTGATCGAATGCTGGAGCTGTTGCAGAGAAACAGGCAGCCACACAGTCTGGTGGCGATGCAAAGCAGTCCTTTGGGAATTGAGCTGGATCACATGTATCGAGACATAAAATGCTCATGTCATTTGACCCAGTAATTTCCCTCCTGGGAATATAAGTCAACAGAAGGAGAAAGTTATAGCATGAAAGTGTTGATTTCAGCATTATTTATAATGACGAAAAATGGGAAACTGTAAAAATGTCCAACAATAGGGGAATTACTAGGGAAATTATGGTATATGTACCTAGTGGATTTATGCAGCCATTTAAAATTATAAAGGCATTATTTAGTACTACAGGAAGATGTTTATGATGTTTTCAGTGAAAAAAGCAGAATGAAAAATTATGTCCCCATATTTATGACAACCATGTAAAGTAGGTCTTATAGGGACAAGGACTGCATAGGAATAAAAAAGGTAACAATTGATATGAGAGGGCAGGGAGATTGTGGTTAATTTTTTTTAAGTGTCTCTGTACGGCTGCTTGTTTGATTGTTTGATTGTTTGATAGAGCAAATAGGAGAAAATCCAAAATCAAAAAGTAAACTAAGATAAACAACAATGAAGTCCTGGCTTATGTGAAAGCTACATAGAGGTTTTACTTCACTGTGAGCCAAAGGTCACATGGCTCTATTAATAGAAATATAGACCCCAGATCTCCAGAGGTGGGTGCATTCAGAGGAAGGGAACCCACATAATAAAGCAATAATCAGTAGTAAGGTGCTTTTGAAGATCCTAGCACAAGAGTAGGTGTTTGGGGTAATGAATAAGAGAAGTAATGATCTCACAAAGAACAGTTAAAGAGAAGGCCTGGAAGTGACTTGAGGATTTGTCACAGATAAGACAAACAAATAAATGTTTATTCTGGATTGCCCCAGAGAGCAGAACAATGTCCAAGGCGTAGATGTTAGATATAGGTGAATTTCAACCAAGAATCAAGAAGAAACTGTACATAGCTGCCGGGAGCCGGTCCATCCTTGCTGTTTCAAGGGACCTGGCATATATGGCATACGGTTCTTAATATGTTTGCTCACCTTCTTGGCACTATGTGTTTTAACCAAGGTCACCTCTGAGAAAGGTTGTTTCCCCAGGTAGGGATTTTCCCCTGAAGTTAGGGAGGGAATAAAACCCCTTAACTAAGTGCCAGGCGGGTAATTAATCACTTTAACTACAAACAATCATGCAAAAGCTACATAATCTTTACTCCCTGGAATGGAGATAAGAAACGCCCTAACCTTTGGAATAGAGATTGATGGGATTGAATCAACTGGTATAAATACAGATGTAACAAGACAGAGAGAGACAGAACTTAGAACACAGAGCCAAGAAGACAGAACCTACACAGAACCTACAGACAGAAGAACTTCGCTGGAGAGAACATGGCAAGGGATCCTGGACTGAACCTGACTGCAGAGGTTGGCAAGAGAGCCTGACTAGAATCTGGTGACCGAACCTGGCTAGAGATCTCAGACAGAACCTGGCTGGAGATCCGAAGCAGAACCTCTCTGGAGATCCAGACCAGAACTTGGCTGGAGATCCTGGCTGGAGATCCTGGCTAGGCTGCTGATCAACTGAACGCTGTCTCCGTGTCATTCCTTCTTCGCCGACTCCGTCCACACCTTTGGGGACCCCTGGACCTGCTGGGGTTGGACCCCGGCACATAGCTTTAATTATCATGAAGCAGGCTGCCTCAGGAGGTAATGTGCTTCCCATCTCTGGAGGTGCTCAGGCCAAGGTCTGAATGCATAGATGCCGTTAGCATACTTCTCAAAATGTGCATGTGCTGGATTTCATCAGTTGAACATCCATCGACTGTAAGATGCACCATTAGTTTATGTACGACAAAGAAAGAAAGAACACTGCCTGTTAAACTAGGACACATTCTTGATTGCCGGACTCATCTCAATTTCTGAGCTATTTAAATGTTAAATGTGAAAAAAAAGTCAGTGAGATGCTACATAGCCTGGTATGGGGGGATACATGGTGTGTTTTGAGTATACAGATCTATAGGCTAAATATGCTGCATTTTCCAGTCTTACCATGGGTACAATATGAAAGCAGACACACACACACACACACACACACACACACACACAGAGGGAGAGGGAGAGAGGGGTGGGGGAGAGAAATGCAAATGGATGCTTTTTAAAAGACAGAGCAGGAAATGTCAGAGACAGGTCATGCTGGTCGCCAGCCAACCTGGCTTGAACCACTAGACCCGAGGCCATAAGAACACACACACACACACACGCACACACACACACACACACACACTTTTTCAGCTGAGGATTTCTTTGGTGTGAGAAGATGGGCTGGACTGGATGCAGGAGGAGCTCCCTAGGTGCCTTCTAAAATTCATGGCAAATCTCAGTTGCTAATTCAATGACTCTGTGATTCTGTAACTCACGGCTTTAAATCAGTAACTCCCCATTCATTAACTTGATTGACTTTGATTTTAAAGTGCTTTTCTAATCTCCAGTATTGGCCTAGGCCCTGCCTGTCAAACCTTATTAACACTAAGACTGGCACATGGCCATTCCCCCTTCCCCTACACCCAACTCACTTTCTGACACACACTCAGCCCTTTTGGGACCCAAACAGGGGTCTGTGGAGGGTCTGAGAAGGTATGGCAGCCTCACCTGGGACATTGGCCTAGACCAGTGATAGCGAACCTATGACACGCGTGTCAGAGGTGACACGCGAACTCATTTTTTTGGTTGATTTTTCTTTGTTAAATGGCATTTAAATATATAAAATAAATATCAAAAATATAAGTCTTTGTTTTGCTATGGTTGCAAATATAAAAAAATTTCTATATGTGACACGGCACCAGAGTTAAGTTAAGGTTTTTCAAAATGCTGACACACTGAGCTCAGAAGGTTCGCCATCACTGGCCTAGACCCTAGTGCCCATAGTGTCCCGCTCATGCATCTCACCTAGCTAGTCTCTCACCCCTTTCTGAAGGCTGGGGTGGGTGGTGGGTGGGGGGCAAGCAGGAAGCAGCCAAGGTAGTAGAATGAGTTTGTAGTGTGGAAGCAACTAGTCCTTAGGTTAATCTGCCATTTACTATAGTTATCTGGAGAATATACTATATTATTTCTGTGCCTCAGTTTTCTCAGCTGTGAAATGGAGCTGATGCCTGCACACAGTGAGATAACAGCGATGCTCATTTATAGCCATGTCCAGTGGGAGTTCATTTGCTTCCTCTTTCAAGATCCCTTGTTCCAGGATGACAGGAGACTCTTCTTAAACGTCCATGTCTGTCTCAAATGGAGGGTGACATCTGGGAAGAAGCCCTCACTTCTTGGGGAATAGTGTCTGGAAGGCTGTGCTTTTAGCAGCTCCACCCTTCACAGGCAGGAAAAACGTTCTCTCTCCTGCGCTGCACACCCAGCTGTCCTGGTGACCTGCAGGGACCCCGCTTAGAGGCAGCACCTGGACTGGCTGGCTTCTGTGAGGCCTCCTGAGACACAGAGTATTTATTCCTTGGTTTCTCGCTGTCTAGTCAAGTACAAATGGGAGAAAATGTCCCGAACGCTTTAAAGGTTATGAAAACCTGCTGTTGTTTTTTTTGTTCAGCAATCTATTGATCCATCCATCCATCCATTCATAAACTTGGGTTGAATACCTGCTCTGAACTGGGCCTGAGAAAACACAATGAGTACAATACAGTCCTTGACCTTGGACAACCATGATCTACTTGGGAAGACAGATAAGAAAGCTAATAACTGTGATGTGAGCCTTCTTGAGAGATGAGGGCGTGGGGCATGACGGTCACTTGCATAGGCTCAAGGGAAAGAGATCCCTGGATGGACTTTGGGGTTCACACCACCATCTACTGGGGGATTTCCGGGTAAGTCACCAGCACCCTGACTCCCTGAGGTGACAGTTGGCCTGGCACATTTGAAGAGCAGAGATGAGCCAGTGTGGCTGGAGTAGTGAGTGATGGGAGGGTGGTAGGAGGTGATAAACTCTGAGAGGGAAGAAGGGGCCAATCAGACACAGCCTTTACTTTATGGAAGGACTTGGCTTTTGCTTGAGTGTAGTGGGGCCCATTGGTGGATTCTGAGCAGAGGGAGGCCTGATCTGACCTTCCTTGAAACAGCTGCTGCGTCTGCGCTGATATTGAAGGAGGGCCAGGTGGGGCAGGGAGACTGGCCAGGAGTCCACTGCAGTGAAGCAGGTGAGAGGTCGGGAGGGACAGGCCAAGGAGTACCAGTGGAGAGGCTGAGAAGTTGGTCTATTCCAGGTAGATTTTGCAAGTGGAGCCAACAGAATCGGCCGACAGATTGGATGTGCAGAATTAGAAGTTCAGGGTAGTTCCAAGGGTGGAAAACTAGCAACATGGAGCTGCCATGAACTGAGACAGGGAAGCCTCTGGGTGGAGCAGGCTTGGGTGTGCAGAGATCAGGAGCTCAGTGGGGACTGTTAGGTGTGAGACGCCTGCCAGGCCCAGGAGGATCTGGTGGGGAGGCAGGTGCATGGGGGAGCCTGTCTGAGGAGCCTTCTCCTAATGCAGACAGTATTTAAAGCCACCAGTTTAGTTGAGATGCCTTTGAGCAAGAGGAGAGTCAGGAAAGAGAGATTCTTTCTACTCCCCGAAGCTGCATTTGCCTGAGGCTTTCAGAGAAGGCCCTTCACCCTCTTTTGCACCCTTTTACCAGTTCTCTTCCTCCCTTCTTGTCTTCCTGGAGCAGGTGCCCAGCAGGCACTCAGGACATGCTGGCTGAGCAGAGAGATGCAAGGTTTCAGGACAGGGGGAGGGGTCCTACCTCGAGGTCCTAAGAGAAATGAGAGAAGGCCTGTGTTGCTGAGAAGACATCCCTCTGGGCAGCAAGGCCCGTGGTGTGTGTGGGTGCTGGGAGGCTGGTGGCAGCAAAGACAAAGGATCATCCACAGCACTGAGGCAGAAGCTCATCTCTGCCTGGCAGGCATCTACTGCCCGAGGACTATGGATTGAAAAATCTATAACAGGCATGACAGTGAGTGATAATACTTGAAAGGAAACCCGCGATGTGTACTTTCAAAGCAGATCTGAGCTGTGGTTCCCGTGGCTGTGCCTTTGGAAATATCCCTGTTAGCACACGGAGAACAATAGCGAACCTGGGCCTGGGCTTGGCATGGGGCTTCTTTCTAAAGGCTAATCATTGGTCCATAAAAGCAAGGCCTTAGGGACAGACATATAGTGTGTGGGGCTCCAGGAAAGCCAGGGCTGGTCCTGGTTACAGTGAAGTGCAGACAGGCCAGGGGAGAAGCAGACGTGTCACCTCTGTTCCCAAGCCCTGACAGCTAAGATGAAAGAGCTGCCTGAGATTTGGCAATATTTCATTGGCTTCATTTATGGGATTGTGTGTTCTTGATGGAGAAACATTCATTTATTTAATCAGTATTTACTGAGCAACTACTGTGTGCCGGACACAATTTGAAATTCTGGGCTTATAGCAATGAACAAAATAAATGCCCTTATAGGGCTTATATTCTGGTATATGAAGCAGATAACAGACAAATTAGTAAAATATATCGATATTAATGAGTGCAAAGTACACTACAAAGCAGAGAAACAGGGCCAAAAATTTAGATTGGGTAGCCAGGGAAGCCTCTTGGAGAAAGTGGCACTTGTGTGAAAACCTGAAGGAGGTAAAAGAGTGAGCCAAGAAGGTGTCTAGGGAGACTGTTGCAGGCAGCAGGAATAATAGCACATACAAAGGCCCTGAGGTGGTCCTGACATGCTCAGAGAGCAGTAGGGCCTCTAGTTAATTAATAATAATTAGAAGGTAAGGAAGGGGTAATATGATAGTATAAAAACAGGCAGGATCTGGAGAGTGCCTGGAGGGGATGAGTAGGGGGACGTGAATAGGAGGCAGAATTAGAGAGGCCACAGGGCCAGATGACATAGACCCTGATAGACTATTTTACAACTAGAAGAAAACTGAATCATTCTGCCTGTATTCCCAAATTTTCAGATGAAGAAACTGACCCCGGCCAGGCAAAGTGGTTTGTCCATAGTCTCACTGTTAGTAGCTGAACCGGTTCTAACACTCAGGTTCCTGACATCTAGATTATTTCTTTTACATTCAACTTATTTAATCGTTCAGAAAGTGTTTACAGACATTTCATTCGCTATTGGAAATAAAAAGTAAACAAAACTGGTGGAAAGGCCCAGAGAACTTGGGTGGAGAAAGGGTGGACTCATGAGAAGGTGCCCATGGACAGCATTTTAATTTTTAATTTTGATGAAAGCACTAAAAACATGACTGCAAAACAAGTGGAAATTAGGACTTCTAATGCCCAGTTTACTTGATTTCTGGACTTTGGACAGTTATGACACCACCCACCTTTACATCTGGAAGTCATTAGACAGGTTATTAGACCAGTGCTCAGCCTCTGGTGGGGAAGGAAGCGAAGCATGCAGTAATTTGATCAGGAATTACAGGCACAGTGCAAGGCAGTGGGGATTCACGGTGATTAAAAGTAGCCTCTGCCTGAGCCCACATGGAGCTCCCAGTCCAGCTGGGGGGCAGGCCAGCAGTCACGGCATAGTGACCAGGGCTGTGCTGCAGTTTATGGGGGCTGTGGGAGTGCAGAGGATGGGTGTCCAAACCAGACTTAAGGTAGCTGGGCTAGGGAAGGCCTCCTAGCGGAAGCAGAGACCTAAAGGATGAGAGGAAATACCAGCCCTTCCTGAGGCAGAGGGAGACGCAGAAACAAATCATTGAGAGTCAGCGTGGCAGGTTCTGGCATTTATCCACCTGGATTCAGATCCAGTTCCATTGGCTATGACCTTTGTGACCTTGAGGAAGTCAGTGAACCGCTCTAGGCCTCACTGTCCTCATTTATAGACTGGTGACCACAGTGAAACTAACCTTACAGAGTTATAATGAAGATGAAATAGGAGAAGACAGAAAAACTGTTTAGCCCATTGTAAATGCTTAGGAGATGGTAGGTATTATCATTCGAATCCAATGGTAGGGTGTTGTGGACCATAACTCTGTCTGGGCTTTTCCTGGGGGCTGGGCCACCATGGCTGAGTCTTAAAGGAAGAGGTCCAGTGAGCCAGGGAGGAATGAAGAAGGGGAGAGGAAGGCCTTCCAGGCAGAAAGGGCAGCCTGAGCCAAGTCTGGGGGCCAGAGGCCAGATGGGGAGTGTGAAGAGCTCAAAGGTTCAGTATTAGTAATCCTATATAATAAAAGGCTAACAAGCAAATCGACCAAACGGCCGAATGACTGATCACTGTGATGCGCACTGACCACCAGGGGGCAGACGCTCAACACAGGAGCTGCCCCCTGGTGGTCTGTGCGCTCCCACAGGGGGAGTGCTGCTCAGCCAGAAGCCCTGGGCTAGGCTCAGAGCTGGCAAGCGCAGCTGCAGTGGTGGGAGCCTCTCCTGCCTCTGTGGCAGTCGGACATCCCTGGAGGGCTTCCGGACTTTGAGAGGGCACAGGCCAGGCTGAGGGACACACACACCCCTCCCTGAGTGCACGAATTTCGTACACTGGGCCTCTAGTTAATTAATAATAATTAGAAGGTATGGAAGGGGTAAGATGATACTATAAAAACAGGCAGGATCTGGAGCACCGACGCCTGTATAGATGTTAAGCGTCTGGACATTGTAGGCGATGGGGAGCCATTGACGGGCTCTTAGAAGTAGGATGTGGCATGGTCAGATATTTTGGAAGATCACTCTGCTGCTGAGGAGAGGATGGATTGGAGGGTTTGAAATGGGAGGTGGGGCCACCTGGAAAACAATGCCTTGGTCAGTGCGGTCCAGGTGCCAGCTGATGAGGCCTGAGCTGGATAATGGCAGTGGCGATGGGGAGGGAGAGGCGAGGCTAGGGCTGTCGTTCAGGAGTGAAATCAGCAGGACTTCATAGTTTATTTTCAGTGAAAGAAAAGGAAGATCTAGAATATCCCAGGAGCTCAGGCAGTTTTAGGAAAGATACTCTCAATAGATTTGGGAGTTAATGGCTTATCTGTGAGCATTAGTCAGGGTTCTCCAGAGAAACAAAAACAATAGTGTGTGTGTGCATGCACATGTGTGCACACGTCTATGTTTGTGTATCTATGTGTGCATACAGGTGACCCATAAACAATGCAGGTTTGAATTGCATGGGTCCACTTATATGCAGAAGTCCACATATAAGTGGACCTGCATTGTTCAAAGTCCACTGTATTTTCTATCTGCAATTGGGAATCCACATATGCAGAGAGCCAATTTAAGTTATGCACAGATTTTCAGCACCTCTAACCCCTGTGTTGTGCAAAGTCAACTGTTTGTGTCTGTGTGCATGTTTACATATATATATTAAAGTATATATATATATATATATACATATTTAAAATATATACATTTAAAATGAGGAATTGGCTCACATGATTATGGAGGCTGAGAAGTCCCATAGTATGCAGACTGGAGACCCAGGAAAGCTGGTCATGTGATTCAGTCCAAGTCCAAAGGCCTGAGAAGCAGGGTACTGGTGTAAATCCCAGTCCAAAGGCAGGAGGTGAGAGGAGATGTCTCAGCGTGGCATTGAGGCAGGAGAAAGGCAAATTCCATCTTCCTCCACCTTTGTTCTATTCAGAGCCCCAGGGGATTGGGTCATGCCACCCACATTGGGAGGGCCACCTCCTTTACTGAGTCTAATGGTGACCTCACCCAGAAAGGCCCTCACAGACACACCCAGCAATGGTGTTTAAGCTGGGCATCTGTGGCCAGGCAAGTAGACATGTAACATTAACCATCACAGAGTGGTTAGCACCATGAAAGGGCATGAGTCATCAGGGAGAAGGCAGTCCCAGTGGGATGTGCAATGAACAGAGCCTGGAGCCTTGGGAGGAAGAGGAAGAGGCTAACACGGAGGGCTCCCTCACCCCCATTGCAGGAAGCCAAGGCATGGATGAGAGGTGAGGAAACAGAGATGAGTAGTATCTAGACACCTCTTTAGAGACATTGAATGATAAGGGCAGAAGTGGGTCCAAGTGAGGTGCTGGGTTTGTTTGGCTTTGTTTTTACCATAGGAGAGATGAGGGTGGGCTTAAAAACTGAGAAGGCATTTGCTGGAAAGGAGAGAAAGGGATGGCAAAGTCCTATGTGACTAGTTGAGAAATACTTTTTGTACCTACACCTGTTGTTCTGCTTAGTTCTGTTGAGCAGAACAAGACAATGGTAGAGCCCTGTGGCAGACCACTAGAGACTGCCTGCAGAATGACAAAGCCCACTGACTCAACCGAGGTCCTGTACCTAGCACTGAGGCCTAGCATTGCTCTGTTTTGACTGACGGGACCTTCTGCCTATCCACACGCTCCAGACCACAGGAGGCAGCACAGCACTGCATGGCTGGCAACTATGGGAGCTAGAGATAGGAAACCTGGAGTGAAAGTTCTCAGAGGGCTTCTCAGCCTCACTCCTCCCTGCAGGGGACAAGTTTGAATTTGACACTTAACCTTGCAGGACCTGCATTTCCTCCTCTATAAGAATGGGATTAATGCTAATAGCTGCATGCCTGCACTCAGACTGCGGTTGGGGAGGTTAATCGGAAGGAACGAGTGGAAAGATGGTGGTCAAAGGAAGATGCACACAGCTGTGGTTTTCAGGTCTCCTGTGCCCTCTTGGAGCAGGAGCTGCTGTCTGATGAGTGCGGAGGACTGCAGCATGGTTCGGAATTCTGATTTGCTTTTGTGTGTTTTACAAAGCATAATTGTTTGTTGGTTTAAGTGAGATCTCTAGGTTTTTTCCAAGAGTCAAACAGTTTATACTCAAACTGACAGCCGATTTTTTGTGTGTGTGTGTGTGTTTTCCCCAAGACCACATGCCTTGCTTTTACAGATTATAAAAGTAGTACATGTTCATGGGAGAAAATGGGAGAAATGCATGAAGGCACAAAGAAAATTACAAGCTACTTTGATCTGACCCTCTAGATATAACCACAGTTAATATCTTGCTATCTATCTTTCCAGATGTTGTGTGTATATGTGTGCACAAACTTGGAATGATGTATAGTAGTATTTATATTGCTATAATTATTTAACCAACCCCCTGTGTTTTGTTTCCACTTTTCCCCTATGATAGATAATACTGCAATGAAAAATTCCGGTACATAAATCACTGGGTGCATCCGATTATTTCTTCAGAATAAATCTATAAGGGCATGGCCATCTCTGAGACTTTTGGTGGGTGGTTTCAAATTGCTTTTCAGAAAGATTTATATTCTTGCCAGTATTGTATACCCATCTCCTCACACCCTCCCAACACTGAATATTAACATTTTTAAATAATGCTTCACCAATTGGACAGATAAAGATGGTTCATCAACAGGGGTCAGAGGAGGCCAGTCCTGTGGGGGTCACCAGTATCCCAGCAACTGTAGGAATCATAGCAGAACTTGTTTCTCAGAAGCTGTTCCATGGCTGTTGCCACGCCCCCCCCCCCCGCCCCCCCCCCCCCCATTTTATAAGGACTGAGTGAGGAGGGCCTCTTTGCTCTTGTCTCTGAGTGGGCACTCCCTGGAGAGAACATTTCAGTGGGGGCAGGCCTGTCTCCTGCATTTCATCTTGGCTGTACTTCTGGGTTCAGATGCTAGGGCCCTCTTTTGGGTACCACTTATACTCCAGAATGCTCTCTTGTCCTTGGAGCCTTTCTCTTTCCAGACTAGATGCAGACCTGGAGGCAGTGAGCTAGCAGAGTGTTTGTAATGTCCATACTTGAGCCAGTCTGGCCTCTGGCTCCCTGGAGGATGCTCACTCACCTCCTCATCCACGCTTTCTTATTATTCTGTGGGAGCTTCCACTCTCTCAGCCTGGAGCAGTGCCCTGCTCCACCTAGGAATGGTCATGTCTGTACCCTGGACATGGCTGGAGGCCCATGCGAGAAGTAGAGAGCATGAACTTCCTGAATGGGTACCCAAGAATGAATGGTGGCTCATTCATTCATTCATTCCATTTTATATCGTGCTATTAGGAGAAAAATGAAACTAAACAAGACCAGGTCCTTTGGTGCCTTCAGGAGCTCACAACCAAGTAAAACTGACAAGTCCATAAAGCAGTAATCCCACACTGCAGGGTGAGGGATAAGGACCAGAACAGTTGCTTCCTGCGTGTCTGGATGCCTATCTTCATATGCTGTTTGCCCTGTAGAAAAATCCCACGGAAGCAGTGTGAGCTGGTGAGCTGGAGTCAGGTCATGAGAACAGGGTGAGATGGATGGAATATAAACACTTGACCTGTCAGCAACCCTTGGTTGGAGCTCCTGGAACAGTAAGAGCAGGTGTGAGTAGGGGCTAGAGGGCACAGAACTGTGCAGCTTAACTGTGCAGGTTCACTGTGCAGGATTCCCTCCTGGGAGGCAGTGTGTTTGTCTCCCAGTTGGGGACTGAGGGAATCAGGTGCAGCCTGGGAGGACTGTCCCAGAGGTGTCACGTTTGGCTCGGTCACAAGCTAGGTTGGAGCTGAAAGGGCAGGGAGCCACAGAAGGATCTGGAAGAACATGCAAATGTATCTCAGTTTGAATGCCAGTATCAGTCAGTGGGTTGTGGCTGCAAGAACCATGTGTTGAGGCCACATCTCGAATTGCTGAGAAGAGTGCGGAGATCAGCTAGTGATGTCTGCATGGGAGTGGATGGCAGCAATGGTGGTATGTTTGCTATTTTTGTCATCACTGATCTCAGGCATCATGGAAGATATTACTGAATGGTAGAGAGGGGCAGCATCATGATGGTGTGCACGATTTCCTCTTCTCCCTGGGAAGGGGCTGTGTGGTCCTCACTGCAATGCATATCCGAGGTGCCAGAGGAGCAGGAACCATCCATGGAAGAAAGGCTGTCCAAACTTAGCAGAACATTGGCCTCTTAGCCTTGGTGACCAGATTCAGATAAAGTTCTAGTCTTAGGGAAGCTGTCAGGGAAACTGAGACAGGAACCCAGTCATATACATCAGGGCACCTGGAGTGCAAGGGAGGCTCCAGCTCAGCAGGCTCCCCTTGGTTCATGATATTGGGTCAGTGGTCACATAGCTGATTTGTACTCTACCTTCTAATGACTTCTCTGCCCTGTTTAGGACCATAAAGGACCTGGGCAAGATCAAGCCTACAGGGGCTCGATGGGTTCATGGATCAGACATATATATGGGAAATAGGATTCCTGGCAAGTGAGGTTTTGGGAGCATTAAAAGACTCTTTTTCTTCCCCCAGGATATCCTCTCCTATATGAATTTCTACCATCAGAGTTGGCCCCATAAAGTGCCTAAGAAATGAGCATATGACCCATCACTGCCTAGGAAGTAGATTGCTCACTTCCTAATAATTGATCACTTCCAGGGATAACTGATGAAGGACCAATAATAGCCTTTTGGCCAAGGCAGAGAGGGCACCTCTAGCTGAAGGTACTTCTGTCAGGGCTTTTTGTGTTTTTCAGGGAAGACTTCTCCATCTCAGGTCTGATTAGCTTCTCTATTGAGAGACTGTTTTCCCTAAATGGAGACTCAGCTCATGGGTTGCCCATGTCAGTAGGAAGAGCCACTGATGGGAAGTGGTGGGAGAGTGTGCCGTGTCGCAGCCTCCCCATGTGCACTGTCTTCAGGGATAACTGATGAAGGACAAATAATACAAGACCTGAGCTGCCCAGCCCAGCCCAGAAACTGAGAAAGAAGTATTTGTTGGGGAAGAGGGTGGGAGAGTGAGGATTGGTGAGTCCAGAACCAGACAGGGAGCCCAGCCCTTTCTCAGAAGCCACCAAGCTCCCAGTTGTGGAGAGAGTTGGGAATTATAGAATTGAATGGAATTACGGTTGTATTTGCCCAGGTCACAGCAATACCTAGGCCCCTCAGACCATCTCTTCTTGCAAAGCCCCAAGGAAAGCTCCTTGATTCTCAGATGCACTCTCTGCTCTCCTACATTCCACCCAATAGTTTAACTCTCTGAAATAGGTAAATCTTAAAACAACCAACAAATGCAGTTCATGTGTATTTTTTCTTTTTTCAAAGCTCGAATTAAATTGACAGTGCATGTCATTACTGATGTTTGAGTCAAGGAAATATGGTACGCATATGAAGGATGAAGCTGGCAAAGGAGGCCCTGGTTACTAGATAAAGGACAAACGTTCCGGTGAGCTGGCTGGATTCCAATGAAAATGTATTTAATTCACTTACTCCCATGATTCCGTTGGTGGTGCATGAGAGAAAGTCAACTCAAAGAAGCAGGAATGGGGATTTATTGGCTTAGGTTCCAAGGAAGTTCAAAGTGTGGATGTGGATGGCTTCAGGAACAGCTGGCTCCAGCATTGCTGGGGCTCTCTCCATCATTGAGCCTCCACTTGATCTCGTTTATGTGGCAACTAGATGGCTTCTGGGAGTTTTGGGCTTACACGATCTTGGAGTTTGAGAGAGATCCCATTTCTCCCAACAACCAGATGGAATACATATGGAAAAATTATTACTGGCCATGCTTGGGTCATGTACTGTCCCCAAGAGAAGTCACAGTGGGCTGGAGGTGAAATGCCATATTGATGAGCTAGAAGGCAGCAGGTGGTGTGGTTTGATTGACAGTCTGCACAGAGCCATATGGAATGGAAGTGGGGCAGTTCTCCAAGGGGAAAGCAGAGTGCTGGGCAGATAAAAGGAATAGCTGTCCACCTTTGGGTCAGCCCAAAGGCTTATAACCAGAGTTCTTTCACTCGGAGTTTAATCTGAGACTTGACTCTTACAGCTCTGTTTGAGGAAAGGCCAATCTGGAATAGCCTATTGGAGTGACAGAGGACTTGGGGAGGAAGAGGTAGAATGTAGCTCTGTGTCACTTCCTTCCCAGTCGGTGCAGCCTAGTGCCTCCCAGCTCAGGGGGCTGCCTCAGGGCATTTCCCCCAGAGAGGACCTGGGTGTCTATAGAGAAGGAGCAAAATAGCTGGAGCAGCTGAGGGCAGCCTCAGCTGCACCGACAGGGAAGGAAGAGGCAGAGGAGAGACTGCATCCTTTGTGAAGATAATGCATGGGCTGCTTAGCTCAGTGCCGGGCACCCGGCGCCCAATCAATAAATGGTAGCTATTATTATTAGCCATTAGGGATCATCCCTCAGCGCCTGCAGTCTGGGCATGATGGATGCAGGCTGTGTTTGTGTAATGGGGATTATTTATTAGTCACCTTGTAAAAAGCAATGACAGAAAGGCACAAAACTCTGTTACCACAGAGGGATCTTATCTCTTGGAAATCAAAGCCTCTGTTTTTCCACTAGGAAACGAGCACTTGTCTTCAGAGATTAAATCCAGTTCCTCTGTTAGCATCTAAAGGGGAAGAAGGAGATGTAATTCCCACAGGTCTCAGCGCTGCTTTGAGGGTAATTCTTCTCCAGTCCCTAAGTACCCAGGAGAAGGGCGTGTGCGAGCACATGTGCATGTATGTGTTTCTGAGGAGAGGTTGTGGGGAATGGAAGTTGCAGAAGAGAAGGGGTTGGTGTGGAAAGGCAGGAGTGTCTCCTTGGAACTCACTTAAGCCTTGGCCCCAGCTTCTCTGCCTTTACAGGCTCAGGGCCAAGACCCAGAGGTGGTGTTTCTGTAGGTCAGGAGAGGCTAAACCACCCTGACCATTCCCCACTTCCCACTCCCTCCCAGCCACAGGTGCTATCTGCTGCCTCACCTTGCCTGCTGCTGGGCCAGGACCCATTTTACAAAACTGTGGTCCATTCCCCATTGTCATCTAGGGACATAAAGGGTTTAAGAACTACTTAAATATTTTTAAATGTTTAATTTTTTTCCCAGCTAACAGATGTAGCAAGAACATATTTATGTGGCAATACTCATATAACAATTCAGAGTGGCCACAGAATCCCCATGCACGAGATTAGGTCCTTTGCTAATTACATGTTTAATAACAGCTCTGCCTCACAACAGTTGAAGACCTAAAGACAGCAATCAGCCGCTGTTCCCCAAAGAACATGGAGACATTTTAAATTTATGTGGAGAACAGGAGGGAGCATACAAATCACTTCTTATTAGCATGCAGTGAGACTCTGTGGCTGCTCTGAACATAACATTTATTAAGCACTTTTATTCCTTGCACTTTATGGTCATTATCTTATTCCTCCAAACTGTTCTCTAAGGTTGGCACCACAGACTGTTGTTGTCCCCATATTACAGGAGAGGAAACTTGAGGCACCGAGGGATTAATAGACAAGGGGGGCATTGAACTCAAACCCTGCCACTACCAAAAGGAGAGACCTGGCATCGATCCACCACATTAGCTTGTAAAAAGGAATTATGATCTTATTCTTTTTAAATGATTTGTGTTTATTATAAACATTAAAGAGATACAGCACAATTGTAAACGCAAAATTTCACCAATCCAAAAGTAAATCATTGTTAACATTGCCATCTAGCTACCCACGGAGATGACAAGCTAATGAGACTGCTGGAAAGAAAGAATTTTAGAAAAAAAAAATGGGATTGCTGCATGCTCTTGGTTTTATGTTTACGTTTGGAAAATTTTACTTGAATTCAACAGATGGTGAAAAATTGAAGGAATTATTGAACTTCAGATACATACACATTAGTTCTTAAAATATTCCTCTTGAGCTAAAAACAAAGATGAAAGGACACAGGTTGAGAAATTTGTCATTATTATTATTCTTTCTATTGTTACTGTTTTTTGCATTCTTTATGAACCTTGAAAGAGGAGGAGGTTAGTGTATTTATACTTGTTCTCTTTTTCTCACCCTCTTTTTCCTGGTTAACATTTTAAAAATATTTGTAACTGTCAAGGTCTATAACTATATTCTGTTCTGTACAATCATTCTCACAGTTGTGTTATCTTGGCTTCCACTTTATAAAAGGATTTTACACTTACTGCCAGTCTTCTTACCACACATTTTATGTTCCAGAGGTCTGTATTTTGATTGATCGTGGTTTGCTGAAGTTCACTGTCAAATACTTTTAACACAAAGGGCTCATGGGTGTTGTATTCTCTGAATTCCTACATGCTGAAGAGAGCCTGCCTGTTGTGTAAATACTTAAATGACAACTTCACTGGGTATACAATTCTTAAACTATAATTCTCCTGAGAGCGTGACTGCATTGATCTAGAGCTAACCAGACCTACTTCTTTGTTGTTGAGCTTGGGTTTTCTGCCTGGAAGCCCATATGATTCATCCTTTTTCCTTGAAATTTTGTAACTTCTCCAGAATGTCTTTCAGGTGATTGCTATATTTCCGGGACATCAGGTGCCCTTTTAATCTTCAGATTTAACTTCCTGTATTTCAGGATGTTTTCAATGATTATATCTTTATATATTTTTCTCTATGGATGTGTGGGTCTTTTTGTCAGTATTCTGATCTTCTCTATAATCATGTGTATTTTATCTTTTCCATTTGATTATTGAAGTTTCTCAGACTTGCCTGCCAAGTTTCTCTTATGGATTTTCATACATACTTAATTCATTTCTCGTCATCCTCCTCCTCTTTCGTCTCCTCCTCCTTCAATTGCTTTCACTGTGATCTTTCTTTTTTTCTTTACCCTGCTCTGCATGCTCACCTTTCATGTCTTTTATCTTTTAATTTCCCTTTTCGATTCTTGAAACTCTTTTTTGAACTTCTTTTTAAAAAATCTATAATTTCTTTGAGTCTAGAGAACCATGTTTCTCTGAACTCATATTGTTTCCTTTGATAATTTCTTCTGAGGTATGTTTCCCATAGCCTTTGACTTTACTAATTTCTTTCTCTTTTTAAAATTTTGTTATTTCTACTTGTATTTCACTGAGTAGTTTCCTACTAATTATCTCTGGTTTTTGTTTGTTTGTTTTTTATTGAACCAAATATTTGATAAAGAATAGTGAGCAGAACTCTGGGGCCTGGAAAATGAGGGATTATGAACTCAGCGGTTCTGCACTGCAGGCCAGGTTTTATGGCTTTTATGGCTCAGATATCCTCTCGCTAAATCCAGCATTTCTGTTCACTCTGTGCCAAGATTTCTCTGTGGTGGGTTGGGGATGGATGCCTCACTCGTCCAAAGCCTTGCTCTGCAGCCTCCACAGGATAGAGGCATGACCATAGATCAAGTAGAAAGCTAGGGCAGCCTCCCTTTTTGCCTCCTCACCCCCTTTCCCACCTGCAGTGCTGATGGGTCTCTGCTGGACACACCCAGTTCTCCCATGGCTGGTCCTCATTCTGACATCCTGTCACTCTCATCACAAGTTCATCAAAGCTTTCCCAGGGCTTGGATACTTTATTTTAAGAAAACCTGCATTTTGCTGAAGGTATGAGGATGCTCTCAACCTTCCTTCTCGTTTAGTTCCAGATTCTGCAGTGTTTGATGAGTATGCTTCACAGCTTGTGGTTGGACCTTTTCCTTGTTTCACTGAAGATGCAGCTTTTGCTTCTTTATATTTCTGTTCCTTTTGTTGGTGGTGGTGGTGGATTTCAAGAGCAGTAAAAAGTGTAACTTGACTCCGTACACAAGAAATCTCTTGTGGCATCATTGTTGAACAGTTGCCTTGTACTGATAACAACATTGAACCTAGTAAAACTCCGCTGAAGGACAACTATGTTTCCTTTTCTCTTTTTTCAAATATAAACAATGCTGTGATGACTGTTCTTGGATATTTGTTCCGTTGCCCTCATTCACATCTTAAAGGACTGGGGGAAAGTCTCAGAGAAGGTGAGGGGTTGCCCAAGATCAAGAATCTGGTGACTAGTAGCCCTGTGAATGCAAGTCCAGCGTTGAGACCCCATTTCAAAGCTGTCTAGCCTGCCACAGGCCTGCATCTCTGTTTGTCCGAGGAAAGACCCTTCCCACTGCCTGTCCTCTCGAATTCACTGTCTGCTCCTCCAGCTTTGCATTCTTGTGGATTTAGCCCCTGTTCTCAGAGGGATTAGCTGTAAGAGGATTTCTGTGCTGCTTTTTCTTAGAGTCACACAAAAGGACTTAGATATGTCTTGGCTTAGGGGCCTTAATGGGCCATCAGGGGACACTGGGGCATCTGGGACCAGGTCTAGCCAGAGGGAGGTGTCAGGGAGCCTGGGACACGACATGTCTGCAGAGGGCCTTCCAAAGCCTATTCTTCAATGTCCTCTTGAAAGGGAGCTCTGGGAGTCTGGGCTGTTTATTCGACCCAGATATTCGGACTTTCTTAAATGGAGGATCAACTCTTTGGGGGGCATTTATACCCAAATGACAAATAACTGAGTACTTGGCAGGTACCCAGGGCTGGCTTCAAAGGCCTGTGTCCTGTCCATGGCACAGGGCCCTGCACTTGGAAGGGCCCAAGCTTGGTTTAACGCTCCGCTGCTGCCCTCTTGAAATACCTCCTCATGTTGGGACGCGGGGCCCTGCATTTTCATTTTGCAGGGGCCACTGATCATGTAGCTGGTCCTTCAGGTGCCAGTTACAGGACTGAACCCTCTCACCTGGGCAAGCTGAAGCTGTCAGAGGGAGAAACAGAGAACTGGATCCAAGAGCTGCCAGCTGGGAATCTTCAAATCCTGCAGGCTGTGCTCAGACAGCCCGGCATGAGGGCAGGACCGGGCTAATGCAGCTGTGCAGACGGAGGGACACCTGGACAAGGTGACTGTCCTCGGCCTGTAGCCACAGCTGGTCATAACTGCAGAGGCCAGCCACTGGGGGTCCCCAGGCTGCACCTCAGGGGCAAATGAGATGCCCATCCTGCTCCCTGGACTGCAGCCACTGAGGGATGGGGGCTGCTGGAGAGAAGGCGTTCATTGCATTTTCACTCCATTTTCCTCCCATCAACAGCAGCATCGCCAAAGCAAAGGATCCCAGTTCCAATAATTGTGCAGACAGATTTCAGCATTCCATCCTAACAGGGGCTCTCTCTCCCTGTCCAAGCGTCTCTCTTTCTCTCTTCTCTTTCTTCTGTTTTATTAGCTGCACACAAAAAAGATTTTTATTACTCAAATGAGCTCTCAGCACGTCTGCTAATACATTCCTAATGGGTTTTAAGACTTAAAAGCAACAGCACGGATCACCATTTGCCTGCTCAGCAAGAATTTGCCTGGTGGGAGGGCGGGCTGAGGGAGGGGAGGAAGGCAGGGAACAGGAGATACCTCTGTTGGCCAGACCCACCATGCAAATGAGCTGGGATGCGGTCCCAACATATTAAATGGATCAGACCAGCTTCTCGTTCACATGTGCAAATTAGATTAATCAGAACAGACGCAGAGAGGAGAATAATAATGCCGTTACTAAGGACACGCAGGCACCCGCAGGGACACACAAGAACCAGGCTTGGACTGAAAATCATCTTTGGGCGATGGGTCATGATGTGGCTTCTCCCACCCAGCCATCCAGCGGGTCCCAGTTTATCAAATGGTCCCTGCTTTGCTAGCCATCCAGGGCCTTCCTGTTGGGCCTGACACCAATGAGCAGGAAATTCAACTGCAGATCTGTACTGCCCCTTTGGGTCTGGGCAGAGCCCTGCACACACCCAGGCCTCAGTGTGGCCTGGGAGTTCAGAGCATGGAACCTGGATTCTGGTGAACTGGCACCATTAATTACTGACCCAGCGCAGGACCTTGGGAAACTGACTCCATCACTCTGGGTGTCAGTTTCTGCAGGTGTGAATGACAACGACCCCAAGGGGTGTTGTGTGGATTAAATGAGATAATACATGCAAAGCACAGTGCCAGGTACGATAAATATTAGCTGTGACTTCCTTCCTCCCTTCCACAGTCCATCCCGCTCTCCCTCTTTCTCTTCTTTCTTTCTTTTTTTTTTTTTTCTGTTCTGATTGATAGAATCAGTTCTAGTTTTCTCTGAGTTGATTCCTAAAATTGACTCTATAGATTCTCCAGTTTGATCTTCCAGGAGAGGTGCACAAACCCATTCTACCCAGAGATGGCACCCTTGGGAAACTCCAGTCTTCTCCGAGGAGCAGCCCCTTAGGTGGGCACCCCTTCCTTTCCAGTGTGTACAAGCTCCTCTATTTCCTCATGGGGGCAGTGGGGTGGAGTGGGGAGGAGGGGGCTTGACTCAGCCCTCTTGTCTGCCTGGTTGTCAGTAGCCCCAGGGCAATGAGGACCCACCCGCTGCCCAGACATTCTGTTTGCTCCCCGTATGTTGTGCCCTGAGAGCTGATCTGTACCGAATCGACACACCTGTGCCAGGATCTGTGGGCAAAGAGAATTCTGTGGAAAAGCCACAAGCTAGGAGGGAGGAAGTCAAAGCTTAATAGAGTGTGGCTTCTCGTCACCCTTCCACGTTCTTTCATCCCTCTGTGCCGAGTTTTATTAGGGCAGGTACTGTGTGTCCTACACGGGGGCAGGGGGAAGGCGGGCAGTCTAGCCAGAGTGTATGGTCACCGCACGTTGCTCTGTCCGAGAGCCTGAGCATCCTTCCAGTTATTGGCCATTTGTATTTCCTTTCCTGTGAATTTTCTGTGCATATCTTTGCCTGTTTTCTTGGGTCACTTGAATTTTTTTCCCTTTTCAGTAATTTGCAGGAGCTCTTAATAATACTTGAGCATTCATTCTTTGTTTGTTTGTTATGTAATTGTGCATATTTTTTCCAGTTGGCTGCTAGTCCTTGCTTTGTCAGTTATGTTTTCCACTGTGCACATCACCCCAGCCGACCTCAGTGAGACAGGCACCAGCTTGAGGGTGTGCACAGTTACAGATGGTTGGGGTCACACCTGGGAGTAAGACCTGTCAGTTGTGTGTCAACAGAAACACTCAGATGGACCTCTGCTCTAGGATCCTTGATATTAGCACAACTGGACTTTGGGATTTTTAAAGCATTGCTCTTCCTATTTGCAATAAGTCAGTTTCTTTCCCAGGTGGGCAGTGAGCTGAGACATGTTGAACTCACTCTCAAGGCCTGTTGTAACTGGGAACTGAGTTGGGACAAAATCATTAGAGAATAATTCAGGAGTAGGGAGATACCACTTTGTTTTTCTATTTCGTGAGAGCTAAACTTGACCTAAGGTCTTTGGGGGATGTGAGGTTCTGCACCGGCCCAAAGATTTGATCAGGAGGCCAATTACAGACACAAAATCCCACATAGGAGGCCAGCAGTGGCTTTTGGTTCTGGATGGAAGGCTGGTAAGAAGTGGCATTCAAGAGGACTGGGACCAGCCCTGCTTGAGCTAGCCATTTGTCAGCCTCTGATGGTGACCGCATAGCAGGCCTGCAGACGTGCATTTAAATGGATGGTTCCAGCCTTGGTTAAGCCAAAGGCCCCCTTGTGTGTATAACTTGGGGGCGGGGGTGGAGTTCTGTGAGAAGCCAAGACAGCACAGAGTTGTCCAGGTATGAATTTCTAGGGAGTCTGCCTAGATCAGGGGTGGGCAAACTTTTTGACTCGAGGGCCACAGTGGGTTCTTAAACTGGACCGGAGGGCCGAAACAAAAGCATGGATGTAGTGTTTGTGTGAACTAATATAAATTCAAAGTAAACATCATTACATAAAAGGGTACGGTCTTTTTTTTTTTTAGTTTTATTCATTTCAAACAGGCCGGATGGCCTGCGGGCCGTAGTTTGCCCACGGCTGGCCTAGATCCATGGTGAGAACTTACTGTACTAAAGATGTTTCCTCTATTTCTCTTCATCATCGAGAACTACATTTCCCAGGCGCCTCATGTGTTCAGGACTGATGGGAGAGCATAGAACTATTTCTTAGCTGCATACATACACATATACACACATACACAGATATAGTTGTACTTTTCAATATAAATAATATAAACAAAATGTACTATTTTGAAACTTTGCTCTTTAAGAATGTCATATGGCCCTAGCTTGTGCAGCTCAGTTGGTTGAGCGTCGTCCCAAAAGGTTGCTGGTTCAATTCCTGATCAGGGCACACGCCTGAGTTTCAGGCTCAATGCCCAGTAGGGGGCGTGCAGGAGCCAGCCAATCGATGTTCTGCTCTCACATTGATATTTCTCTTTCTCCCTCTCCCTTCTGTTTCTTTAAAATTCAATAATTTAAAAGAATATGTCATATGTCTTTAGATCTCTTTCTGTATTCATAGTCATTCTTCTTGGTGACTCTGGATTTCCCTGCCATGTTAGCTATTTGATTGATGGATATAAAGTTGCTCACAGTGGGGTCTGTTAAAAGCAAAGCTTCAATGAGTGCCATTGTTCATGGGAGTTTGTGCACATATGTAAGAATGTCTGCTGGATGGAAAGCTAGAAGTGGAATTGCCATGACAAAGCGCTCACAGACTATAATTTTTATATTGTTAATTGTCCTTCCCAAAAGCCAAACTAATTCACCTTTCCACCAACAACCTAAGTCAGTTTCCTCACCGATTCTCAACACTACATTTTGTCAGTCTTTCTCATTTCTGCCAACCTGATGGTCAAATAGTGCTATTTCATTGTTGTTTTGATTGGCATTTTCCCGCTTATTAATGAGGTACCGCTTTTCAGATGATTACTAGAACGCTCCATTTGTATTTTTTGTCCCAGTGAATTACTTATATCTCCTGCCCATTCCCCCCCCCCCCAATTGATTATTTATCTTTTTCTTCTTGACTTGAAACTTAATGTATTTTGGGTATCACCATTTTATCCATTTTCCCCATGGTGACTTTTTTTCTCTCCTACTTTTCTGTAATTTGTAATTTAGCTTTGTTGGGAAGTCCATTTTAGAGATGAAGAAACTAAGTCAGAGAGAGATATTTTAAATGACTTGCCCATAGCTGTATTTCTCTGCAGAGCAGCAGGGCTGTTCTGGCTCCCATCCAGATGGATTTGTAAAAGTGAGCACACACTAGGCATGAGCCAGAGCGGTACCAGGAGCTGCAGAGCTGGATAAGGCGGGAGGCCCATGATGGTGGTGCCCACTCAGTTCCTCCCTACCCCCTCCAGCTCTCTGTAGATTCTAATGGAAGAATTTCAAGGATTTACCAGCCCACAGCTCCTGTTGGCTTAGGACCTGCTGCTGTAAATTAGACGGTTTCAACCTGGGTTCTCTGGAGCCCCAAAGGTTCTAGGTTTGAGGCTGCCTAGAATAGGGTTGTCAGATTTCACAAATAGAAATAATAGAACATTAGTTAAGTTCAAATATCAGATTAACAGCAAATATTTTCCTTTTAGTACAAGTATATCCTGTGCAATATTCTGGTATAACTATGTCCCAGCTAATATTTATTTATGCTAGAAACTCATTCATTGTTTATCTGAAATCACCTTTAACTGGGAACATGTGTTTTAGGATTGGCAGTCGTAACCTGGAAGAGGTGGGAAAGGTGGGGGCAACTGAGTAGGCTCAGGTTCCCTACCCCCACCCCCCACACCTGGACCAAACCTTTATGCCCTGACTGCAGTGGTAGTTAGGCAGATGCATAAACTTGTCAAAACTCATCCAATTGTATACTGGACCAAAGGGGGACCGTTTTAAGTGTCTTAGATTTAGAAAAAATTAAAGGTGCAAATAGATTAAGTGACTGGACAGAGCTAGGAATTGGATTAAGATGCTTCTGAGAACAGAGCCCATGATTTTTTCCCTGTGCCGTGCATTTGGGGAGCTAACTCTCCTCTTTAGGACTCTGCACAGTGCTGGGGAAGGCCCAGCAGCAGTGCAGGGCGGGAGGAGATAGACCCATTATAAAGGGGCTTCCGTGTGGAGAGACCATAGGCTGAGGGGACTGATGGAGAGAGAGTAATGTGTTTTCTGCAAGACTCTCATCACCTTAAATGGAGTGAATCCACATTAATTCAAATTAAATAACTGTTTAATTGGCTTTAACTCCATCTCCAGGAGTGAGTTCACAGCCCATGTATGTATCGTGGGGCCTCTGATTATTAAACATCTTACATTTCTACACATCCTATCACTTCTTTGATATCTATTCTACATGTGTGTTTTTAATCACCTTATTGAAGTATAATTAACAAAATAAAATGCACCAATCATAAGTGTACAATTGGATGAGTTTTGACAAGTTTATGCATCTGCCTAACTACCACTGCAGTCAGGGCATAAAGGTTTCTATGGTTCTCCAAAGTTCTTTCTGTCCCTTCTTAGTCATCCAGGTAGCTGATCCGCTCTCTGTTACTTCACAGTAGATTTGTCTTTCCTAGAGTTTCATATTGTAGAATCACACAGTCTAATCATACAGTGTATACTCTTCTGTGCCTGGCTTCTTTCAGGGTGATGATTGGAAAGTTCATCCATGTTGTTGAATGCATCAATAGTTCATTCATTTTTGCTGTAATGTTCAGTTGTATTAATATAGCCTAATTTGCTTATCCTGTCACCTGTTGTTGGAAATATGGTTTTATTTCAAGTTTTGGGCCATTATCAAGAAAGCTGTAATGAGTGTAATTTTATATCAGGTCTTTGCATGGGCATACACTTTCTTTTATGTAAATACCTAGGAATAGATTGCTATGTCATGGGATAAGAGTATGTTTAACTTTATGAAACACTGCTCAACTGTTTTCCAAAGTGGTTGCACCATTTTGACATTCCCATCAGCAATGCATGATGGACATTCCCTTGCTAAAACCTGGTATCCTCATTTTTATTTTATTTTAATCATTCTAATAGTATCTCATTGTGGTTTTGATTTGCATCTACCTGATGGCCAGTGCTGATAAACATCTTTTTGTTGCTCATTGGCCATTTGGATTTTGTCTGTTCGAGCCTTCTGCTTATTTTTTAGATGAGTCGTTGAGAAGCTCATCTTATGAGTGAGTTATAAGATTTTATATGTATATTCATATATACATACACATATATAAATACACTTATATGTATGCATAATTTTCATACATATGTGTGTGTACACACACACACACAGAAAGAGAGGCAGAGAGTTGAGGTTCATTTTTCCCCAGGTGGAAATGTGGCTGTTCCTGCACCAATGGTTGAAAAGACTATTAGATCATATTTTTATCAAGATGCAATATGATTGATTCGATACCAGCCCTTTTATTTTTTCACTTTTTTTTTTATCAACCAGTACATGCTTAGTTTCTGTTATGTGTCGCATTGTGTTGAGTGCTGATCTCTCATGGATGTCATAATCTAGTAGCAGGAAACAGATAATCAACAACGGAACCAAAATAGTAAGAGTAAACCAGGTACTAGCAAGAAAAATAAAATACGATCAGGGAACAGAGAGAGGCAAGGCATGCTGGTTGAGACAGGGAAGGCAGTGACCGGAAGGATGGAGGGAGTAGGACTCAGCTCTCTGCAGATGGGCATTTAAGGAAGAGGCCTCATTCCAGACCCTCCCCCCTCCCCATTGCCAGCTCAGCATCTCAGAAACCCCCTTAGGTTGCACTGTTGTAGCAGGGTCCCTCTGCGGAGCCCTTTGTGTCATCACATGGCAGGCAAGGCCTCCTCATGCCCTGTCTGCTCCAGCCACTTAGAGCTGTATTTTACAGCTGTGATTTTGCTGCAGAGCCACTGGGAATGACCTCAGCTGATTTCACTCCTTCATTCATTTCTTCAAAGGCTGTAAATTAAGAACACTAAGTGTGCTGGCACTGAAATTGTCTCTGGGGAGACAGAGATGAACCAATAAATGGGAGAGGGTTGGGAAATGGGCCTGAGTTACTGCTTCAGCAGGAGCCAGTTCAAGAGACTCTTAAATGCACTTAGTACATTAGGTCTGTCCTCTGCAGGCAGGGAGCTCCATGAAATGGCTGAGGCAATGACGGCTCCTGCTGTTGTGCAACTACTGGATTTTCAGGGATGGGGGAATGGGCTGGAGGACAAGTAAGGTTGTGCCCAAGAGCTGTTGAGTAGGTCAGGCAGGACATGCTGCAGACATGAATGAAAGCAGTGGAGATGGAGGTGGGGCCAGAAAGACTTGCAGGTGACCTCAGGTTCCTGATTTGAACAAAGGAGACTGGTGATGCCTTTGATTGCCTTAGGAGACACAGGAGGAAGAGCAGGTTTGGAATGGATGGGTGTTGGGTGGTGACGATGAACTCATTTGAGGACATGTTAGCAGTGACGTGTGCCAGGTAGAAATGTCCAGGACTTACCGAAACCGGTTTGGCTCAGTGGATAGAGCGTCGGCCTGCGGACTGAAAGGTCCCAGGTTCGATTCCGGTCAAGGGCATGTACCTTGGTTGCGGGCACATCCCCAGTAGGAGATGTGCAGGAGGCAGCTGATCGATGTTTCTCTCTCATCGATGTTTCTAACTATCTCTCTCCCTTCCTCTCTGTAAAAAATCAATAAAATATATTTTAAAAAGAAAAGAAGTGTCCAGGACTTAATGCCACTTGAAGGCCTGAAGGTCACAAAGGAGGTTTGGCGGGAGGTCAAGCCTTCGGAGTCATCCACTTAGAAATCAAGGGTGATGCCAGGGGTGGATTTGCTATCTAAACAAACACTGTGTCCGGCTTTGGATGCAGCACACTGTTAAGTGGATAGTATAGTGGTTATGATGTTGAGTTTTGACCCTCAACTCCCTAGGTTCAAATCTTAGCATTCCCACCTCTTAGCCACTCACTTCACCGTTCCTTGCCTCTGCTTCTGTGTCTACAAAATGATGATTTACCTTGTGAGGGTATTACAAGGATTTAATTTAGAACATGTATTGCACTTAAAATAGTATCATATCTTGTGATCAATAAGTGTTAGTTAATTATGATGCCCTTCAATTCTCACAGCACACCTGTAAAATAGGAATTATCATAACCCATTTTACAGATGGGAAATCCAGGACCTGACAGATCTGTTCCCAAGGTCTTGGGTGCAGGAAGTGGAAGATCTGGAACTTGAACCCAGGTCTGTGTGTCCCCAGAGTCTACCATGCAAGGCTTGTCTTCCATCGAGGCAAAAGGCCTGAGCATTCATTGGCTTGTTGACTAATGCAGCCCCTCGGGGCAGAGGAGTCCTAACACTTGGTGAAGCCCTAATCACCACTGTGCCGTCATCAGGCATTGCCAGCTTCTTCCCGTTCCCAGCCTGGACCAGAATACCCAGCAGACCAGCCCACAGGCCTTATGCATACATGAGGAGGACACTGTCTTTCTTACCTCTTCCGGGTGCCCCCTTTTCTTCAGGAATCAGATCCTGCCACCTTTCCCAGGAAGCCTTCCCTGATCACCTCAGTTTCCTGGAATTCTCTTCCTCTGTGCACTCTTAGCTCTGGTGGCCTGACTTTCTTCCTGGGGACTTGTATATACACTACCCTGGACAATCTTCGGCATTTTGTCACATGATACCCCTACTGTGCTGTGTCTGAGGCAGGTGCTGTGTGTACCCTCCCTCGGACTCAGGGAAGAGGGAGAGAGGAGCCTTTGAGTCAGTGCTGACAAAAGTCTATCTAACATGCCCAGGGCCCCGCGTTAAGCTCCAGGTGCCTCATTTGGAGATGAGAGCGAGTCAGAGCCCAGGCTGAGAGAGTGTGCGGCCTGGCATTGAAGCCAGGAGTACAGACTTGGAAGGACTGTAGGCTATTAGTAAATAAAGCCCACAGAGAGACCAGGACTTCTGACAGGAGGCAGGGTTGAGGAGCAGCTGAGTCATGGCCCAGCAGGGAAGCAGGAGGCCACAGGCCCTGGAGAGGCACTGACAGCCAGCAGACCTGGGCTAGAAGACTGGCTCTGCTTACCTGCTCAATAAGATGCCCTACTTCCCAGAGCCTCAGTTTCCTCAACCCTAACATGTGTCTGACATTGGTATAAACCCTTGAGAGTTGTTGGGAGAACCCCTTGCAGTGCGCGGAGAGTGAGATGGTAACTTCCCTCTCCTTGCCTCTGCCTTCTCTGGGAGAGAAGACCTCCTACACAGGGCAAGCCTTAGAAGTATTTGGGAGGCAAGGGCAGACGTGGATTGGAAGAGCAGAGGGAGGAGGGTATTGCTGCAAGGGTAGGAGCCTTCCATCCCCTGGCATTGGCTGTGTGGAGGGCTCCAGGATGGAGGGATTTATGGGCATGTGTGTACAAAGAGGGAAGGAACTGGCAATTGTCATTCCATGAATCCTGGCTGGTGCCACCTCTGCCCTCAAGGAACTCCCTGGTGGTGGGACAGTCAGACTCATTAACGGGGCATCTCCAGCCAAGGTGGTAAGTGATGCTCCAGGAGTGGACCAGGGACCCAGAGCTCAGATGAGAGAGGGATTGCTCTGCCTGGTCCTTCTGCTAGAGCATTGATTGTTGTAGCCTGGCAGCCTGCGAGTGGACTGAGACCCCTGTGTTCCTCTAAGGGTGGGGGGACCAGCGAGGCTGTGGAGACTGGATGCTGGAGGGGAGCACAGGTTCACACCAGTCAAAGCAGCTGGACTAAGCTGGGCAGTGCCCTGAGTACCTCGACCTCTGTCTGGGGAAACACAAGGCGCCAGATCTACTGGGGAGCAGGGACTCCCACAAACATTATCCCACTTAACCCCCTGAAAGTACAGAGCGTCCCTTTTTTGTCTGAAGCCCAGAGAGGTCACACAACTTATAGTTATCAAGTAGCGCCACCAAAGTTCCCACTGGGCTCCTTCTGGCTCCCCTGGCCTGATCATTCCCACAGGCCCCTCCTGCCAGCCTCATGCCTTCTCAACAGATGGCCACTCCCAGTCTCTGCCAAGTCCTGTAAGTGCCACTGCGTCTGTCCTGCCTTCATTCAGAGGAGCCCGGGAGCCGTGGGGCCTGGCCCACCGCAGTCCCTCCTGTCCTCCCCAGCTGCCAAACCACTAATTAGAGGGCCTGGCATTGTGGCCTCCAATGTGCGCTAGCAATTGTTCTTCCGGCTTCCCTCTCACTGGTGCCTCCCCTAGAAAGCCTGGCCACCAGCTATATGAGCTATATTTAGCAGTGGCTACTTGGCTGGGAGGGACTGGGTGGAGGGAGAAGGGAAGGAAGGCTAAGTCTGAGCTGTGAGTCTACACTGGAGGCGGGCAGTGAGGGCAGCCTCTCGTCCATCACCCCAGGTGCAGCCTTGTCGCGGTGGCATTGGGGCTGCAACACGTCCGCGGTTAGGAAATGATGGATCCCACTCGCCATGGGATCTTCAACACCAGGCTTCTGTCTTCATCACAGCCTGGTTTTGTAGTAAGCAAGCATCACGCATTGGCATGGATATCCCTTTATATTAATGTCATCCATTTCATACATTGGGGTTCCTTATGAGAGGGGTTTGTTCCTTTTAAAAATTTTGGAAATTGGAAGCTTTGACCTTTAGTGCCCTGCTGCTCAGAGTGTGGTCCATGGACCAGGAGCAGGGACATCCACTGGAGGCCTATTAACATGCAGAATCGTGGGCCCCCATCCCAGACCAAGAGGACCACAACCTTTGCTTTGTAAGATCCGCAGTGATTCCTCTGCTGCTGAGAAGCACTGCCTTAGTAGAGAACAGAATCACTGGGTGGGCTTGAAAACACAGGCTCCCTGGCCTCCTCTCTGAGATTCTGACTCGGGGCCAGGGTGAGACCCAGGTCACCTTCGTATTTCCAAGCCGGGCAACCCTGTCTGCCCCCAGAGACGGTCATGCTTGCACTCTGCTAACAGCATCAGGCAGGTGTGCTGGCAAGCAGATGGCCAGAGCAAGCTTTTCTGTGAAACTCCGTTCTCTCCTCCCAGGGACACTCTCCTTTGAGGTCCCTGACCCTGGGGGCAGTGCATGGGTGACAGCTTCTGCATGCTCTGCCTGGGGGGGGGACCCATAGATTCACCAGTTCTCCCTTTGGCCTTGACCATGGAGACAACCTGCAGCTGTAGGGAGGGAACAACCAAGGGATTGGACACTTGGGGAGCCAGGCCTGTCCCCCAGAGGAGGCAGCTGTGGTCCCAGACCAGACCTGCAGACTTTTCCAAATAACCACTCCCCAAGGAGGTGACACCCTTCCTGTCCTGTCCAGACCTTCCCACAGAGAAAGGTGTTCCCAAGAAGAGAGATGATGTCCTGAGGGAGGGGGCCAGGAGGAGTGAGACAGGTGATCACACAAGCTCGATTATCCACATCCTGTTCTGAAGATGAGGAATAACTTCTTGGCACCTACTACGTGCTCAAAAAGAGTTGAATTAAAAACAAAGGCAATCCTTCACCAGGATTGTTGCTTTAGGAGCCTTCTAATGAGCACTCCCTGTACCCTTAATCTTTCCTCCTTCAGTTCATCCTTTTTAGAGCCCCCCGTACCCCCCCCCCCCAATTCCTGCCATTTATTGCTCAGAGTCCTCTGTGGCTCCCTGGGACTCCAAGGGTTTGCACCAAATACCAGCAGGACTTACAGGGCCCTGGGACTTAGGCCCTGCCTACCTCCCGGTCTGCCTGCCTCCGTCCTCCATGTCCATATGCTCCACCAGAACTACATTGCGTCTAAGGCCTTGAGTATGCATGTCCTCTGGGCCTCTCTGCCTGTGCACTTGCTGTTCCCTTGGCCAGGAGCACCCTTTCCTCCCCGCACTGGCAGGTCTCCTACAACATCCCAGGAGCTACCTCATCGGTCCATCATTCATTCAGTTATTCAACAAGAGTTCAGTGTATTCCTGCCGTGTGCCAGGCCCGAAGCTGGAGTCTGGGGTATAAACTACAGTAAACTCATTTAAAGGACTCAGACCAATAGCTTCAGGGTCATCTCTCCCCTCCCCCTACACATCACTGATGAGGGAGCCGAGGCACAGACTGGTTAGTGACTTGCTCAGAAGAAATACCTACAGGGAAGAGGGCTAGGATTTGGATGCAGAGTCCAGCTTGGAACTCGAGGCTCTGCAGCCCTGTTCCAAAGGCCTCTCTCTTCTCGGTGTCATCCATCTCCCCAGTCCCTGCCCTTCCGCTCCCCTGTCCTCTGGCCCTGGCGCCTTCCCGTGCCCCAGCCCACAGGATGGAACCAGTGGTCATCCAGTAGTCCAAGTCAGACCTGCAAGTCGTCTTGGCCTCTGCCCTCTCCACACCACCCAGCCCTGTCTGTCTGCCTCCTAAAAAGCTCTCACATCAGCCCACTTCTCCCGGTCCCCTACCACCTCCTCTTCCGGGATCCCCTTGTCTCTCACCTGGACTGCAGTATTGCCACTGCTCCTGCCCCTACAATCCGTTCTTCACAGAAACCAACCGATTTGCAGCCAGTCTGACCGAGTCACCTCACCCTGGCTCCCCTTGGCCTTAGGTGCCACCCACTCTGTTCAAGTTTCTGCCACCTGGCCATTTGTCAGCCCTGTCTCCTGAGCATCTGCATATGCCACCTCCATGTGCCTGGAAGCTCTTTTCATCTCCCCCCCCACCCCGACCCCAGCCAAATCTAACCATGCCCATTCTTCAGCTCAAGTTCATCTCCCCAGAGGACATCCTCTGATCACTTGTTCAGCACGAATACCTTTGCTTTCTTCATGGAACTGTCTCGCTTTATGGTTTCACACATACTGGTGTGTTGCTTTATTAATGCCTATCTCCTCCATGAGACTGAAAATTCCAGGAGGGCAGTGACATGTCCAGTTCTGGTCTTCACTGTATACCCAGCACCTGGCAGTGCCCGATGTAGAGTAGGCACGCCAGAAATATTTCAGATGAAGGGGTCACCATAAGATCAAATCAGAGTGCATGTGAAAGCATGTTATACAGCCCTGAGCATAAACTGGCACTCAATTATTAGCTAATAGTAATTGTTGTTGTTAGAACTAATCTTGAACAAGCCTTACCTGATGCCCAAAGTGGGATGGAAATTGCACATAACTGGGGTGGTGATTGCAGACAGCTGGAAAGAGGTTATAGCGAGCTGAGGGTGGTCCTGCAGACAGCTGGGAAGGTGACCGTGAGCAGGTGGGTGGCGACTGCAAATATCTGTGATGACTGCAAACAGCTGGGGTGGTGATTGCACACTCCTGAGGATAAGGCTGCAAATAAGTTGGTAGTGACTGCAAATAGATGGAGTGTTGAACTGCAAACAGCTGGGAGTAAGAATGGCAAACAACTGGGGAGGAGGCTGCAAATAGCTGGAAAGCAGAACAGCATATGGAGGCACGTATGTGTGTGGGCACAGCCTTCTCTCTCTCCCACAGTGGCCCCAGCACAGTGGCCCCAGACCCCATCTGCCACTGCATGACCCCGGCCCCTACACATCCTCCTCTTCCCAGCACAGTGGGTTAAGGAGACCCCAGGTGGTGTTTCTCATGAACCCACACACAAATCTGGTCCATAGTCTGTGTCAGGTCACCTGGATGACTTCTTTCTACTCCTCCCTTGCTCCACGCGTGCCTCCTCAGATGCACTGTGCTTCCTCCCGCCCCCTGTGCTTTGCATGTGCCAGTAACTCCTCCCACAGGCCACGCCCCACTCTTCAGAGCCTTATTCCACTATCACTTTAACAGAAGGACTAGATCAGATTCTATGTCTCCCTTTTCCTTCCGTTCTTCTTCCTCACTGAGAACAATGTTTATTGTTCCTTCGTTTGCATCTACTTGTAGGGTGTTCTGATTAATGCCCATCTCCCCTACTAGACCACAAGTGTCTAGAGAGCACAGGCCATGACAGTATTCACCACTGTGTGCTTAGCACCTAGTCCTGAACCTGGTACACAGTAGGTGCTCATAAATGTGAGATGGTGCAAGGATGAGTGTGATGGTCTGAGTCTGGGACTGATTTCTCAGGGTGCTCCCTATATTTTTATTCCAGAACCAGCCAGGCTAGCATCAAGGGGTCTGGCCACCAATGCCCACTGCCTCAGCCAGGAAAGGGTCCAGACTTTAGGCTCTCTCCTGGCCCAGGTCACATGTTCCAGCCCCTGAATTGCCTACAGGAGACTCAGATCCATAAGCAAGCACAGAACCCAGACTCACACAGGCACATGAGATCACTAAGAGTTCCCAAATAATAATAATAATAGCCAACCCTCAGAAAGCTGGCTAGAGGCTCTAAACTGAAGCTTCAGAGCTTTTCCAGCAAAAAAAAAAAAAAAAAAAGATGATGGGATGGAGGAAGGGCAGGGGAAACAGAGGAGAGAATTCAGTTCATGGCCCAAGCCACTACTCCGTGACCCTTAAAGAAGGTAAAGGAAGGGGTTGAAAGAATCAGTGTCATTTGAACACCTTTTAAATGCCAAGAACTATGCTAGGAGCTTGACATGGATTAATTCATTTAATTTTAAATCAACCGAAGGAGGTAGATATTAATGTCCTCATCTTGCAAATGAGGATCAGAGCCGTTCAGAGCTGCCCAATGCCACATTATGGTAGAGCCAGGGGCCTCATCAGGTCTACAGCGGTAGAACTTCGGCATTAGGATGGGGCAGTGGGAGAGAGATTTTGGAGTAGAGACCTTCCCAGACCACTTACCTCAGACTGCAGTGGTGATGGCTTCATCCCTCTGTTGTGGGTCAGGGACACCTGATTGCAGCCCCACCCTGGGCCGGAGCAGGCTTGTCAACTCCTCTGGGTCAGATGGCGCCCAGGAGGCAGAATGAGCATCCGGCTCGGGCAGAGCTGCGAAGGTGGTGTTGGAGCCACAGTAGAAATGAGGCCAGAGGCCAGGTCCCAGCGATGAGCCATGGGGCTGAGGCTACACTCTACACCCAGGGATCCCTGCTGGGTCCCAAGACCCCCTTTCACCAGCCCCTCCATTTAGACCCCTGCCCGCATGTCCTCAGTCATCTCCTGCCTCTGCTCCTATACATTTCTCCGTGTCCCAGTCACAGCCCTGGGCCAGAATAGATACACTTTGGTTCTGGGCCTCATCACGGTTAGTGGAAACCCTGAGCCATCCACATCCTAAGCTCCCTCTGAAAGCTAAATCAGTCCATTCTCTCAGGTGAGAAAGTGACCTTGGCCCCTTGCCTCGCCATCAAAGGGTCCAGAATTATCAGCAAGTTGCTTTTGAAAGAGTAGAGAAATGAAATGTGTGAAGATACAACTTTTAATTTAAAATACTGTGCCCTCTGCATTGGGATGTCAGAAGGGATCCTGAGTGACATTTGCGGAGCTGCTGAGGTGCGTGTGTGAAGTCAAGCATAGTCATTAGCCATACTTGGAGGCAGCGGCAGGGGGAGAGGGGAATACACCAGTCCCTACAGCCAGTTGCTCCCAATCAGGAGTGAAACAGCTCAGACTCACTTTAGCTCCCCGGGCAGGAAGTCCAAATGCTTCAACATGCCCTTGGCCCACTGCGGGGGAGAGACCCAAGGGGGCTCCTTGAGCGGTAGCATCTGTGTGGCGTCATCTCTGCTTAGAGAAAACCAGAATTTGGCTGCCAGGAATTTTATCAGGAAGGGACCTGGATGATGAGACATATTATCAGGAAGGGACCTGGAGGATGAGACATTGTGTGGAATTCCCTAACTTGTGGACCTTAGGTATTTGTGCTGCATTGTGTGTGTGTACATCGGGAAGGGGAGATCCATTGATCTATTGAATTTCTTCAAATTCTCAAAGGGATCCATTGATTTATTTTTTAAAATCTTTTGAACAATGACTGAGTTCTTGACACTGTTCTAGGTAGGCACTGTGGATATAGCAGTGAACAAAACAAAGTCTGTTTATACTCTAATCCAGGAGACAGAGAGTAGTAAATACATGCCCAAGCATTAGTACCATGTTTGGAGGTTGTGCGTGACATGAGGAATAAAGCTTGATAAGGAGAACAGAGAAAGGTGTACGAAGGTGTTGGGTGCATGACCTGGAGATCCTCAGAAGCCCTTGGTGTAGCTGTAAGTGGATCCAGTTCGGGTGAAGGCGGTCCCTAGATCCACTGAACCTTGCAGAACAAGTCTGGGGTTTAAGCTGGATGAAACCAGGCCCACTGGTGAGGGGATGGACTCCAGAGAGACACAGAGAGCCCACCCAGCCTCTGTCCTGCACCTACCCCAGTGCCAGGCTCCTGAGGGGAGGGTGGAGCTTGCTCAGCCAGAGGCAGGCTGAGTGGAGCTCCATGCAGTGGGATGTACCTGGCTTCACAGTCCCATGAGCTGGTTGGTCCAGCCCCTCCTCCCTTAGAGGTGAGTAGTGGACACATCATGCACCTGGCGTCATGTCTGCCTCACGGGGCCTTCTCCATCCATAGAGTGCCCTCCTCCTTTGACTCATTAGGGACACTCCAGATAAAAGTGTGCCTCCATCCAAGTGCATGTACGAGAGGGGGCAGGAGGCTCCAGTCCTAAGGTCACTCCTCAGAGGAGCTCCTGCTCCCTGGGCCTCAGTGGCTTCACTGTGCAAAGCAGGAGTTGGGTTCTGAGATGGGCCAGTGGGCCTGTTGCTTCTCAAGTTCATGTACATAAATTTACCAGTATTTTCCTGAAGGCTGCTTTGCTGAAATGATCAATGCTTAGCCGTGACCTTGGATACTCACAGTCCATTGCAGGAAATGTGCAAGCAAAGCACCTCTGCCACTGACCAGCCTCGTGACCTTGAGCAACTTAATTAAACCTGTTTGTGTCTCAGTTTCCTCATCTGACAAATGGGGCTATGTCAGAGTCTCCCCAGCCCCCCACCCCCCAACCCCCGGTGCTTTTGCAAGGATGAAACAAGCGCTGAGAACAGCATGTAGTAAAACTAGGTCCTTAGAGATAAGCCTTCTTACTGCTCATGTCTGTATCGCTGGTGCCTGGCCCCGGAAGCATTTCCAGAAGAAAGAATGAGCAAACAGCAGGAGGGCTCTCTTCTGCTTGAGGGGTTATCAGATCTGGAGCCATATGAAATTTGTGGGAGCTCATGTGACACCTCCCCCCCACCTCTGACAGCTACCGCAGGCTGCTGTAAAGCTTCCGCCAACATCTGTCCCTGTGAGCCTCTGCATTGTGTATTTGAGCTTTTGATATATGGGGGATGTTTGCCAAGGGAAAGAAATGTTTTTGGACATTTTTTTGTGGTTGTAAAGATTACTTCTCAATGAAAACATACACAAAGAAAGACTTACAAGCCGCCCTTAAGGTAGGCAAATGAATGAGGTGTGTGTGCAGCATCCTAGCCATTGCTCAGGGCCTCCATCTGCTCCAAGTGGCTCCTCACAGGGGTGGGGACCCAGGAGGGGATGTGGCTACGGGCATAGGCATGAAGTGGTTCTGTGCTGAAACCACAGCAACCCATGATTCTGAGCCGTCTTTTGACTCTTCTTGCTCCTCTCAGCTTGTCTGTTTTTCCTGTAAAAGACCCAGCCTTTACTTTGAGGTCTGTCCTGGTTGCTACTCCAGTCCCTGAACTTGAGGGGCCTTGTACTGGGTGCATCTGTCTGAGTATCCACCCCCTGCTCTGACACCATGGGAGAGTTCTACCTCCCCAGCCAGATCGTAACTCCAAGAGGGCAGTGTGCATGGCCATTGCTCCCGAACAGTGGGCACAGTTTCCTGCCCAGAATAGGCCAGGCAAGAGAGGGCTGTGTCTCCAGGAGAGAGGGATGGTCTTCAGGCTTCACTTCCTCGCTATACTTCACACACCAGGTATCTCCACAACTTACCTGGAGTCTCTGGGTGCAGGAACCTTGACTCATTCAATCTAGGACCCTCTCAGGCCTGCAGAGCCCCACGGGTTTGTGGAGTGAATGAATGAAGGCCCAGAAGGACTTACAGCTGTGAATCTTGGATGGGTGGCTTACCCTCTCTGAACCTCAGTTTTTTAAACTCTGTCTTCAGGGGAGAAGCCTGAGTGGAGGCTCTTAGTCTAATAGCTCTGGGGCTTGTCCTCCTGCTCCAGGTAGGACCCTGAGCCTGTATATTGGCTTCCTATTGCCATTGAACAAATTAATACTAATCTAGTGGCTTAAGATAACACAAGTTTATTCACATCCAGTTGAGAGGTCAAAAATCCAAAATCAATCTCAGTGGGTTAACATCAAGGGGTTGGTAGAACTGGTTCCTTCTGGAGGCTCCAGGGGGAGAATCTGTTTTCTTGCCTTTTTTAGCTTCTAAATTCCCATATGTGACCTCTTCCTTGAATCACTCCAACCTCTTATTTCCATGGTCATATTTTCTATACTGACTCTGACCCCCTGCCCTCTCTTATAAAGACCTTGTGATTTCATTCTGCCCACCTGAATAATTAAGATAACTTCCCATCTCAAAATCTTTAACGGAATTATACCTACAAAGTCCCTCTTACTGTGCCAGGCAACATATTCACAGGTTCTGGAAATTAGGATATAGACATCTTTGGATGGGGTGGGGGCATTGTTGAGTCTACCACAGCATGATATAGTATAAAACTATTAATCAATAATCATCAAATAAATGTAGTATTAGAAGCTCTAACGGCACTATGCCGAAAAGCAGCACTGTGTTGTGGGAGGTATAACAGACACCTGGCTTAGCCTGGGGGGATAGACTTGAGTCCTGCCTGTTCTCACTGCCCTGTCTGCCATCCAGAAGACTCCCTATGAAAGGAGGGGTCTCTTAAGCCCCCTGACCTCTTATTATTCATCTTTACAATTTTTCATAAACCCCAGAAGCCCAAGGTGACCCCCCTAAAACTTCCCTGCCCACTGGAGTTTATGCCTCTGTGTAATCCTAACCCCTTGTGGATGGGGCCTGTGGCATGCTTCTAACCGATTGGATATGGCAAACGTGACAAATGTCCCTCTCATGAGTATGTCCTATATTTAAGACTGTCTCAGCAAGCTGGAGGTGGCCTCTCCCTGCAGGCTGCATGAACCAAGTGGCCGTGTTGGGGAAGCACATATGACAAGGAACTGGAGCTGGCCTCTGAGCCCCAAGGGCTTCTCCAGATCCCCAAGGGCAGCACCCAGTTGACATCGGCAGAAAGCTGGGCGCCTTCAGTAACACAGCTGAAAGGAAACAGAAAGCATTCCTCCTCAGTCGAGCCTCCAGATGACAATGCAGCCCAGGCAGCACTGGCTACAGCCTGGGAGAGCCTGAGCAGAGAGGGGATCCAGCTAGCGCAGGCCCAGGCTCCTGACCCACAAGATAACTGTGCTATTATTAATTGTGAGACAATAAATATGTGTTGCCCTTGGCTGCTAACTTGTGATAGTCTTATAATTGTGATAATTTATCACTGTGATGGCTGATACCTACTGCACAAAGCCTCTGCTGGGTTGTTACCGTCCTCAGGCCGCTTTCTTAGGCCTGTGCTAAACCTCACCCTTGTTGGCTGCATGCCCCTCTGGACATGTTCTGGACAATGAAAACACTCCCTAGAGAAGGCCCTGGAAGGCACTCTCATCATCGTTCACTTACAGGTGATAATTGAAACTGTGGGAGTCGGTGACATTATAAGAGAAAGAGTGGGGAGAGGAGAACAGCACAAGGACCATCCAGGGGAGTGCTCACATTTACTGGTGGTTGGGCTGAATTGAGGTGTGCTGTGAGTGCAAAATACCTGCCCAGCTTCAGAGACTCAGTGTGAAAGGCAGAATGTAAAATATCTCATACAATGATGACGTGTGTGGACAATACTATTATTAGGTTTAATCTACCTGTTTTTTTTTTACTCTTTAATATGGTTGCCAGAAATTTAAAATTATATGCATGGCTTAATTTGAGGCTTACATCTATATCTCTTTATCTGTATCTCTTATAAAGAAGAGATATAGATAAAGAGATAAAGATACTGAAATTATTTATTGGACATTTACTGGTGCTAGGCACTGTGGTAACTGGTTTATGACAATATATTATCCGATCCTCTTTGTAACCCTATAAGTTAGATATTGTTTTCATTTTACAAATGAGAATATTGAGGTTCAGCGAGGTTAAGTGATTCTTCCAAGATCACACTGAGAATTCATGAAGAGGCAAAAACTCAAAGCCAGGTCTATCAGTCTCCAAGCCCGGGCTTGTGCTGTAGCTGCTATGCTCTGCTGGCCCCGTGGATGAATGTCTGAGTGCAGGACGAAGAGTGGGCGAATGTGCGTGCTTCTGTGGGCGAGGAAAGATGACATGCTTTCAGCTCTCTGGGCAAAGGCTGCGGGAGTGGCACCCAGGACACCCCTGTCCCTCACCCCCTCCCTATGTCTGCAGTCATTGATCAACCATCACTCCAGATCTCCCCCTGGTCTCTGCTCCCAGGAGGACAGTTTTGTAGAATCACAAGGTGACATCTGATGGCATCTGAGACTGTGCTCAGGCTGGCACTAGGAGCGGGCAGTTCTGTGGACTCTGCTGGCCCACTCCCGCTCCTGCCCTCCTAGGAAGGAAGAGCAGGTGTCCCCTTGACAGAGCAGCCCCACCTGCCAGCCAGGGCCTTTCCAGGAGGAGGTGGCTCCTGGAGGCTCTCCCCTGCCTATACATGCAGGTGCGTGGCTGGGCCGCTGGGGAGGAGGACCCACACGTGCCCTTTTTTCCATAACCCAGGCCACCTCCCTCCTGAACCAGCCATCTATGCTCTGAGCCTCAGTTTCCTCATCATTAAAACTGGGATGATAATAAGCAGGCTGCTGGAAGGATTAATTGTGATAATCCATGTAAGGAGCTTAGCCCAGTGCCTGGCACAGCATAACCACTCTGTAAATGAGCACAGTTATCATGATCAGGATCATTATCATCTTGGCGGCCCTTGTGGTGTCTGCAGCGGGGACTGTGCAGAAGTAGCTGGTGGGTAAGATGGTCTCCTTCAGGGCTTCTGGCACCACCAGGACCCTTCCGAGAGCAGGACTCGGGATGAACATGCAGTGGATGAGTATCAGCAATGCCCCTCCCTGAAGGCCCCACCAGGGCCATGTCACAGGTCGCCTCCTGAGCCTCCAGGGCCCCGTGTGATTGGTGAGCCAGCATCGGTGGCCACATGGACAGGGACACTCATGAATGTTCCTGCTCCAAGCTGAGGATGTGACACTGGAGCCCCAGTACACCTGTGTGTTCACATTAGGGTGAGTGTGTGTACCTGCGTGAGTAGATCCTTGAAATTCAAGAAGGGTATCTGCTGGCAACTGGACATTTCCAAATTCTCAAATATCTTTAGAACATATTCCTCTTAAAAAATCAGTCAAGTGTGTACTTGGGGAAAAAATACTTTTGTGACCTCTTCAGACCTCTAGTGGTTCCACAAATATAAAACCAATGCCATTTATGAAATTTTAAAATCAATTATCCATGAAAATAGACACCCATGTACATTGCCTTTATCATTTTTCTACTAACATTCATGCAGGGCTTATGTAAAGCTTCTAAGCCTAAATGGGTTCCTGATGAATAATGATGCCATGCCCCTACTAACTTCTGCAGCACTGAAACACTCCTCAAAATGTTTAACCTTTCCTCCTGCTTAATGGTCAGTGGGGCAGCCATAACACTGCCCCCGCCGCCTGGTGCTTCATGGACATGTTTAGGGGGCTCCTAGCTGTACTCCAAGCACATTTCCACAGAGAGTCGTGGGTTGGTTCCCTGGGAAAATTCTGACAACACTCTCCACTTCTTTTTGAGCTGTCACCAAAGTATTCATTCTGGCTCAATGAGCAATTTTTGCCCTGGCTGAAACACTTACTGAAACGATTTCATAAATCATCTTTTGTTTTCAAACACTCACAAATCAGGGCTACCATCAAATTCAACACCCACAGCTTCTATTTTCTGGCTAAACACCATTACTTCCTTAGACTCCCTCACTTGTCACGTCCGTTATCACCCCGGGCAGTTTGCTCTATTTTGGGAAATGATTTTCAGCACTTCACAGGAACCCCATAGACCCGGAGATGTCAAGTGAGTGGTCAGCGAGGTTTCCTCCCGGCCGAGGGTCTGCCTCGAAAGCCAGCCTCGTGGCGCTGGTGATTCTGATCTAAGCTTCTGTATAATTAGGAAAGAAGGCCCGGGGCCAAAGGTTCACTTGATGTCGACTGGGCCTTTAAGGTTTTGCAACCCTAAGGGCACAAAACTTGCATAGCCGTGGTTGGAGATGTGCACGTGGGTTCACGGTTGGCCTTGAATAGTGGTCAGGAAAGTTTTCCTGCTAGCAGGCTGGTGGAATTGGGGTCCAGACCATAGGTGTTCAAGGCACTCAAGGCTGGACTCCATGGATCAGGGAACTCCCTGGGAATTCAGGGAGCCTTGTAGGTTTCCTGTTTCATAAAATGCAGATCTTGAGTAACTCCTTCTTGGAAGCTATCCCTGACTCGCCCCCAACCCACCTCTGTGGAGCAGGACAACTGGCTCCATGAAGTTCACGCCCTTCCCCGTCATGTGTCCCAGTGGACCCGTTGCTCTACGCTGTACTCACCAGCTGACCTCTCTCTGCGCCCCTTAGACAGGAACTCCTGAAGGCGAGGACTGTCTCCCTCAGCCCAACCTTGGGTCTGTTGCTCCATGGTTCACAGAGAGGCTGTGCTCCCTGCCTCTGGCCAGCTTCCTGGGTGCACGGCCTCTGCGGTCACACAGGGCGTGAGGGCCCGTGCATGGCTCTTGGTCCTTAACCAGCTTTTGAACAAGGGGCCCTAGATCTTCAGTGTGGACTGGGCCCTGCAAATTATGTAGCTGTTTAATGCCCACGTTTAATACATGGATGGACAGGAAGCGTTGTGGCGGGCTGGTGTGCCTAGATGACCAATGTCGTGAGATTAGATGAGGATCTCTGGGGGCAAGGGCCATAGTTATCGGGCGCTTTCTGCCAGCACCCAGCTTCGGCTTAGGCACAGGCATCCTTTCCCACCCCCCTTTCCCCAGGCCTCGGCTGGGGCAGGTTGGAAATCAGGAGAGAATCTGCACCCAAGAAGACTTTTCACTGAGCACCTCGCTGCTCCGGAAGACTATTCATGGTGCTCCGCAGGGGAGGCGTTTGTCCTCTGGCATGGTTTCAAAGCCAGGCAGGGATGAGCCAGGCACGGCGGGCTCCAATGAGGCCTGCAAATCAAGCAGGGCATCCACCGTGCCACACGCTAGAGCTTTCTATCAGGCCTCCTCCAAGAGGCTTCTGCTGGAAGCGGAAAGCTGGGGGCCCTTGGCTCCATGGTCAAGGGGAAGAGGACCCATGGCGAGAATTCTAACTCCATTTGATTTAAACTTTATGAGGTTCACCTAGGGCAGTGGTCGCCAAAAACCGACTTCTGCGCATGGGCCACGAAGTTTCAATTGCCCTGTACGTGCGCGCCCGCACATGGTATTTTGTGGAAGAGCTGAAAGGGCAAGGGCTACACCCTCCATCTTACCCCGGATCCTCCATTTTTGGGCAGCAGCCATTAGCCATGTGCTCAGCAAGGAGCTTCCTCCCGGAAGCCCAAGCCTCTGCTAGCCACACCTGGGATTTCTTTAAACTAACCAATGATAATCAAGGGAAGTGTGCACCATAGACACAACCACATCCTGTGTAACAAGACCCCGACTTGCACCTGGCCAATCGGCAGGGCCCACAGTCCTCTCTCCTCCCTTTACTCCAACCCCCCTATAAAACCCCTCTTCCCACAGGGCTGTCTCTCTCTGCCTCTTGCCGCTGCGTAGGCGAGTGTGGCTGACGGGGAGCTCAAGCTAGCTTGAATAAAGACTCTTTGCTTTTGCATCGGACTTGGCGCTCCCTGGTGGATCTTTGGGGGATCTTGTAATCTGGGCATAACAGAGCCACACTCAAGGGGCCAAAGAGCCGCATGTGGCTCGCGAGCCGCAGTTTTCTAACCACTGACCTAGGGGAAGCTTGCTGAAAGGTGATGGAGAGGGACAGGGGCCCTGGCACCTCTGCCTCTGTCCCTCTGAGGTGTAAAGAATGTCTCAAGTGCTCTCCAGTGCCGCTTGCCATAGTGCCAATGCATTCCATGCAACTTCTCATCCCATCCTGTGCAATCCTGTGAGGGAGGATTGCCGTTTATAAATGAAGACACGAGCATGAAGAGACCTCATGACTTGTCTAGTTAGGATCAGAATGAGGATGCAGACTTGGTGCTGAAACCTGAATTCTTAGTGCTAGCTTCTAAGCTACAGAAGCGCCGACCCCGGGGGAAGACAGGTGCATACATGGATGGCAGGTGCTGTGAGAGATGTGCCCAGAGCAGGGCACTAAACCCAGCCAGGGCACGGGCGAATGTCTTAGCAAGGTGACAGCTGAGTCACGCACAAGCTGACTGCGTTTTCAAGGCTGAATAGGAGTTTTCCAGGGTAGGGAGGGTGGGAGAGGCCAGGGAGGTTGGTTTAGGCTGAAAGGGCAGCACCGAGGTCAAAGGCACAGAGATGGAGAGAACGGCCTTTGTAAGTGGGACCAGCATGGTGGTCCATTGCCTGCAGCTTGGGAGTATAAGGCAAAGAGTGCAAACAGAGGCAGACCGCAGACCCTGTGGAGGAGTTTGCTTCTATCTTGAAAGTCCCCATAAGGATGAGGGAGAAAGTCCATCAAATAATGGCACTACCTGTTCCCAGACATGGCTATCCCTGTCTGGGGAAGGCTTGGGTGCAGAGCAAACTATTGGGTGAGGGGATCAATAAGGGGCTTTGAGGGGCTTTAATGTGGTCAGCGTTGCAGTAGAGAGACCACCTGGGAGCCAGGGTGAGGAAGGCAGAGAGGGCAGGATTTAGACTCTTGTCCCTTCGACAGCAGGATCTGTGCTCCCAGGCGGCTGGTGCTGCCCTTCACTTATTCATTCATTTTGCAGGTATTAACTGAGGGCCAACTCTGTGTCAGACACACTATTCTGTGTGCTAAGGATAGGAAGGAACGAAACTGACAGAAACCCTTCCCCTCACAGAGCTTACATACTGGAGGATGTAAACAATGTAACTCAGTTACTATAGAATATGTTAGATCAGTGGTTCTCAACCTTCCTAATGCCGCGACCCTTTAATACAGTTCCTCATGTTGTGGCGACCCCCAACCATAAAATTATTTTCATTGCTACTTCATAACTGTAATTTTGCTACTGTTATGAATCGTAATGTAAATGTCTGATATGCAGGATGTATTTTCATTGTTACAAATTGAACATAATTAAAGCATAGTGATTAATCACAAAAACAATATGTAATTATATATGTGTTTTCTGATGGTCTTAGGCGACCCCTGTGAAAGGGTGGTTCGACCCCCCCCAAAGGGGTCGCGACCCACAGGTTGAGAACCGCTGTGTTAGATGCTTACAAATGCAGTTGCGGGGCAGGTGGAAGCAGGGAACAGTGATGGGGAGGGGGAGGGGGGCTTGCATTGTTAATCAGGATGGTCAGGAAAGATCCCCCTGAGAAGCTGACATTTGAGGAAATGCCTGAAGGAGGTGAGGGAATGAGCCATGCTGATCTTCCCAAGGAAGACCATTCCAGGCAAAGGCCCTGAGGCAGGGGGCATGGAGAAGAGTGGTAGAAAGGAGGGCAGAGGAGAAACAGTTTGGGTGGGGCCTGCAGGCCTCTGTGAAGACTTTGGCACTTACTCGGAGTTTGTGGGGGAAGCTGGTGGAGCATTTGAGCAGAGACATGGTAATAAATCTATTTCCTGCAGGGTTGTTTGTAAATCATATGTTTGTGCAATGAGTCCAGTTTATAATCCCCTACGAGGACCCAGGCTGACCTGACAGTTCTTGCTTGCAGGTGGCTGGTTCCCACAAAGCATTTGCAGAGATGTGCAGTTCCAGAATTAAATATTTATCTGACCCCCAAACCCTTCTGGGTGAGAAAGCGAGCCCCTCAAATAGCAGCACTGCCCACGTACAAAGCCGGCTTCCTCCCTGGTGACTGCTTCCAGGCGGATCCACTCTCCCTCATGAAAAGTGGATGAGACCTGCAAAGAGGGAAGGAAACAAGCAAAGATGTCAATTGGGAGGGAGAGGCCGCTGGGCCCTGCGGTCAGAGCTGCAGAGCAAAGGAGCCCTAACATTCCCTATAGCCCAAGCCACATGAATTTACTGAGAGGACTGCCATTCCAGCCGCTATGCAGCTACATTCCATTTACTGAACACTTACTGTGTGCCAGGATCTGTGATCAGTGCTTTCCATGATTTAACTCATTTAATTCTCTCAAGACCTCTGAATCTCAGTAACTCCCATTTCACAGATGAGGCACCTACGGATGAGAGAGGTGTTTGTATCTCAAAGTCACACAGTTAAAGTAGGAGCCTAAGTCTGTCTGACTCCAGAACGGTGCCTGGAACCCTTTCCCGGCTGTCACTCAAATATTGGCAGTCACTGTCTCTTAAACAGGACAGGGTGTGCTAGGCCAGGAGCCCCCAGTCCCAGTGATTGTGATTCTCCAGCCCTCTGCCATAATGGGACATTGGTGTCAGGCAGTGGGGAAGGGGTGAGATTTGGGACCAGGCTGGGCTTGAACTGGGGGCACTGGCCGATTGCAGACCTAATGAGGGTACCCAGGAGCACAGCTACAAAGCCCTAGACCTCCCTGATAAACCTGAGATGGTGGGTGAGCCATGAAGTTCTAGGTGCTCTGTCCTTTGAAAGTGGGACTCCCACTGGCCAGCGAGGAGCGGGCAGGGGAGGGGCTGATGCCCTCAGTCACACTGGTAGACTGGATGCAGTTCAAGGTCTAGTGCAAGCTGGAAATGGGAGAGAAGGACAGGGGATGGGGTTAGGGGTGCTGATCCAGGGTCTTCGGGCCAACACAGGGATCAGAAAAAGGATAGGAGATATGGCCCACTCCTGCCCCTGCCCCCATGGGTGTGCTCCCTGGAGGGCTGCCTCTCAATACCTAATTCCAGAGTCACCTGCAAACCTGATTGGTACCCCATCAATGGGTACTTTCTAAGAAAATAATATGCATACATAGTCTTCTACAAACCACTGAGAAAGAGCAGCAAAATGCTCGTATTCCAGAGCGGTCCTGTTCGCTGGGAAAGGAAAAATCTGAAGCGCAAGCTTAGATAGGTTGGCAAATGAGAGTTTCTGTTTTCACTTCCCCTAGTGCACGTGGCCCCGAGCTCCCAAGGCCCCCACACAGACTTCTGGTCCGGCACCCCTCATCTTCCTTACACATCTCTGTCTCCCACAAGACCCAGGGTCCCTTAAAAGTGGCGAGGACTGTGTATGACCCCTGTTCCCATCCCCGATGTCTGGCACAGGCTGCTCCATAGAGTTATAATATAAATGAATGGATAATTAGGAAGAAATGGCTGCCAGAGAGAGCACCAGGGTTCCGAGTCGGTGGGCTGGTGATGCCTGTGAGAGGGAGCCTGGCTCCGAGGACTCTGTGTGTTGAATAACAGTGAGGTGTGCCAGAGGCAGAGCAGATGTCAGACTTCTCACACCGACAAAGAAAGACAGTTTCTCACAGAGCATTGGACGTGAGGCCCACACCCATCTTGGGGGTTTGTCCTCCAGGTCTCCCCCAGGAGGAAGGGGTGAGGGAAGGGCCCAGCTGGGTGGAGTAAGTGGGTGGGGCCCAGTACTGGGAGCACCAGGGAGGACATAAGTGGGCGGGGCTGGGGCAGGGCAGCCCCACCCCCTGGCCTGCTGTTCTGTGGGCCAGGAGTTGGAAAGGGGCCAAATGTCCAGGTAGAGGCTTCGTGGATTCATTCGACATGTCCAGGTGTGGGACCCAGCAGTGAACAGGATAGTCGCTGCCCTGACGGAAGGACATGATTGTGAAGTATTTACAGGTTGGGATAAGTGTGCCCAGAAACAGAAGCAAGGCCAGGTGAGGAGAGCAGGGAGTTGAACTTTTTGGACAGTGTCGAGGAACTGACACAAGTGGACACCTGAGTGATGTGAGTGAGGTCAGATTTGGGGGCTCAGTTTGGCGCATTGAGGAGCTGCCTGAAGGCCTGTGGGATGGGAGTGAGGGGCACAGAGAAGTTGGGGGTAGAGGAGGCATGTGAGCATTTGTGCTGCTGTGCCCTGACCAAGCGTTCCTGGGACATAGGACTGTCAGTACTGAACTTGGGAATGTTCCAGGCAATTTGGGACTGAGTTGGCCACCTAGCGGTAGGTAGGATGTGTGGACAGAGAGGGGGCCGGGCCAGAACATGCAGAGCCACCTCTGAAGCCATGGTGGGCGCTTTGCATCTTAGTCTACATTTGGTGGGAATGGCAGACAATGCCTCATGTGTGATTTGACGGATATCTCTGAGTGCCTCCTCTGTGCCCGGCACTGCTGGACAGGGAGCCAGGGGGAGGCACAGGCGATCCTGCTTTTGCGGAGTTAGGGGCTTTTGCGTTCCCTGACAGCGGCAGGTAAGCCAGGGGTGGCACAATGTCACACTCGCCTGCTTGTTGGCGTTTTCTGTCTCTTCTCTAGGTGAACAGAACAGTGGCCGTAGCCTTCAGAGCAGGCTCTTTTCTTTTCCATCCAGATCCACAGGACATTATTTCCAGGCATCATTTCACTGTGACAGAAAGAGAGTGCATGTTATCTGATCTTATGGTGCAGCCCAGGTCACCCTGAAAATTGAACACTGGCTCACTTTGCACATCTGGGTGGGAAGGTCACAGGGCAGCCCTGGAGGCGGAGATATGCAGGCAGTTTCAACACGGCACTGCTGTGAGGGCAAGGAGGTGTCACACTAGCAATAGCAAACATCTACTAAACACTAACTGTTATCAGCGTCCCGTTGCTGTGTAACAAATTGTCACAAACGTAGAAGCTTAAAGCACCTTTATTATCTCACAGTTCCAGTGGGTCAGCAGTTTGGGCAAGGCCCGAAGAGATTCTCTACTCTGGGTTTCACAAAGCTGTAATCAAGGCATTAGCTGTGGCCGGGGTCTTATCACAGGCGTGGGGTCCTCTCTCAAGCTCATGTGGCTGCTAGAATTCATTTCTTTGCGCTGTAGAACCAGGGCTGTTTGCTTCTTCAAGATCAGCAAAAGAATCTCTGTTGCTTCAAGTCTCTGGCTGCCAAATCCTCAGAATTACCTGATTTGATCAGGCCCACCCAGAAAATTTTCCTTTTTAATTGATTCAAAGTCAACTGATTTGGGCCCTAATTACACCTGCAAAATAAAATAAAACCTTGCACTTTTGCCATATAACTTTATCTAATCAAGGGAGTGACATACCATCATATTCCTCCATCCTACCCTCACCCAAGGGAAGAGGATTATGGGGGTGAGACCAAGGAGTGGGACTACTAGGGGCCATCTTCAGATTCTGCTTACTGTGCCAACCATGTAAGATATGCTTTACACGCATCACCCCTTTTAGTTCACAGAACAATCCTATGAGATAGATACTGCGATTGTTCCCCTTTTACAAATGAGTAAACGGAAGCAGAGAGAGGGTAAATATCAAGCCCAACATCCCCCCAGCTAGGAGGAGCCGGTGCTCAGCAAAGCACAGCCTCGGACTCCAGGATCCCTATGGCAGTCAGGGAAGGAGGGGAGCACACCAAAGTTTCCATTGCTGTTTCATAAAGCATCGCCATGGAAACCCTGTGGGAAGCATCACTTAAAGAGCTGTTTGATTATTTCTTCAGGGTTGCACCTGCTGGCACATGGTAGCAGCACCAGCCAGCACATGCACACACCATGGTCGAGGTCATGGGTCTAGTATTGGCCATGAGGCAGGAGGTCTAGAGGGTCCATTGATAAATGAATGTGCTCATTGGCACAGGCAGGGCCGGTTAGTGTCCCTGGTGCAGGAAACCCAGATCTGGGGAACCCTTCAAGTCCTGTTGGTCGCAGGGCTGGCAGTTTTCGCTCACTGTGGGCTCCAAGGTACTGTCTCCCAGTTCCCCATCTCTCTTCTCCCACCAGTTCCCCACTTCTGGCCCTCCAGGCCCTCCCCTTCCTGGGCCTTTGCCCAACAGGAAGAGGAATCAAGCCTGGACCACAAACCTGGGAAGGCCCAAGACCTGCTCCCATCATGACACAGAAAGTCGTGGATATTTGCATTAGCTGTGCCTTCTCCCTGGAGCAGCTTAGATAAGATAGTCCCAAATCTTAAAACAAAAGGTGGCCTTGCAGATCATTGAAGCAGGAGGTCCAGGGTAATAATTATGACGACAATGATGATCATAATGACTGCCATCTCCTGTGACTTCTTGCCAGGCCTAATGTATGCAAAGTGCTTTGTATACATTATGCCTAATTGCTCATTTATCAGTTCATTCGACACATGTTTACTAAGCAGTGACTCTGTGCCAGGCTCTGGGTATGCACTAATGAAGTGGTTAGACATGGAGCTTACATTCTGGTGGGGGAGACAGACCGTCAACAGAAAGGGGAAAACTCTTTGGTGGTGGTAAGTGCCATGCAAAGAATTAAAATAGAATGGTGTAGTTAGGGCCGGGGTGGCGGTGGGGGTGCTGCTTCTGTTTGTGTGGAGAGGGGAGGCCTTTCTGAGGAGGTGATAATTAAGCAGAGAGTTAAGCTGACATCAGGGGGGAAAGCTGCTCCAGGGAGAAGGCACAGCTAGTGCAAAGGCTCTGATGTAGGAACAGAAAGAAGGGCCAGTGTGGCTGGAGTGCGGTGAGGAAGGAATGGAGGGTATGAGCAGAGGTTGTCCCAGCAGACTCTGTAGGTCCAGGTAAGTGCAGGTTTTATGTGAAGAGGGATGAGGAGCCATTACAGCAGGGGAGATACATGCTCTGGCTTGTATTTGGAAAAGTCACTGTGTGGGGACAAGAGTGGAATCGGGGAGTCCAGTTCATAGACCTCTGCAGGGCCTGGTGGCTTGGGCCCCGCAGCTGGAGGGAAGCACATGGATTCAGGAGTGGTCAGCAGGGCTGGCTGATGTGCATGTGGGAGTGGGGAGAAGATTCTGGAACATTCCTAGGTTTTTGGTCTGAGCAACAGGGTAGATAGAGATTCTATCCTCACAACAACTCTAAGGTGCCTTTGTCATGTACATGTACATTTTAGAAGTTAAAAAGCAGGCCCACCATCAACTGACATATGCTCCAGCACAGATGAACCTTGGGACATTATGCTAAGTGATCATAAGTAGTCGAATCCATAGAGACAGAATAGAGTGGCAGTTGCCAGGGGCCCCAGGGAGCAGAGCAGGGAGGAGAGTCAGTGTTTAATGGTTATGGAGTTTCAGTTTGCAAGATGAAAAGGTTCTGGGGATGGAGAGTGGCCGAGGGTAGCATAATGTGAATGTACTTAATACCATGGAATTGTGCCCTTAAATATAGTTAAATGGTAAAATTTGTCTTGTGTGTAATTTAACACAGTTTTTTAAAAAAGAATAAGAAAAATAGGCCCAGGATCACACAGTTGTTAAGAGGTCAAGCCAGGTTTTTACTGGGCCCAGCAAACCCCAGATATGGTGACTTCAGCTACCGTATCACCCCTCCAGGAACACAGGCCCCAGGCTGCATGTGAGCTCACCTGCACCAAGGTGAAGATCAGCCCCACCTTACACTGTGTGGGCTTCAAGGGAGGACACCAACCAGATGTGGCTGGTTTGGCACCTGCTTGGGAGATTTTTGAATGGAGAGGGAGATAATAGAAAGCAGACTGAACCCCAGCATTTCATTTTGTCTAGTAATAGTGTTGATATATACAAAGCAGCTCTTTAGAAATGATGATGATGATGACAATGATGACTATAAAATGATGAAAATGTCAGCTCCTACACAAGGATATCTGGGTGCTAAGCCCTTTACACATAACATTTTATCAGTCCTTACCATAACACCACAATGTAGGTATTTTCATTATTCCCATTCTACAGACGAGAAGACTGAGGCTAAGTGACATTAAAAGACTGGTCCAAGGTCACCTGTCAGTAAATAGCCTGAAATTTCAAAGCCTGGACTGCCTGTCCCCAGACATCTTTCTAATAATGGCCCTGGTTAAATGAGGAAACTGATTAATAAGGCATAACTGTGGGGATTCTCAGTGGTCTGTCTTTTGGGCCAATTTGACAGGACACAGTAATTATTTCCTGGAAAGAGCATCTTCTGCACAGGCCCCAGGATGCTCCACACTCAGCCTCCTGCGTGGAAGCTGCCACCGCCTTTGCTTGGGGACAAGTCACAACGAGGCTCAGCACACTCCCGCCACGCCCCACTCAGGCAGCACCTCACAGGGAAACAAGATGAAACAACATCAAGCTGAGCTCCTGATTCACATTCCATCTCCGGCAGCTCCTTGATGATAAATCCTCTAGAATTGGAAATGAGGCTGGAGGGAGGGGACAGAGAGCTGCGCCCTGCGGCCAGCGGCAGAGGGTTCCCACTGCCGATTTTCCTCTTGGAGCAGTGACAGGCAGGGTCCATGGGGTGAGCGGGCACCTCTGCCGCCTCCTCCTTTTTAAAAAGAATTATTTTTAGTCATAGTAAAACACACATAACAAAGTTTACCATCTTAACCATTTTCAAGTGTACCTTTCCATGGCATAAAGTACATTCACATTTTTGTGTAACCATCACCACCATCCATTTCCAGAACTTTCCATCTACTCCAACTTAAACTCTGTACCCATAAAATACTACCCCTATTTGTCCTTTCCCCAGCCCCTAAAACCACAACTCCACTTTCTGTCTCTCTAGGTCCCTCCTATCAGTGGAATTGCACAACATTTATGTTTGTCTCTGACTCACCTCATTTAGCATAAGGTCTTCAAGGTTCATCTGTGTTATAGCGTGTGTCAGAATTGCCTTCCTTTTATTTTATTCTATTTTTAAATCTTTATTGTTGAAAATATTACATATGTTCCCCTATTTCCTCCATTGACCCCTTCTATCTCACCCCTGCCTCCTGCCCCAGGCCTTCACTACCCTGTTGTCTGTGTCCATGGGTTATGCATATATACATATAAGTTCTTTGGTTGATCTCTTCCCACTCCCCCCACCCTCTCCTTCCTTCTGAGATTTAACAGTCTGTCCATGATTCTATGTTTCTGGATCTATTTTTTTCATCAGTTTATTTTGTAGAAATGCCTTCCTTTTAAAAGGCTGAATAGTATTCCGTTGTGTGGATATGTGGATATGCCACATCTTGTTTAGCCATTCATTCGTCAATGGCACTTGGGTTATTTCCACCTGTTGGCCACTGTGGGTTATTGTGTGATGAACATGCCCTTTTCTTTACCATGACTGTGTATAATCCTGGTATTCAGGTGGCTGGGTATTGTGGCATCCCCCAGGACTGCCACCCTTCACAGTACCTCCACATGCCCCTCCCCTCACTTCACCAGATCTCCTGCAGGTCCCACAGGTGTCCATAGCATCCCTGGCTCAGTCTGCTGTGAAAGTGGTCAGGTATAGTGGTTTAGTCCACACTGTGTCACTTACCAGCTTGGTGACTTGGGGCAAATTATTTCATGTTCATGGGCTCAGTGTCTTCGCCTGTAAATGGGAATCCTATGAGTACCAGCTAAGGGGAGCGGTTGCGGGAGATAATACAAGCCCTCCTCTGTGCCAGGCATCATGCTATGTGCTTGGCATGGAGTATTTAATTTGGTCCTCACAACTACCCTAAGTAGTTATCCCCTTAGTTGGTACAGAGTTAATATAACTATTAAGTTCTATACTTCCTAGATTAGGAAACTGAGTCTCAGAGAGGCCCCCTCACCCATCAGCTGAGTGCTGGGCTTGCCCTGGTATCGAACATCTTATTCTGTCTCCTGTGCATGGAGGGCACCACACGTGGGGTCTGGTCCCAGGAAGTGCCCAGTAAATGGGGGTCAGTTTGATAAACTTTGGACATGGCCAGAGCCCATGCCTGGGCTGATGACAATTCACCTCCCCAGGGAGCACAGCTGGCTTTAACCAGCAAGGTCCTTGTTTGGCTTAGTTGGAACCTGGGGCTGGGCTGACAGGTTGGCCATGCTTGCAAACTAGGAATTCATGTCTGATTTGCGGGAGCTGTGAATTTTGTCTTCCCAGGAAGGGGTCCATGTGTTTTACCATTTTGCAAAGGTCCCTGACCCCAAAATAGTACAGACCGACTTGGATTGTAAATCCATGGATCTCAGGGAGAGCCGTGGGCTCTGAGGCTTATGAGCAGCAGACACTGTATTATGCTGAGAGCCCCGAGAGGGGTAAGCTGCTGCACCAGGCAGGCTGCAGTCGCAGGAAACAAGATGCGTCAGCACAGGTTGTGTCTGCGGGATAGACAGGACCACCCAGGACATAGGGTCATGTGAGAGAAGCTGGTCCTGGGTGCAGGATGACAGGGTCAGAGCACTGGGCATGGTGGGCTAGGTCATGTGAGAAAGGCTTGTCTCCACATCTGGACAGCTGCAGGCCAGGCCTGGAGGGCGGTGCAGCTCCCTTGATTCATTTGGGGAGGGGTGGGGACTGGTAAGCCTGACTCCCAGGCCTCAGTTCCCTGGGGTTTTGAGCAGCCCAGCTTTGCTGTGAACATCAAGTCTGCCCAACTATGTCAACCACTGGCATCCCCATCCTCAACAGGCTCTCCCACATAAATACTCATGATACACAAATATATCTATTATTATATGTTCTATGGATATAATATATATTTATATGTATACATTATATATTATACCCATACAGTATATATTTACACATGTATATTTATTTATATGTATGTACGCATATACACACACATACACATGAACATATACACATACATACAAACACCAGTACAATAGAACAACTACAGATATTCATGTCCCTGTTTACACACATACATTGTGCGGGAGGAACACAAGGAGTTCAGTGTTGCTGGAACATGGGGAGTTGTGAGAGCTGAGGTTGGAGACCTGGGCGGGGCCGGCTAGTGGAGGACCTGAGTGACATTCGAGGGAGTTTTCATTCCACCAGTAAGTGATGGGGAGCCACCAAAGGGCTTTCTGAGGGAAGCAGTTGGTCCTGTTAGCTGTTTAGAGAATAGTTGGCCTGTGGCAAGTGTAAAGGCTAAACAGGGAGGAACTGTCTCCAGTTTCCAAGAAGAAGGTGTGAGGCCGGGGACGCAGGGGCGTTAGTGCGGATGGAGGGAGCTGGATGGGAGAGGTGCACGGAAGCTGATGTGAGACTGGATGTGAGCGGATGAGTTTCAGCATGGGCAGCTGGACAGACCACAGGCCGTTCCAGATGCAAGGAACCCAGGAGGAGAGGCGGGGTCGGGCAATGGCCGGAGCTCACTGGGCCGCGGCAGTGGAAGCATCCCTGAGACTTCCCTGTGGAGAACCCTGATGGCAATAAGACTCGGAGGAAGGTCTGGGCTGGCACTGTGGCTGCGCACAGATTTAAGAATCAGTAACACAGGGGACAGAAGCCTAGTAAACAAGAACACGTGTGGGGCTGCGTGCTCTTGGGCTTGTGCCAGCATGGCTACCTGGAATGCCCTCCCTTCTCTGCCAAGAATATATTGAATGCTTCTTCCGGGAAACTTCTTGGAATTATCCCTTCCCATCTTCTCTGAGGATAAATGCCACTGGCTGGTGGGCCAGGGAGTGTGCGGCAGCTGAGGAGAAGGGTGGGGAGCTGACGGGGTTCTGGGCCTCTGTGTCATCTGTATTTCCATAGTTACTCTGGGGACGGTAGGACCATTCATGAATTATTCTTATTAGAGCTGAGGGAGGCCTTTCAGACTGGAAGTGGCTGGCTCCTGCCAGGCTCCATGGACGTGGTATGAGGCTTCCAGACCCTGGACTGGGAGCCAAGTGATGCCACATGCCTGGCTGATCCTGGGATGGCTTCCCTTGTCCCAGCTCCTGGGGCCCACCCCTCTCCAGCTCCTGTTCCCAGCTCCTCTTTATTTCTGTCTGGCCTCTCTCACACCACCCTGGCATCTTCTTCCAGGGGCTTCTGTGTAATCACATCCCAAATTTATTGAACATTTACTATGTGCCAAACACTGAGATATGCATTTGCCCTAATGATCTTTCTTAATCCTTTCAACAGCTCTGAGCTGGGTGGTTATTACCCTCATTTTATTGGCAAGTAAACATGTGCAGGGAGGTGAAGCAACTTGATAGTGTAGTAACAGAGCTGGGATCTGAACCTGGGCCATCTGTCTCCAGAGTCTACTCTCCTAACTGTTGTGCTCTGCTACATGTTTTGTCATCACTGCTAGCCCACAGTGAGGAGAGGCATGGGCGGAACTCAGACCTCGGTCTGTGGGGCACCAGAGCCACTCTCCAAACCATGATGCTCTGTGCCGCCCAGACCCCGTTAGCCCTCGCTGCCACCTCATCGATCACTGAGCCCACAGCTGCTAGAAGCTTCTTCAGGATCAGATCTGCACCCCAGCCCCCACCCAGCATTCCATGCTGTATCTGGAATGACACGAGCTCACACACAGGCGCCAGGCAGGCCCGTGAGTGTGGGGACAGTGACACTTGCTTCCAAGGGGTGCTCTGGTTGTAGGAGGAGGTATCTGTGAGGGAGGGACATTAACCCATAAGAAGATCATTATTTTGATAGACAAATGTGTCATTTATTTGTCTATGTGAGCAAGCGTCTGTTGTCACATGGATGAATGCAAGAGCTATGGACTGGTGCATTCTGGATTTGTCTGTTTTTATATACACATGTATATGTATGAGAATGTACGAGAGAGAGCAGGCACATGCGTGTGTCAGCGAGAGTATGTGAACGGGTGGATTTGTGCATTATTGTGTGCACATACTGGATGTGGAGCTACATTGCTGTGCCTGTGACGTGTGTGAGATTGTGGGGTCCTAAAGGAAGGAGCATCTCCAGGGCAGAGCCTGCTCTGTCTCCTGACTCTTGACCCTGGAGGACCTGAACTGATGGTTTCCACCTGCGCAGGAACTTCCACATAGCTCCAGAAGGAGTAAAACTGAATGACATGCAAGAGGCAGGGTCTGCCTTCCCCACCGTTCCTGCTCCTCAAGCTGGAGACTGCTCATGAGGCACCGCCTTAGGCCCAGTTCAGGGGACCTGTGGGAAATGGAGCCTCAGAGCCGACGTCCCAGCCAGCAAGATAGCCTGTGCCTCGCCAGCCCATCCTCCACCTCTCCACTGAAACGCAGTAGCTAAGAAAGAAGGTGCAGAGTCAGGCCGACCGGGCGTACATCCCAGTTCCCACAGCTCCTAGTCGTGTGAGCAGCGTCATCTCTCTGAGCCTCAGTGACCTTACCTGTAAAATGGGGATGATACCCACTTCACAGTGTTGTTATGAGGATTGAATGAGACAGAATTCAGTGTAAAGTCAGTGCATACAAGTGGTCAGCGAGCAGTGGAGCTGATGGTGAAGAAGGCGAGGAGCAGGAGGACTCACAGAGATCTGTTCAGATGCACTTTTTAATCAGTGTCTTTGTAGTCACTGTATCCACCATCCTTTGTACAAGAAATAAAGGGATGATGTTGGCCGGAAGCCCGTCTTAGCTCTTCTCCAGGCCCCTCTGTCTCTTTCTTCGAGAGAGAGGGAGCCTGCAGAATTCTGTGCCTCATCTATTGGGATGTAGGTTAACCTCTCTCCTGCTTTACAAAGAGATGGTGATGAGGAATGCTGGGGCTTCTGGACCCTGGACTGGGAGCCAAGTGGAGGAAATGGGGGCCTGGGGCTCCTTGTCCACTGGAATGGAGTTAGCAGGTAAGGTGTCCCCTCGGGCATCCCAAATGGTGCCGGTGCTGAGGCAGCACTTCCCTACTAGCCAATGGGATATAGGAACCGAGGCCCAGCCTTGGGGAGGGGCGTGCACGCCTGGGCTCCCACCCTGGGAAATAGTAAGGGGACGGAAGAGCAGTAGTGGAACCTGGTGGGACACCCCAGCAAGCCAGGATGACCTCCCTGTGGGCACCAGCTACCAGTTACCATCCCAGGCTCAGGTCAGGACCCCCTGCCAAGCCAGGTCAGAGCCGCCTCCTCTTACAGCTCCTTTGCTAGGATTCACTCCTATGTGCAGCTGGGCAGGGCTGAGGGCCAAACGTGGCTGGCCTTGGCCACAAACCTCTGGAAGTCCCAGCCACCAGGTCAGGTGTCATTCTGCCCAGCCAAACAGGAAATGGACCCTGCTTAAGTTGTCAGGTGAAATAGAGAACCTGTGTCCTTGCTCTTCTGTGACGTGCTGCGTTCACCTGAAAGTGCTGAGGTTATTTCTTTAGTAAGAATTGATCCCACTCCCCAACGCTACTGACCACAGGCCATCCCAGGCCATCCCAGCCCCTAGGAAAACAGGTTTGGATGTGCCAAAGGGGGGTGTGTCTGTAAAAACAATGCATGTTAACCTGGAATGTTCTATGTAAATGTCAGCTGTAATTGCTACTGCTGTTTGATGATGATGATGATTCATTAATAAGGAAAACAAAGCAACTCAGGTTTGTCTTACCCTAAAATCTAGCAATTCCCAAAGTGTGTCCCACGGAACAATTTAGAAGTTAATAGTTATTTCTAAGAAGGGGGAAGGGAGAGGGGAGATTCTGTAGTTAAAGTTTTGGAGCTGCTGTTTTGAGCAGGGTTAAATGGGTTTCTGTCCTGCAGAGCCTTTCAGATAAACTCACTCGTGAGTACTGGTTTCTTGACGAGGAGGGATTTCTGCAGTTTTCAAAATTACTGGACCCGCTGAATGTTTCCCTCATGGAATTTATTTCTCAGCCAGGGCGCTATGGACATACTTGGAAAACATTTCTAGGCTCCATTCTGTAATTACCCTAATTTAGCCCCCAATTGCATATTTAGCTATTGTAAGCTTCGCACTGACAGTATCTTGCAATGTTTCCCCACAGGGCACCGTGGATTCGGCTCGCATTGCTTTGTCTAGACAAGACAAGCAGGAGAATCCCTGTGCTAGGATGTGGTGGGGTAGGGGGCTGAGCAGGGAGCAGCAGGGCTCAGGGCTGGAGTGGTCCAATGACACCGCATCACGGAGGACCTTGCACCAGGCCAGTCAGAGGGGCTGAGGCACGGCACTGCCTCCAGAAACAGGAGAGGGCAATGTTGGTGCAGAAAAGTGCACTGAGCTTCCCTTGGAGAGTGCCTGGAGGAGGCAGCACAGCACAGGGCCCCTTGGAGTCTGGCTGTACCCCACAGCTCCACAGGCCGCACCCGGGTGGGGGGCTCTGAAGCTGGCCTCTCTGAAGCCCCTCCACCTCAAGGTTGTGCTTCTGAAAGGCAGGGCTAGCTCTCCCCTCTCCCCAGAGAAATCCCCAGTGTTTTAAGGAGCCGAAGTCACCGAGGAAGAGGAGACTCCCCTCTGGGGTAGTGTTGCCCAGATTGGCAAATTAAAATACAAGATGCCCACTGAATTTCAAATTACAATTTTTAGTATAAGTATACCCCAAATATTGCATGGGATAGACTTATGCTAGAAAAGCATTTGTGTTTCTCTGAAATGCAAAGTTAACTGGGGACTGGGTCCTAGGATGCTATCTTTTGGGTGTTGGTTCAAAGTATCACAGGTGAAATAGATCTGTCTCTCTTGATGTTTCTCTCTCCCCCTCCCTTCTATTCTCTCTAAAATTCAATGCGGGGAAAAATATCCTCCGCTGAGGATTTATAAAGAATCACAGGTGAAGGAGAGGAGGCCATGGGGTGCTGTGATTATGAAGAGTTAAGGCAGCGGTTCTCAACCTGTGGGTCGCGACTCCGTTGGCGGTCGAACGACCCTTTGACAGGGGTCGCCGAAAACCATCCTGCATATCAGATATTTACATTACGATTCATAACAGTAGCAACATTACAGTTATGAAGTAGCAATGAAAATAATTTTATGGTTGGGTCTCAACATGAGGAACTGTATATAAAGGGCCAGAAGGTTGAGAACCACTGAGTTAAGGGAAATCTCATGCTGACAGCTCCCAGTGCTCCTGCTGGTGGATGATTGGTGTCTGTGCAGCCCCACCTAGTCAGGGTGGGAGAAAGGGGCCGACAAGGGATCTCCCTGGGTGTGGGTTGGGCATGCTGTAGTCTGACAGGGAGAGGGACTGTGCAGGGGGCAAAGCAGTTAGACAAACACAGACCTTGAAGTCTGGGAGGTCAAGGTTACCACTTGATGAAGGCCACAGGCAGTGCGGTCAAATGGCTTTGTATTCAACCCAAGTCCTGATCCCAACCAGTGGTGCTCCTGGGTCAGAATTAGCCTTCTTCTCCCCTCTCTCCCCCCCCCAACCCCCGCAGTTCCATATAAAGGGGACAGTCATATTGCCTCTGTCAGGGTAGGATGAACTAGAAGAGTCCAGATAAAGTGCTGAGTGGAGTGCCTGGTTCATATTAAACACCCAGAAGTGACTTATCATTACTACTACTAGCTGTGTGGCTCTTCAGCTCTCTAAATTAATTTCTTTTTGGTAAAATGAGGCTCATAAATACCAACCCAAAGAGTGGCTATGAAGACTAAAATAAATCCCATTTCAATGGCAAAGAGTCGTGACTAAACACATGTAAGCCCTTTCCCTCAGCCAGCACAGAGTCACCTGTTCCAGGCCAAAAGGCAAGGGAAAGCAAATCTCAGTCCTCAGGTGCCAACTGCCTGTCTTCTCCCTGCCCCCTTCTTCCCAGTTTTCTCAGTACAGGACCCTTACCTGTGCAGCCCACTCTCCCCCAAGCCCCTTCCCATCCTTGACCTCCAGCAAAAACAATCTCTTTCTATTATGGGGAAATCGGGGGCGGGTGTTCCTGAGATCCAAATTGTACACTGAGATAGATACATGCAGTCAGAGTTGCCCGACTCTGGCCCATGGGACGCCTGCCTGTTTTATAGGTCAAGTTTTATTGGGACATGTGTGGTCTACAGCTGCTTTTGCACCGTGGTTGAGCCACTGGAAAAGTTGGGTCACCGGAACAGAGACCATATGACCTACGAGACCAAAAGTATTCACTGTGTGGTCTTTTACAGAAAAAGTTTGCCAACCCTGCACTAGTTAATGGCATATCTGTAAACTAGGGGCCCGGTGAACGAAATTCATGCACTGGGGCGGGGGTGGTCCCTCAGCCCAGCCTGCCCCCTCTCACATACTGGGAGCCCTCAGGGGATGTCCTACTGATGGTTTAGGCCCGCTCCCTGCTCCCCTTGGGGAGTGGGCCTAAGCCGCAGTCTGGCCTCCCTTTGTGGGAGGCAACCGGGCTGATCAGGGGAAGGCACCAGCCCCATCACCCCGCTGCTGCAGCCACTGCCAGTCACCACAGCCACCAAGGTGTTTTCATCAACACGGACTCCAGTCCCTTCACCATGAAAAAATGACAACTTTCTTTAGGCATTTTCAAGATGTGTCTTTCATAGGATATGACATTTCTTTATTATTTTTTTTTCTTCTCACCTGAGGATATGTTTCCATTGATTTTTAGAGAATGTGGAAGAGAAAGGGAAAGACAGAGAGAAACATCAAAGTGAGAGGAACACTTTGATTGGTTGCCTCCTGCATGAGCGCTGACCTGGGCCCCAGCCAGGGAAGAGCCTGCAACCTAGGTACATGCCCTTGGTTAGAATTGAACCCAGACCCTGTGGTAGGCAGGCTGAGGCATTATCCACTGAGCCAAACCGCCTATGGCAGGATATGATATTTCTTAGCCCCTCCAGCAGCAGACCTTCGTTCTTTTCTCCAGGAGTGAGATGGAAAAACCCTACATCACCTTCTTGGATTCTTATTACCCAAGTTACTAAGAATATTACCAGTGGCATACAGGGAGCTTAGCCAATGAGTGGTCAGAAAAGATGTTTCCTCTGTAGTTCACACCGATCCCCAGCTCGGTCCCTGCCCAGGCCTAAAGCCTTAGGCCGGGCGTTAGGCCTGGGCAGGGGACCCCCAGCCCCGTGCGATCCCCGGCTCTGCCCCTGCCCAGGCCTCAGGCCTCTGGCTGGGGCGTTAGGCCTGGGCAGGGGACCTCCAGCCCGCTCCGATAGCAGGCCCTGCCCCTGCCCAGGCCAGAGGAGCGTTAGGCCTGGGCAAGGGACCCCCAGTCCGCTCCGATAGCAGGCCCTGCCCCTGCCCAGGCCAGAGGAGCGTTAGGCCTGGGCAAGGGACCCCCAGCCTGCTCCGATAGCAGGCCCTGCCCCTGCCCAGGCCAGAGGAGCGTTAGGCCTGGGCAGGGGACCCCCAGCCTGCTCTGATCGCCTGCTCAGGCCTACGACCTCTGGCCAGGGCCTTAGGCCTGGGCAGGGGACTCCAAGCCCCAGGCAATCGCCGGCTATGCCCCTACCCAGGCCTCAGGCCTCTGGCCAGGGCATTAGGCCTGGACAGGGGACCCCCAGCCCGCTCCGATTGTCTGCCCAGACCTCAGGCCTCTGGCCCGGGTCTTAGGCCTGGACAGGGGACCCCCAGCCCGCTCTGATCGCAGGCTCCGCCCCTGCCCAGGCCTCAGGCCTCTGGCAGGGTGTTAGGCCTGGGCAGGGGACCCCAAGCCCCAGGCGATCGCCGGCTCTGCCGTTGCCCAGGCCTCAGGCTTCTGGCCAGGGCGTCACCGGCTCCGCCTCCCCAGGTGGCATCTGGTGCTGCCCACCCTGCCTCCCCGGTCCCCAATCTGCGGCCCGGATCCTGAGGGCGGCATCTGGTGCTGCCCGCCCCACCTACAGTATGCAAATTTAATGGCCATCTTTGTTCAGTTAATTTGCATACTCTTCTGATTGGCTGGTGGTGTAGCGAAGGTACAGTCAATTAGCATCTTTGTCTTTTATTAGTGTGGATTTCATTTAACACATTCCAACAGGGCAGTCTCCTCCTGCCAGGCATTAAATCAAACACTAGATCTATGAAGAACACGATGGCATGCCTGCCCCTCGGGGAGTGTAGAGATGAAAATAGACACCTAACCAATTACAAGCAGGTTCAGCTCCTGTTTGAAAGGCAGGATGTTGTAAAGTAATGGATGAGTGAACTGCAATGTTGTATGACAAAAGCAGGAATTGAAGTGCAAGGAAAACTCTCAACTCCCTAAGTTGGGTCCCCAAAATCCAATGTAAGACATGGGGTTGTGAGATTACAAAATTAACGAAATGACGAGAGTGAGCCCTTGTGTAGTTAATGGGCTGGGAGTTCCAGGATTCTGGGAGTGAGTTTTCAGTCATGTTATTCCCAAATTTACATGTTATCAGAATGTGTTATTGTGGGAATTTACAATTTATGCATGACACTAGGATATCAAGGAAGGCTTCATCAAGATAGGGACATTTAAGTGTGGCCTTGAAGGATGAGTAGGAGTTTGCCAGATGGAGAACTTGAGAGGAAAGCAAGATGTGCTTGGGGAACCTGTGGTTTGGAATAGCAGTGGTGGAGGGACAAGGATGGAGAAGCAGGAGATGAAACAGAACATCTCAGCAGTAGCCAGAGCACAGGAGGATGGGGCTGTGGGAGCCTAATCTTTGGTTTATCCTGACAGCACTGGGAAAGTTCCCAAGGTTTTTTTTTTTTCTTTGCTTTTATTGTTATGAATCTTTCTTTTTTGTTTTGTTTTGTTTTTAATTAAACCTTTATTGTTCAGATTATTAGATTTGTTCCTCTTTTTTCCCTCCCATAACTCCCCTCCTCCCAGTTCCTGCCCCACCTTCCGCCCTCACTCCCCACCCACTGTCCTCATCCATAGGTGCACGATTTTTGTCCAGTCTCTTCCCGCATCTCCCACACCCCTTTCCCCCCCCCCCCCAAGAATAGTCAGTCCATTCCCTTTCTATGTCCCTGATTCTATTATGATCACCAGATTATTTATTCACTTAATTCTTAGATTCACTTGTTGATAGATGCATGTTTGTTGTTCATAATTTGTATCTTTACCTTTTTCTTCTTCTTCCTCTTCTTAAAGGATACCTTTCAGCATTTCATATAATACTGGTTTGGTGGTGATGAACTCCTTTAGCTTTTCCTTATCTGTGAAGCTCTTTATCTGACCTTCAGTTCTGAATGATAGCTTTTCTGGATAAAGTAATCTTGGTTGTAGGTTCTTGGTATTCATCACTTTGAATATTTCTTGCCATTCCCTTCTGGCCTGCCAAGTTTCTGTTGAGAAATCAGCTGACAGTCATATGGGTATTCCCTTGTAGGTAACTGAGTTTCTTTCTCTTGCTGCTTTTAAGATTCTCTCTTTGTCTTTTGCTCTTGGCATTTTAATTATGATGTGTCTTGGTGTGGTCCTCTTTGGATTCCTTTTGTTTGGGGTTCTCTGCACTTCCTAGACCTGTAAGTCTATTTCTTTCACCAGGTGGGGGAAGTTTTCTGTCATTATTTCTTCAAATAGGTTTTCAATATCTTGGTCTCTCTCATCTTCTGGCACCCCTATAATTATGATGTTGGTACGCTTGAAGCTGTCCCAGAGGCTCCTTACACTATCTTCGTATTTTCGGATTCTTTTTTCATTTTGCTTTTCTGGTTGGGTGTTTTTTGCTTCTTCGCATTTCAAATCTTTGCCTTGATTCTTGCGCTCCTCTGGTCTGCTGTTGGGAGTCTGTATAGTATTCGTTATTTCAGTCCGTGTATGCTTAATTTCTAGTTGGTACTTTATCATAACATCGAGGGTCTCATTAGATTTCTTGAGGATCTCACTACATTTATCGGCGGCTTCTAGACAGTTCTTAAGAGACCTTAAAAGTGTGGTTCTGAACTCAATATCCTCCATTGACAGTTTTGTCCTGTTTCTTTGTCTCCGCATTTTTTATGCTTTCTTGGTGCACCCCCTAGTGGTCTTTGTGCGCAGTCTTGTTGTAGTTAAGCCTTGATTGTTGTCGGCAATACCGGGGGTGATTTGACCTCCAGGCTAACTGGCTATGAGAGTCCCTATGAATCTTTTAAATCACTATTTATTCTTATCTGAATCATGGAGAAGATCAGAGGGCCTGCTTTTGCACATGCCTTGGTGATAGGAAACCCCCCAGGGCTGGGTTCTAGAACACTCCCTCTGACATCAGAGGGCAATGCATTGGAGGGGCAAGGCCAGCAGCAGGGAATTCAGAGTTGGGTGCAGAAGTCTGGGAAAGTGACCAGAGCCTTCAGATGAGAAGGAAGGAAAGGCAACTATGATTTATGGAGGACAGGGAAGCTCAAGGGAGAGGTTAGCCTTGCCCCCAGCAGCCAAAGCCGTGCAACAAGAAGGCCCTGGAGAGTGAACAGTACACAGCTCAGAGAGAGAAAGCCCACTGGGCTAATGGAGTAACTTACATGGGCAGGTTACCATGAGCTGTTCCCAATCTAAGCTCTTCTCTGTGGTCACCTAGAGGAAACCAGGCTCTACCTCTGAAATTCTGATTCAGTAGGTTTGGGGACAGAGTCTAGGATAAATATCCTATCTAATAAAAGAGAAACATGGTAATCAGCGTACGACCGCTACCGTTCCCATTGGCTAATCAGGGCGATATGCAAATTAACTGCCAGCCAAGATGGCGGCTGGCAGCCAGACAGCTGGCAGCCAGGCAGCTGGAAGCTTACATGAGGCTTGCTTGCTTCAGTGACGGAGGACTCCAACGTTCCCCGCCTGCCGCTGCCGGCCTCTGAGCTGCAACTCTAAGCAACTATGTTACAAATATAGACGCTAAACAAAACCCCAGAAACCTGCTTTAGTCCGCCGGCCTTCAGCCAGCAGGATCGCAACATTGTTTCAAATACAGAAGGTAAACAAAGGCCAGAAACCTGCTTTCAGCAGTGGAGGCCTAAGAGCTGGAGCCAGAGCTAAAGCTGGCCCAGAATTTAAAAAAAAAAAGGAAAAAAGAAGCGGTTGGGAGCTTCAGTCACCCACCAGCCTGAAAACAGACCTCAGCCCCTCACCCAGACTGGCCAGGCACCCCAGTGGGGACCCCCACCCTGAAGGGTGTGTGACCAGCTGCAAACAGCCATCATCCCCTCACCCAGGCTGGCCAGGCACCCCAGTGGGGACCCCACCCTGATCCAGGACACACTTCAGGGCAAACCAGCCAGCCCCCACCCATGCACCAGGCCTCTGTCCTATATAGTAAAAGGGTAATATGCCTCCCAGCACCGGGATCAGCGGAGCCGCGAGGCCTCCCGGCACCAGGATCAGCGTGACGGGGCAGCGCCCAAACCCCATGATTGCCCTGCGGCTCTGTGTGTGATGGGGCAGGCCCACAACCTCCCTACCCGCCCTGCTCTGTTCGTGACAGGAGAAGGCGCCCCAACCTCCTGATCAGCCCTGCTCTGTGCCTGATAGGGGGGAGCTCCCCAGCCCCCTGATCGCCCTGCGGCTCTGTGTGTGACAGGGTAGGGCGCCCAACCCCCTGATCGGCCCTGCTCTGTGTGTGACAAGGTGTGGCGCCCCAACCCTCCCCCCCCCTCCACGGGCCCTGCTCTGTGTGTGACAGGGTAGAGCCATAACCTCCCCATCGGCCCTGCCCTGAGTGTGAGAGTGGCGGTGCCCCAACCCCCTGATCGGCCCTGCTCTGTGGGTGATAGAGCGCGGCGCCCCAACCCCCCCTCCACGGGCCCTGCTCTGTGTGTGATGGGGTAGAGCCATAACCTCCCCATCGGCCCTGCCCTGAGTGTGAGAGTGGCGGTGCCCCAACCCCCTGATCTGCCCTGCTCTGTGGGTAATAGAGGGCGGTGCCCCAACTCCCCTATCAGCCCTACTCTGTGAGTGACAGGGGGGAGCTCCTCAACCCCCTGATGGGCCCTGCTCTGTGCATGACAGGGGGGAGGTCCCCAACCCCCTGATGGGCCCTGCTCTGTGCGTGACGGGGGGGGGGGGCGCTCCCCAACCCCCCTGATGGGCCCTGCTCTGTGCGTGACAGGGTATGGAGCCCCAACCCCCCTGATGGGCCCTGCTCTGTGCGTGACGGGGGCAGCGCCCCAACCCCCTAATTGGCCCTGCTCTGTGCGTGACGGGGTGGCGCCGCAACCTCCCCATCGACCCTGCCTTGTGTGTGACAGGGGGCGGTGCCCCAACCCCCTAATCGGCCCTACCCTGAGCATGACTGAGGGTGGCATCACAACCTCCTGATCCGCCCTGCTCTGTGCATGACAGGGGGCGGCACCCCAACTCCCCAGTCGGCCCTGCTCTGAGCCCGACCGGGGGCTGCATCTAGGGATTGGGCCTGCCCTCTGCCACCCGGAAGCAGGCAGGGCATTATCTCCTGAGGGGTCCCAGACTGCAAGAGGGCACAGGCCGGGCTGAAGGACCCCCCTCCCCCTCCCCCGAGTGCACATGCACCGGGTCTCTAGTCCTTATATAACTCCCCATATGATCCTGATGCAAAACGGCATAGTTGAGCCAAGAGAATGGCTCATAGTGGACAGCTTATGCCCAGCGATGGCCAGGGAGAGGCCTGGCAGGACAGGACCCTGCAAACATGTCAGTGGCATACCCCAGCTGAAGCCCTGGTGCCTCTGCCTTTGCTTGATTGACAGGTGGCAGGAAATGTACAGGACCAGACTAGATGTTGACTTGCCTGTTTGTCACCCTAAATCAGTGATGGCGAACCTTTTGAGCTCGGCATGTCAGCATTTTGAAAAACCCTAACTTAACTCTGGTGCCGTGTCACATATAGAAATTTTTTGATATTTGCAACCATAGTAAAACAAAGACTTATATTTTTGATATTTATTTTATATATTTAAATGCCATTTAACAAAGAAATCAACCAAAAAAATGAGTTCACTTGTCACCTCTGACACACGTGTCATAGGTTCGCCATCACTGCCCTAAATGATCTCCCCAAGTAGAATGAGTGTGAGTCCTTTATGGGGTGTTTTAAGATACACATGAACTCTATGTGCAATGGTCAGTGCAAGAATGGCCTAGTGCAAGTGGAAAGTACATGGACTTGGCATTTAGGCACTACTGTGGATACTCAGCTAGAACCCCGAAGAGCTGTGCAGCCTTGGGTATATGCCTCAACTTCTCTGGCAATCAATCATGCTTATCTCAACAAGGGGTAATAATGGTGCCTCTCTTAATGGGTTGTCGGGAGGATTAAATAAGACCGACCATTAAGTCATTCAATAAAATTTGTTTAAAATGTATCTTTACTGTTGAAAGTATTACAGATGTCCCCTTTGTTCTTTCCCCATTAACCCCTGCAACCCACAGCCTCCCCTCCCAGGTCTTCACCACACTATTGTCTGTGTCCATGGGCTATGCATATATGCGTATAAGTTCCCGGGTTAATTATTTTTATCAAGGTGTTATTATACATCAGGCACTGTTCTAGGAATTGGGACACTGAAATGAATAAAACAGACAAAAAATATATCCATTCTTATGGAACTTCCATTGTAGCAGGGTGAGAAAAACAGTCAACAGTGAATGTACCAAAAACATAATATGTCAGATGGGAGGAGTGGAGACAGCAAGTATAGATGTGTATATGTACAAAGCCTGTGACAATGAGGACGTGTGATAAATCATGTTCACAAGGTCAAACAGCCAAAAGTAAAGGATTGATGAAGATTAGCTAAGGTAGTGTGTGATGCACAAGTGCCTGTCACAGTGTAGGTACTCAAAATTTTTGTTTCTTTCTCCCATGACCAATACCCTCAGTCACACACACACACACACACACACACACACACACACACACACACACACACACCAGCACACATACGGATAGCATCATCTCCTCTTTCCATGTTCAGGGTGGTGACAGATTAAATTCTTCTACCCGAATCCTTCTTCCCAGTCATCCCACAACTCTGTATCAACTGTATGGTTGTGGAGAGGAAACAAGTTTCTTGATGGAGATGAGAAATCAAAACATATGGAGGGTGCTTGTCCAGAGAGCATAAACGACTCTTCATGATAATATAGGAACTAAAGTCTCAAATTAAAAATGAAAGAAGGCAGGATGTAGCTTTTGCTGCTCTCCAACCACAGAGGAGCTTCATTGTTATGCAATCATGGAGAATATTATGTTGATTGGCAAGAGCCTGGCTTTGTAGAAGGGACAAAATTCCCCGCTGCTAATCTACAATGGAATTGTTCAGCGCCAGGCACAGCTTTAATAACATTGTTCTGGGCCACGTTGGATGTAAATATCCCACTCTTCATTTTGTAAGCAATCAAAGGGAAGTTTTATAGACGGGAGAGCATGAACGATTATAATATCTGTGCCAAGGAACACAGGGGCAAAATCGAAAAATCAAAGAACACTGAGCCTTAGAAAGGCTCCGCTTTGTGGCTTATCTCCCATCTCCTCTGTCTGTCCAGCAAGTTGTGCATCAGATATATTACAAAAGGCCACACTTTGAATGTTGCGCTTGACGTTATTAAAAAGCACAGCATTGGCAAATCCGACTGGAGGGGGAAAAACAGACTATTAAGTCTGGATACTGAGATAATCACCCTTCGTTTTGTCACAGTGCCTAGAATGATAAAGGAAGGAAAGGAACTCTTGCTTATTAAGCACCCACTATGTGCTGGATGCCTTGTCTCTGTCAGAAGTAGTATTACATCCCAACTAGGAGTGCTGAACAATGGAACCAGAAAGACCTAGAGCAGTGATGGCGAACCTATGACACGCGTGCCAGAGGTGACACGCAAACTCATTTTTTGGTTGATTTTTCTTTGTTAAGTGGCATTTAAATATATAAAATAAGTATCAAAACTATAAATCTTTGTTTTACTATGGTTGCAAATATCAAAAAATTTCTATTTGTGACATGGCACTGGAGTTAAGTTAGGGTTTTTCAAAATGCTGACATGCCAAGCTCCAAAAGTTCGCCATCACTGGCCTAGAGTCACAACCTAGCTCTTCCGTTTTCTAGCTGTGTGGCTTTGGGCAAGTTACTTAAGCTCTCTGTGCCTGTTTTTCCATCTGTAGAATGAGGATAATAGGTATCCCACAGGATGATTTTGATCTTTATGTAATCTGCACAATAGCCCTGTTACAGGTTGAACTGTGCCCCCACCAAAATATGTTGAAGTCCTAACCCCCAGGACCTATGAATGTGACCTCATTTGGAAATAGGGTCTTTCCGGATGAGAAAGTTAAGATGATCCAACATAACTGGTGCCCTTATAAAAAGGTGAAATTTGGACACAGGGACATAGAGGGAGAATGCCATGTGATGATGAAGGATGGGATGGTGCATTCCCAGCCAACAAAATCACCAAAAGCTAAGAAGATACAAGGAACGGTTGGTTTTCCTAATAGTTTCAGAGAGATCATGGCCCTGCCGACACCTTGATTTGGACTTCTAGCCTCCATAACTGTGAGACAAGAAGTGCCTATTGTTTTATGCCAGCCAGTTTGTGGTACTTTGTTACAGCAGCCCTACCAAACGGATACACCCCTGCCATGGGAATAAAAAGTATTTTTGCCCGGTCAGCGTGTCTCAGCGGTTGAGTGTTGACCCATGAGCCAGGAGGTCATGGTTCGATTCCCGGTCAGGGCACATGCCCGGTTGTGGGCTTGATCCCTGGTAGGGGTATGCATGAGGCAGCTGATCTGTGATTCTCTCTCATCATTGATGTTTCTACCTCTCTCTCCCTCTCTCCCTTCCTCTCTGAAATCAATAAAAATATATATTTTTAAAAAGTATCCTCATTTTTAGATGAAGAACTGAAGCTCAGAGAGGTAAAGTTTATGTCTCCAGATCACTCATCTATAGGTGGTCGAGCTGAGATTTGAATCTGGGCCACTCTGAGCCCGTCTGCCCTCTCTGGTCACTAGGTGGTCTATCAGGAGCAGAGCTCAAAAAGAAAAGGGCAGTGAAGTTAGAACGAGCCCCATCATCACAACCAAGTCCTGGTGGAGGCACCTGGCTGGAGTGGTCTGATTATGAACAGTTCATTAAGTAAAGTGCAGTGAGTGTTGGAGAGTGACTTTTTAAAAAGAATCGACTTTTATTTATAGTGACGTTCCAGTCATTAATTTTGAAGGAAGAAAGCCCAAAGCAGAAGCAGGCTCATTAAAAATTTGACATTAGTAATTTAATTAAATTGGGTCTTTGGGTCCCGTTGCTGAAAATGAACGGTTAGTTCTACACCAGTTCTCAGCCCATTCCCCCTGGTTGGCTCCCTCCCCTCACCTTAGCTTTCTTCTCCAAATGTTTACCTGACCAGCCCCTCCCACCCCCAACACACACACACACACACACCACAGTCACTGCCTCTGCTGCAAGCCAGTAGGATGGGATTATGGGATGCCATATAAACCAGCAGGAGGATCATGGGAAACAACATGGAAGCCAACAGGAGGATCATGCGTAATGCCAAGCAAGCCAGCAGCATGGGATCATGGGAAGCATTAAGGAAGCCAGCAGCCAATTATGGGAAATGCCAAGGAAACCAGCAGTGTGTGATTATGGGAAATGTTAAGCTAAGCTAATGAACAGGCTGATGGAGGTAAATTCTTTTGTCTGGGTCATCTCACTTGTCAGAAGTAGAGAATGGGCAAGGAAGAGCTCTTCCTTAAGGTAACTCACAAAAACAGGCCTCTTGAGGGCGGGGACCCGTGTTGTCTAATTCACTACTCCAAGCACAGTAGGCCCATAGTAAATTTTTGTTCCATGAAGGCATTAATATAAGAATGAATAACTCTCCCAAACAACTAGTTAATGAATACACAACTATGTCCCTACAAGTGCCAGGCACTGTGGTAGACTCCCAGGATAGCCCAGGGACCAGACCAGGCCCCTGTCCTCATGGCATTATAGTCCAGGGGAATGATAACATCTGCCATTTTTTGAGCATCTGCCACGTGCTCAGGCATGCGTCCTTTATTATTGGTAACCTTCTCAGCCACTAGATAATTACTATCCTCCTTTCTCAGTTGAGGAACTAGAGCTCAGAGAAGTCACATGGCTCAAGACGGTGACAGCACCTGGTTTCAGACACAGTCCAAGCTGGTTTCAGTCTGACCGTCACAGCCTCTACACCTGAGCTGTCCTCCTAGAAGGAGAGGAGAAGGAGGAAGGAAAGCTCTCTGCAGGTTCTGAGTCCATTAGGGCTGGCAGAGGGGTTCCTGCCAGGTGTTCCTGGCAACATGGGCAGGAGGAGAGCACTGCAGGGCCTGCGGCCCTCTAGGATCCAGTTGGCCACCTCCACCTCATCTCCACCTCATCATTGCCCCCATCCTGCCTCTCACCCAGGCTCCCCGAGCTCCTAGGCTACCTCTAGCCTCGAGGTCTTTGCACATGACATTTCCTCCCCCTGGCACACTCTGTGGCATAAGCTAGTAATTCTTACTAATCTCAGGGTTCATCATGGGTGGCACCTCTTCCAGGAAGCTGTCTCTGACCTACCTACACTCGGTTTGGTCGGTCCGCTCCCTGGTCCCTATCCCATCATAACACAACATACCATTATCCACCCACATCTTCCACTGAACTGGGAGTGTAGATTCACTTACGTTGCATTTACTGTATACCAGACTCTGTCCCAGGCCTTAACTCCATTTAATTCTCACAACAACCCCATGAGGGAGGAAGGTACTATTGTGATCACCGTCTTATAAATGAGGAAACTGAGGCACAGAGAAATTGAGAGACTTGGTCAAGTTCCCATAGGCAATAAGCCATCAGGCAGGGATGCAAACCTAAGCACTGCGGCTCTCGAGTCTGTACTCAACACCGCCCTCAGGTTCTTCAGCCTCAGCAAATCATCGCTGGGGGAATTAATGGAGAGGTATTTAGATGGGAGTCTGGATGTGGTTGTGACCCCTCGCCCCAGCCCTTTGGGGTCATCCTGGAGTGGTGGGAGCATGACCTTCTGTGCACAGGCAGCTCCGCTTCTGGGGAGAAAGGCAGAGGGTTGGGGGAGTTGGGTCAAGGTGAATGGCAACTCAGACACAGAGGAGCTGCACGCTCCCTCCCTCCTGAATGGGGGGTCACGAAGCTCTCGCACCCTCACCAAGACTGCTTCCTCTGGATAATAAGAGCACTTCCCAGCTGGGGGTGCCTTTGTCTGAGGTCGCACAGTGTACAGCGTGTTCTCCAGCTCCACTTTCTCAGTCGGGTCAGATCAAAACACAAGGCTCTTGCCTTCCCACCTCACTGCCTACACCAGCACTAATGACTCCTTCAGCTCCCCCAACCTCCTGGGCCAGCGTACCCCTCTGGCTGTGAGGACAGACGCACATGAAAGAAAGCACATCGGGTTTAATGAGCAGCTACTCCATGCCGAGCTCCCTGTCCCTTCCATGGTGTTTCTGAGGAGTGTGGAGTCTGAAATCAGGGCAACCAAATCCAGGAGATTAAAGTGCTTCCCAGGGCATCTGGAGTGATGGGATGGATGTACTCCACACCCAGGGCTGTGCAGGAGAAAAGGCAGGAAGCTGGACCTTCTGTTCTAAGTCACAGGTGTGGCTCCTCCTTAGCGTGACCTCTGAGAGTGTTCTGGGACCAGGCGGCCTTGAGGGGGCCAACCCCTTCCCACAGAGGAAAGGCGACGGGTGGGTCGTGCCCAGGCAGGTGCTGCTCTGAAGCAGAGTGTCAGGCTCGAGCCCCGCTCACGGCCGTGTGTCTCTCCCTCTCTCACAGTGCTCCCAAGTCACACGTGTGGAAACCCTGGGCGGGTGCCCAACGGCATCCAGCAGGGCTCCACCTTCAACCTGGGCGACAAGGTCCGCTACAGCTGCAACCCCGGCTTCTTCCTGGAGGGCCACGCCATCCTCACCTGCCACGCGGGCTCCGAGAGCAGTGCCACGTGGGACTTCCCCCTGCCCTCCTGCAGAGGTAGGTTCCAGGCCGGGTCCTGTGGGAGGGAATGCTGGAGCCTTCAGTGGGACCCAGTCTCTAGTGAGGGAGCTGTACCATCCACTCCAGCAGGGCCTGGGGGCCTCACTCGGGGAGCCCATGCCTGGGGGACCCCAGGCATTCTAGGGTCTTCTCACCCTGACCTGACCTCCTAGCCCTCAGGTGTGCACTCTCTCACTCTCTTTCCCTATATCAACAGTCTGCCCTCACCCCCTCCCCTCCTGTCTCAGAGGAAACATGGTTTCTCTCCCCGTCACAGACCAGCTCCTCATGTGCGTGGATCTCTCTCCCAGCTGCTTTCCTTCTGACCTCACCCTGGCAATTAGTTCTTCTCTTTCCTATAAACCCAACCCCTCCTCCTATTTAATGGTGTCCTCCTCTCCGTCTGCAAATATGCTCAGAATGTCTTTACTCCAACAGTCATCACCCCCAAAAATCCCACCTCCCTTCAATGCGACATCCGCCTCAGCCCCCAGCTAGGGTGAGAAGCTTGGTGTGGTTTCCCCAGGTCTTTGTCAATTTTGGCTGTTATTTGTATCTTATCTGATAATAAAAGTAACACATGATCGCTCTGGCTGGCTGCTCAGTGGTTATAGTGTCGGCCAGCAGACTGAAGGGTTGATTCTGGTCAGGGGCACGTACTTCAGTTGCAGGCTCAAACCCTAGTGCCAGTCAGGACACGTGTGGGAGGCAACCAATCGATGTATCTCTCTCACGTGGATGTTTCTCTCTGTCTCTCCCCCTTCCTTCCACTCTCTCTAAAAATCAATGGAAAAAATATCTTCAGGTGAGGATTAACAATAGCAAAAACATAGTAACACATGATCAGTTTTAAATAATCTTAGAAAATAACAGAAAAGAATAAAGGAGAAACAAAATGTATCTGTTTCAACCACAATTTTCATGTCTTTCCATTTCCTTTCAGTACATATATTATGAATAGATACATAATTAAGATTATAATGCAGGAACATGGTTTTTTATTCACCTTTTAAAATCTGGTGGTGCACCCTGGGCCAGCAAGCTTCCCTGTACTACCAGAAACGCCAGCATCGTGAAAGCTCTGTGCAGCCTGGCTCCCTCCCCACCTCCCATTCAGTGCTCTGCAGGCCGACCTCTGCCCCCGGCATTCTGCACCTTGTTGCCAGATCAGATGGGAATTGTGCTGGCCCTTATATTCTTTGACCTCTCTACAGCCTTTGCACTATTGATCACTCTTTTCTCCTTGCAATTCTCATCTTTAAATTCTGTGGATCCCAGAGACCCAGATACAGGTCTGGGAAGATCATTTGATGGAGTTGAGAAATAATTGAAACAAGGAGCTCTCCTGGGGTTCAGATTTTACCTTTCTCTTAGAGGAAGATGTTCTGTAATTACTCCCACCGTGTGCACACACCCTTCCCACAGTCTATACCGGGATGGAAAATATATGGCACATACATCTCTTCCCACTCTAATGGCGGGCAAGACTAATTGATTAGAGCACCCTTTCTGCTTGAGTCCAGACACTGTTGTGCGTTCCTTTCCAACAGGCAAGCCACAACCAATCAACCTGGGTTGACTTGAAGGGGTCCACTTGACTCCACGTTTGTTTGGCCCTCCTCAACCGACAGTATTGGCCTCAGCCACCTTGGCCTTCTTGGTGGGGCCTGAGGCAACTGGAATCTCTTGTCCTGCCTTCCTAAGTCCCTTCCTCTCAGGCCCTGTTTCTCATGTGGGCCATGCCTCTTTAGTCACATGATCTGTATCAGGAATGACCGGACCAATTACGGAATTTGTATGGCCAAACCGATCAGGCCCCTACATACAGGTGAATGGCCCTGAGTGTCTAACCCCAACCTGCAGCTGCTGCATTCACCCTTAGCGCATCCGTGCCCACCCCCCATGTAGAGAATGTCAGGTTAACAGACTGACCTTCCTTCCACGGAGGGGCAACAGAGCTTTGACATGATAATAGAAATCACGATAGTGAACAAATACTGACGCTGTGAAACAGAAACCAAGTCTCTCCCGTTTACAGCACCATAACCGTCAGACACTGTTGATCAATATGGAAACTAAAAACAAATGTAGCGCAAGTATCAGAGGCGCAGGGGCTGTCCGCCTGCCCTGGGAAGATCAATTCACACCAACATCCCATCCCAATGTGGTGCAAACCACCATCCCTCTCAGAATCTTCCGGAAGCAGTGTCAGCTTTAGCTTCTTCTCAACCTTGAACTCACTGCTGTGCCTCACTCCCTGGGTTCTGCTTTGCCAACTTAGGTCAGGATCTTGGCCCACGTTTGTGACACTCCCTCCCAAATAAAGCAAAAATAAAAACAAACCCACTAACAGAGGTGTTTCATGAAGCACAGCCTTTATTGAAGGTTTGTGGCAACACAGGCAGTTTGCCTCACAGCCAGGCAAATGGCTTAGAATGAAAGTCTGAGCGGCCCAGAGTCTCCCCATCTTTTAGTCTCTTCTCCCTGGAAGCTTCTCCCTGGCTCTGGCTCCTCAGGCTCCCGCTTCCCCTGTGGGGTGCTTACACCTTCTGCTCCTCCTTCAGCCTCCTCCACGTTGCAGCCTCTGGACCTTGGCCCGTTTCGGCGCCTCTGTTGGCTTCTCAGGCCCAGGAGCCCGGTCTCGCCTTGGCTTTGCCTTCTCCCTCCAGGCTGGTTAACAGAATGTCAGGTTAACAGACTGACCTCCCTTCCACGGAGGGGCAACAGAGCTCTGACATGATAATAGCAATCAGGATAGTAAACCAATACTGACGCTGTAAAACAGAAACCAAGTCTCTCCCGTTTACAGCACCATAGCCATCAGACACTGTTGATCAATATGGAAACTAAAAACAAATGTAGTTTGTCCCTTCCCCACCCATGCGAGGCTAGGGTGGTCTTTTCCTGCATGAAGAGGCTTTCACCTGGAAGAAACTCTGGGGATGGCTGTTAAAGTAGCTTTTTTGTTAATTCACCAGTGAAAGACAAGTGATGAGGGCCGTAATCCGGTCATTCCTGATGCAGATCATGTGACTACAGAGACGTGGCCCACATGAGAAACGGCCTGAGAGGAAGGGACTTAGGAAGGCAGGACAAGAGATTCCAGTTGCCTCAGGCCCCACCAAGAAGGCCAAGGTGGCTGAGGCCAATACTGTCGGTTGAGGAGGGCCAAACAAATGTGGAGTCAAGTGGACCCCTTCAAGTCAACCCATGTTGATTGGTTGTGGCTTGCCTGTTGGAAAGGAACGCACAGCAGTGTCTGGACTCAACCAGAAAGGGTGCTCTAATCATTTAGTCTTGTCTGCCTCTAGGACAGTGGTTCTCAACCTTCTGGCCCTTTAAATACAGTTCCTCATGTTGTGACCCAACCATAAAATTATTTTCATTGCTACTTCATAACTGTAATGTTGTTACTGTTATGAATCATAATGTAAATATCTGATATGCAGGATGGTCTTAGGCGACCCCTGTGAAAGGGTCGTTCGACCACCAAAGAGGTCGCGACCCACAGGTTGAGAACTGCTGCTCTCGGAGGTCTTCTTCGCAGATGGACTCAGGGCCCACAGTCTGCACCTGCAGGCCTGAGGCAGCTGTGACTAGCCTTTCAGTGGGAGGCGTGGGCTGGGATGACACTGCTCCCCTAGCTCACATCACAGCAGTGATTTGCGGGCATGGGGCACCTTCTCATGACATGACTTCCCCCCAAGCCTCCCCAGAGTCTCTTTTTGCCTCAGACGATGGCAATATGTGGCTTCTTCCCTACAAACGTCTTGCCTCTCTTGGAATTGCTCAGCCACTGCATAGCTTCTAATTGTTGTTTCGGGGGCGGCACTTTGATTTCTACCTCCAACCCTGCCCTGTGTCCCTAGCTTCAGGCCCACATGGGACCAAACACTACTGAACCCTTCCCAGAGTGAGCCTCAAATGAGGCATATCTAAAACCTAACGTTCTCTGTTTCCCCAAACCTGCCCTTCAGGCTGCCTCCCCCAGCTCAGGGAAGAGTGTCACCATCTAAGGTGGTCTGGCAGACACCCTAGAGTCACCTTACACTCTTCCCCTTGGCTCCCTGCTCATCGGCCACCATGTCCTGGCGAATCTCCCTCTGCACTGGCCTCTCCTCCCCGCCTCCACCACTATTTAGACAGAGGGCCCTGGCTTGGGATGGCCCAGGCCCTCTCATCTCTCACCTTCTCACTGCAAAAGGTCCATCACTGGGCAGCTGTCCCCCAGCCCCTACCACACCCCCCCAAACCATTCTCCGTGGCCGAGCGACCTTTCTAAGACGCAGATCTGACAGGACCACTCATTGCTTAGAATCCTGCCAGTGGGTCTTCATCACTGACAGGGTCAAGTTCACATTCCTCAGCATGGAGCACCAGGCCCTTTCCACCAACCTTCCTGCATCCTCTCTGAGCATCTTCAGTCATAGCAGAGATTGCTCCCTCTGGAACTCACCAGGAAAGCCAGCCCAGGATGCAAATCTTGCTTTCAGAGGGGCTTTGAGCCCGAGACCCCTTGGTGCCTGAGGGGCTGAGGTGTGGCTCTCCCAGCGCCTCCACCCACCCCGTGCTTCAGGCCCATTCCTCTATTCTAATTCGCCACAAGCTTTAAGAATAGCCTGAGAAGCACCCTCAATCATGTGAACGACTTCCTGGAAGAGGTTTTGTAAACTGCCCTTCCTTAGGAGGCGAAGCTAAACCAGAGCTGAGGGTGCTCACCGTGGGCTGCGCTGTGCCAGGAGCCGTGGTCACGCCAGAGTTAGCGGGTTCACACTCAGGCAGGATTAGAGCCTTTTGGTCTTCCTTCCTCTCATGTGGAACTCTCAAGGGCTGGCATCTGTGAGTGGATAAACCTCATCCTCTGGGCAGTGGTTCCTAAATGTTTGCTGAGTGAACGGATGGCTGGATGGGTCTACTTCACCATCAGGATTATGCAGGATCATCCAAAGGGAAATGACTGGCCTGGGTTAGCCCACCTGCCCAGCAGCTCCGAGTGACGCAAGGTCTTTGCATCCAAGGAGCAGGAGGGAGGACTGTGTACCTCCGCTTGGTACAGGAAGTGCCATGTGCCTGGCTGAATGGTGGTCTTAGCCTGGGGACACAGCTCAGACTAAGAGGGAATAGAGACCAGCTGGGCTCGGGGGGGCAGAGCAGGTGTGAGGCTGACCTCCAAGGAGGCCCATCCCCAGGTCCAAGGAGCCTTGGTCCAGCAGGCAGAGGGAAGGAGACAGCCTGTGACCACCCTCTGTGTCACTCTGTACCTTTTCAAAGGCAGAGGTCCCTGGGAGGCACTGAGCTCCGTGGAACCTCTTTGATCCACAAGAAGGAATACCATGTGGATTTCAGCAACCAGCCTCTTGACTGGTGAGGGGTATTGGCCCTGGATCAAAGAAGACCGCATGGGGAAGGAGCAGGGTTCAGATGTGCTGGGGCTGAGAGGCAGGTGGCGGAAAGAAAGCCGGAGCAAGAAACGCTTGGCCTCTGAGGTTCAAGCCAAACACTGCAGGCTGCCACCAGACCTGGGAAAACAGGCATTTGGTCTGCATAAGCTTGGGCTGCAAGTGCTGAGCTGACTTCCAAATTTCAGGGGGGGAACCTGCAGAATGTGAAGCAGAAGCATTGTGTCTGGTCTGGAAGAGCAGGCAGTCAGACAGGCCAGGTTCAGCCCTGGCTATGCCGGCTCCCAGCTGGGGTTGCCGGTGTGTTGCTGACACCTCTCTGCGTTTTAAAGTGAGGCATGAGTCCTGGCCTTATAAGGGTGACTGCATACTCATTCATTTGCTCAGGATTCAGTGACATTTTATTGAGTGCCTATTATGTACAGGAAAAAGTAGGGTTGGGTACTATCAGCGGTTTCAGGCATCCACTGGGGGTCTTGAAATGTTATTCCCCACAGAAAACGGGGGACACTCTCTATGGAAGAAGTCTGATGGTAGCAGAAATAGTGATGCTCTCTCCCAGCCAGTGTGGCTCAGTGGTTAAGCATTGACCTATGAACCAGGAGGTCACGGTTGAATTCCCAATAAGAGCATATGCCCAGGTTGCGGCCTTGATCCCCAATGTGGGACATGCAGGAGGCAGCCAATTGATGGTTCTCTCTTATCATTTACTAGAGGCCTGACGCATGAAATTGGTGCGTGGGTACGGTCCCTAGGCCTGGCCTGTGATCAGGGCTATCTTCCCCAGATGCCCACAGCCAGCCCTGACCCCCATCGCCACCCACCTCCGGTTCCCTGTTCACCATGGTGTGATGGGTGCCTGATGGCCCTGGGAAGGGACCGAGAGGTCGGCTGTTCTTCCCCACCCCCCTTGTCCTCTGTGTATGTGTGTGTCAGGGGGAGCAGGGCCTTGGTCTGGTGCCTTCGCAGCGTCCCCCACCACCCCCGTTACCCATTCACCATCGGGTGATTGGAGCCTGCTGGCTGGGGAAAGGGACCGAGAGGTGGTCAGTGCGCCTCTGTAGTGACTGGTCCAGTGGTCGTTCTGGTTGTTCTGCTATTAGGGTCAATTTGCATATTACCCTTTTATTATATAGGCTGTTTCTATCTCCCTTTATTTTCCTCTCTGAAATCAATAAGAATATTTTTTAAAAGAAATAGTCATGCTCTCAAGCAATTTCTTAATTTTAAGGGCAGTCCTTGATAGAACCATGAATAAAGGGTCAGAATCCAGAGCCTCCAAAAGAGTGGACTGGTGAGGTTGAGCAGGTCATTGGGGCCCCAGGAGGGACACTGAGCTACACAGTACAAGGAAAGGGGGAGCACGGTGGCTGTGGGGCCTCTTGCCCTGGCTCAGTCTGTCTTGCACTTGACTTGTCAGGCGGTGGCTTCTTACAGATCCCCAGGCCCTAATGGGATTTTATTTCCTCAGGGGCTGAGTAGCCTTGAGGAGAGAGGATGTGGATGGAAGCCCAATGCTGAGGACCTGAAGCTTGCAAGGATCCAGGGGTGTGTGCCGGAGTGGGATATGGGGGAATAGAATGCAGGTTCCTCCATCCCTGCCTGAGATTTGTGAGTCATTAGAGAGTCCACAGATGTCAAAGGGGGCGGAGGGATAGTTGTCTAAAATTATGGTTAATTGAAGAAATTTCAGTGAAATAAAGTCGATCGTAAATAAAGTCATAAACTTAGAAAGGAAACTATCAGCTTTACACACCTGCACCCTAGAATACACATGACTTAATGGCAGTGCAGAATGCCCATTGCCAGAGAAGGAGAAAGTGTAAATTAATGCTTTAGGACTGTGGTGTCAGCTGAAGGTTATATTTTATGACTCCGAAGTTGTAACCATGAAATATGAGGCCTTATTTAAAGTGTGAGAACATCTCCAAACAACTTTTACAGCATCTTCAATCAACATGGGCAGAGCGGGAACAGGGGTGTCAGAGGAGCGCAGCATCAGGGATGACTCACGTGGCAAAGGTGCCATCTTCAGGGTACACCCGTGGCTCTGCCAGCGGATCTCATTTCCCGAGTCCTCGGCTCCAGCATGGTCTAGGAGTCATTATTGGAACCAGGATGTTTGAAGATCTGAGGATGGCTCACCACGCAGGGAGGTACGGTGTATCAGGGTACACCCGTGGCTCTGCCAGCGGGTCTCATTTCCCGAGTCCTCGGCTCCAGCATGGTCTAGGAGTCATTATTGGAACCAGGATGTTTGAAGATCTGAGGATGGCTCACCACGCAGGGATTTACGGTGTAGTAGAGGAGACCACAGTTCTGGGCCACAGAAACACCTGGATACTCCAGCCAGAGGGAGGCTGCATGGCAGGGATGACTTGGGGCCCAGCTGGCTTAGAATAGAGCAATGAGGATGGGTGACTGAGCCAAGAGCCACTCAGGACAGACAGGACTTGGTTGCTGGTTGGTTGTGGGGTGTAGGAGGAGTTGGGGATGCCCCCAGCTCTGGCCTGAAGGCACTGGGTGACTGGTGCCATCCTTCAAGACAGGAAGCCAGAGGAAGGCTGGGTTAATGAGAGGAGGGGACGAAGATGGTCTTGGTCGGGTTGAGGTTGAGAACTATGAGGGTATCCTGTGGTTTTCTAAACAGGAACTAGGCAGGAGACTGTAGGGCCATTATCTTTCCCCAAGACCTGCTTCCCCTCCACGTTCCCTGCTGTTGCCTTATCCACCTAGATGCGCAGTGTAGGCCAGGGCCTGGTTGGTGACTTCATGACGGTGCTGGGGCCCGCTCAGTCTCCAGGGGCTCGGGGTCCCTGCTCTCCCAACACCACTCCCTGGCCCTCTTTACTCGAGGGTCCCACCCCCTGGCTGCTCTTTCTCAGCCTCCTCTCAGGTGCCCTGGCTTCTGTCTGCGGCCCATCAAATGTCACTTCTGTCCCGGGTGTTCTCCACTCCCGGTGGCCAGTTCCGCCTTCATCCTGCTGACTCCCTGCCTTGCAGGCTCCAGGCTCCAGGTCCTCTCAACTTTGCTCCAGGCCCACGGCATGGCCGTCTCTCAGGAACTCCCACTCGGCATGGGAAGGGCAGACAGCTCTGACTAGGAAGTCCCTAACACGCCGCCCTCACCCACTTCAGCTGCCCTGTTCTACCTGTTTCCTCTGCCCACGTCACTCTCTCCCTTGAGGCCTGCCAGGCAGTCAGATCTCAGTTGAAGTGTATCCTGCCAAGTTGGATACACTTCCCCTTCTCTGGCTTCTCATTTCTCTCAGTGGAAAGCCCGAATCCGTACAGAGGCTCTCTGTGAGGCCTCGTTCCCTGCACCCCCTCCTTGCATCCACTACTCCAGCCCCATGGGTCCCTTGATGCTCTTCAGCGGTGCCTCTCTGCACCGTGGCCTTTGCACTTGCTGTTCCATCTGGAATGCTCTTCCCCCAGATAGCCACATGGCATCCTCTCGCTCTCCTCCAGGCCTTTGCTCACATGTCAACTTCTTCGTGAGGCCCTTTCTGAAATGTCCAGACCCCCACTCCCCATCCTTCTGCATTTATCACTACCTCACTCACCCATAGGCTTTCACTCTTTTTCTTGGGTATTGCCCGTTTCCTCTGACTAAAACGTAAGTTCCAAGAGAGTAGGGGTTTGTATTGGTTTTATTTTCAGATAAATCCCCAGTACCTAGAATAGTGCGTGGGGCATGGAGGCACTCAGTAATCACCTGTTGAATGAATGTCTCTACACAAACATTGCTTCCCTGAGTCCCATGTGCATCTCTGCTTTGACACCTTGGCTACAACAATTCTGGTGTCACTGCGTGTTCGCTGGGTGCCCCCACTCTGAGAAACGCTCAGGGGCAGAGATGAGATGAGTTTTTCACAATGTAGTACTGTCCATAGCCCAGTGTTTGGCACACACAGTAGGTGCTCTGTTAATGGATGTGGGAGGGAAACATTCATGAGTACCTACTGAGGGATGCCCCTTCATATCTGTGCTCATACATACCCCAGAGTTGGAATTTGGAAATGGGCTTATTCTCTTCAAATAGACCTTGACCCTGTGGAATGGCATAATTAAGAACAATTCAGGAGCTCTGAATAAACGCACTTTGATCTCCATCTCACACTACTCCTGTGTATCCAGCTGTCATCTCATTCTCTCCACCAGGACATCCCACAGACACGCCCAGCCCTGGTGGCCTTCCACACCGTGACATGCTCCCTTCCTGGGATCCCTGCCACAGGGAATGACACCTTTCGTCCATCCATCCATGCTCAGGACAGAAACCTGCAGTTCATACCTGTAGATTTTACGTCCTAAATATCTGTCAAAGAAGTCCTCTCCCACCTTCCCATGGCCTTAGCACAGATCTCATCTGGACTTACCTGGACTTAGGCAACTATGGCCTCCCCACAGCATCCTGCCCCTTACCTGACTCAGACCTCCTCTGTGCCACAGACACAGAAATCTTTCTAAAATTCCCACTCAATCCTATTTCTTCACTACCTTTGATCCTTAAGGTGAAGTGGGATGTAGAGGAGAACTTAGCGTTTGCTGGGCGTCTACCACATGCCAGTCACTGGTGAATGCTAGGCCCTGTCACATTCATTGTCCCGTTGAGTTATCATAACAAACGGTTGTGTAGAGAAGTGAAAGGACTCAGGGAAACAAATTGCCCAGGGTCACGTGGCCTGGAAATTGTGGAGCCTGAATTTAGATCTTGATCTTTTGACCTTAAAATCCATTTTCTTCCCAATGTACTCCTCTGTGCCCATTGTTCTCTGTCATGCTGCTCCTACATTTCCAGTACCATGGCCCATTATTCCTCTCTGTGATAAACCTTCTAGAGCTACTTATCTTAGACATGCCTTTTGCTTTCATGTTTCTGTGCTGATGATATTTGGGTCCCTCTTCTCTTAAATACCTTGCCCTTTCTTCTCTAGCTAGTGAACTCTTATTCATCCTTCAAAACCCAACTCTAATAGCACCTCCTCTGTTAAGCTTTCCCAAACTGACTTACCCAAACAAAGTAATTGTTGCTTTACCTATGTCCTCAAAGTGTGAATTGTACTCCTGGGAGACAGAAGAGTATATTGGTTAAGAGCATAGGCCCCAGAATCAGACCCTAGGGCTTAGGAGTCCAGTTCCTTTAATCACTATGAGCTATGTCACCTTTAGCAAATACCTGAATCCCTTTGTGCCTTGGTTTTCTTACCGATAAAATTGGAATGACATTCTATAGGGTCATAGTGAGGGTTACTGTGAAAGACACAGGGTAGTTAGAATAGTGCCTGTTGTGGTATGTGCTCAGTAAACATTAGCATTTATTATTATCACTCTGCTGCCTCTGATACCCGGTGGAACTCTGATACTACATTTTTCCTTTCTTTCTGATTTAGTCCATATCTTTAATAGCACATGCTAAGTGTATTGTGATCACTTTCATAAAGGCTCCTGGAGGGCAGGCTGCCCAGTGAGTAAGCAGCAGGGGAAGGATTCAAACTGAGGTCTACAATAATTCCACAGCCAATGCTCTCAGCTATCATTTGTGAGAACATGTTCCTCAGATCATTTTTTCTGACTATCAAGTCTCAGCTGGGAGCAGCGAGATGACACCAGGTTACACTGCAGGGATAAGTAAAACATGGTCCCCATCCTTGGGGACTCCTAGTGGAGCTCAGATTCAGAGTGGAAGACAGATAAGTGAACAGGCCATTCAAACAGTGTGAGCTCTAGCCGTTTTGGCTCAGTGGGTAGAGCATTGGCCTGCAAACCAAAGGGTACTGGGTTCAATTCCGGTCAAGGGCACGTACCTTGGTTGCAGGCTCCTCCCTGGCCAGGGCCCCGGTCGGGGCACATGCAGGAGGCAACCAATCGATGTGTTTCTCTCACATTAATGTTTTCATTTTTCTCTCTCCCACTCTCTCTAAAAATCAATGGGAAAATATCCTTGGATGAGGATTAAAAAAAAATTATAAGAACAAACAGTGTTAAGTATCACATCTGAAGTCGGACACATTGCTGAGGGAGCCCAGAGGAGAGAGCAGTTTCTAAAAGCTTGGGCAAAAAAGGCTTTCTCATAGGTGGCCTTGGAGTTGGGTCTTAACACATGAGAATAGTGGCTCTGGACAAAGGACACCCGTGGCAGAGGGAATGGTCTGACGGAGGGCAGGAGGTCTGAATGTGCGCAGTGCTGACACCGAGCTGGCCTGGGGGCAAAGGGCAGGAGGAGAGATTGTAGATGTCCAGCCAGCCAGGCTGTGGTGGGCCTGGGATGCCCTTTGACTTCCGCCCCAAGGAGAAGGGTTGAGTCTTTTTTTGTTCCATTACATCTGAGGTCTACTAAGATCTGGGGGGAAGAACCATCCTATTCACCACAGTTGTGAATACAGAAGTAAATGTGACAGCTGATTTCGACGTCATCCTGGAGCAGTGTGGTGTAGTAGTTAAGAATGTGCTCTGAAGGGCAGAGTTCAAATCCCAGCTCCTCGGCTGTGTGACCACGGACAGGTTGCTTAACCTCTCTGTGCCTGGTTTTTTCATCTGCTCAGTAAGAACACTGATACCTAAAATTCTCAGAACAGTGCCTGGCACGTGGTAAGGGCTATGAAAGCGTAGGTATCATTATCATTAGGCCAATTCAGACTGGGATCTCGGCCCATCCTGTCTGTACATCAAGTTTCAGGACCGTCTGCTTCTCACCATGAAGTGCACAGTGAGTACTAGGCCTGCAAACAGGACCAACTCACGTGAGCCTCTTGCCTCTTGCCCACAGCGGATGATGCCTGTGGTGGGACCCTGAGGGGCCAGAGCGGCATCATCTCCAGCCCCCACTTCCCCGCGGAGTACCACAACAATGCCGATTGCACATGGACCATCCTGGCCGAGCTGGGAGACACCATCGCTCTGGTCTTCATTGACTTCCAGCTTGAGGACGGTTATGACTTCCTGGAAGTCACGGGGACCGAAGGCTCCTCCCTCTGGTAAGCACCATGCCCACCCCTGCCCTGCCCTGCCCTGGGGGCTGGGCCTTGCTGGGATGCAGTCTCCTCAGCGCCTGGACCTGCAGCCCAGGGCCGGGCCCCTTTGCCACTTCTCCCACCCACCATGGGAAGATTTTCCTCTCATTACAGTGAGACATCACTGCATATTTTTAGAGCCCAGGTGAATTTACAGTGATTTTGGTACCTGATTTGAAGCATGTCCTGCTGAAGAATTTCATGATGGGTTTTGATCAGAGTAACTTGCATTAAGACTAGAAATGTTCTGCTCTCAGGATGTGGACAGGGTCTTGGGGAAATGATTTGAAATATTGTTCCATTTCTGGGAGACATATTTATAGCGTCCAACAAAGGGAATAGAACCTTAGGTGGCAGTTGCTCTTCCCTCTCCCTGGGCCCTGAGAGAGGAAAGGCGTTAGGTCTGGGTTTCTGAAGGGAAGGGTCAATCTGCTCCCTGTGGCTCTAGTTTTACTAAAAAGCGCTGCTTTCCTGTGTTGTGCCCATCAGCCCTGGAGACCCTTGATGCTGACAGGCCGGAGGAGAGTGGTGATGAAGACTTACCGGCCTTAGTTGCTTTTACTCTTACTAGTGGCCCGGTACACGAAATTCGTGCACATTAAAAGGGGGATTCATTAGAGGAAATATTTTAATATTGCTATTTTCCCTTTCTCTATAATAGAAGTGTCAGAGATGAAAGAAAATTAGTAAAATATATATGATAATCTTCCTCCTGTCAGAGTCTGGGGTGCACCACAGGACCTAGAGTCAAGTCCCCACCCACCCACATGCGCCTCAGGATCGCATCAGACCCAGACCCGGCCAGCCCCCCTCCATTGGGCTAGATCCAGACCCGACCGGTCCCAGCCTTGTCAGGCCCTGCCGGGCAGGGGGGCGCAGCCTCAGGTCCCCCAGCCCAGGCCAGGGCGGGGGGCGTGCCTTGAGGTCCCCCGTCAAGCCCCGCCGTGGCCTGAGATCCCCTGTCAAGCCCTTCTGGGCAGGGGGCGCAGCCTCAGGTCCCCTGTCAAGCCCTGCCGGGTAGGGGGCATGGCCTCAGGTCCTCTGGCCTGGTGCTGGGGCAGGGGGCATGGCCTCAGGTCCCCAGTCAAGCCCTGCTGGGTGGGGGGCGTGGCCTGAGGTCCCCCGTCAAGCTCCCGGGAGGGGAGGTGGGGCGCAGCCTCATGTCCCTGCTGATTGCTTATTAAGGCTCATTAAGGGAACTCAGCCTCCACTGTGGGTGCAGCCATCTTGTGTTATGGAAACCCCTGCCTCTGCTGTGGGCGCAGCCATCTTTGTGGTGGAGTGTTGGTCAGTTTGCATATTCCTTCTTTATTATATAGGATAGATTTGGACACAAGGGACATGCCAGTCTGAGGTTGGCTTCAGGAAGGATCCAGCTTCCTGCTTGGATGACAAGCATTGGGGTGATGGCGGGGCGTTTTGAATGCTTGCTTGTGTTATCCTTGTGGCTGTGTTAGGAGGGCATCGGGGGCCTATGGCAGCACATAAGGAGCCAGTAGGAGGACGTGTCCAGATGTGTCCAGACAGGATGGATCACAGACAAGATGGGCATCTTTGCAGCCTTCCCCTTTGCACAGCGTCAGGGGAAGGCAGGGCCCGGTCCCCTCGGATGAGGGCAGGGGGTGTGTCATGAGGCTGCTGAGTGAAGCAGGAAGTGGGTATCTGGCAAGCGTGGTGATCAGTGGGGCTGAGGAGGAAGAAGGAGAGGATGGAAGGAAGGAAAAGGAAGAATGGAAGAATACAGGAGGCAGGGGCACATGCATGGAGTCAGGTTTTGTGCCGTTGAGTCAGACCTGATCCTTTGAGGATGAGAAAATCCAACAAGCCCACGGTAGGAGCCAGGTGTGACTGTTTGAAAGGGAAGAAGTGGAAATGACTTCTCCCAAATATGGACTCTAAAATTAGGGACCGATGTAACCCTGAGAACTTTGGAAGGCAAACTGACCAGAGAGCCAGAGCCTTGGTGGTGTAAGCTTGTTCATGAACTTGACCAGGTCATTTACTACCCGGGATGGGGTGTTGAGAGAAGCACTTGTGAGCTGAAGAGTGAAATTGCTGTGTGGATGTTGAAGTTCTAGTCTGAGGGTAGCAGCTGGACATGGGGAGCCAGGAGTTGGGGTGAAAGTCCAGATGACCCTTCACAGAGCTGCAACCCCGGGGACCTGCCCAGTCTGAAGATCCTCTGTCCTGCTGCCTCTTTTTGCCAAATACCTGTTTTTCTTTTTTTTTTTTTTTTTTTTTTACTATCAACAGCACCAATTTTTTTTTTATTGCTTAAAGTATTACAAAGGGTATTACATATGTATCCATTTTATCCCCCCGCCCTAGACAGTTCCCTAGCCTCCCCTATCCCCCAGTGTCTTATGTCCATTGGTTATGCTTATATGCATGCATACAAGTCCTTTAGTTGATCTCTTACCCCCCTACCTCCTGCCCCCCAACCCTCCCCGGCCTTCCCGCTGCAGTTTGACAATCTGTTTGAGGCAGCTCTGCCTCTGTATCTATTATTGTTCAAAAGTTTATAATGGTCTCTATTGTCCATGAATGAGTGAGATCATGTGGTAAATACCTGTTTTTCTTATGATAAATGTAATGTATATGCTCCTCATAGAAAATATGAAAAACATAAAAAGTTATAGAGAAGTGAATAACAGGTATTAAAATGTTGATGTATTCTCCTTTGGCGTTTTGCTTTGCCTAGATCAAGCTAGCTGGCTACTTAAATATATTTTAATATTCCACAATTCGGATCTTAATATGTCTGTAGTTATGTATTTTTAATTTAACATTAGATCAGGACAATCTTTCAATATCATTACAGATGCTTCCAAAATATAACAGGTGTGATAGTAGTATCATATATATTGAGCATTTATTATCAACATGTGGCAGGCTGCTTCTAAACTCTTATGGCTATAATTTCATTTCATCTTCATAAAAATTCTATGAAGTGGATAGCATAATTGTCCTCCTTTTACAGATGAGGAAAATGAGGCCCAGAGAGGTTGTGTGACATGCCTAATGTCACACAGCTAGTAAGGCAAAGAGCTGGGATTCAACCCCAGGTTAGTTGGCCTGGAAAGCCCATTATAGCCATGACAACACTGGGATTGCCGGGGCTCTGGGGCATTCCCTCGTCAGACTGTGCGGACTTTACGCATCAGCTCTCTTGTTTGGCAGTTCCCAAGTTTTCTCTTCTGTAAACAGATGCCAAGATGAATATCCCTGCCTATTCCCTCTCCTCCAGTCTGAAGGCCTCCTCGACTCGTTTGTTTTTCCGTGGGCCAAACGGTCTCCCACAGCTTCAGCTCCCCAGGTGTGGGTCTACACGTTGTCCAAACTTCTGGAGTGAAACAAATCTGAAAGAGTATTCCTTTTCCTATTAAGTTACTCAGTGGGGAAGGAATTAGGCAGAGGAAATCGTTAGGGGAGCCATTCAGAACTCTTTGCTATAAGATTAAATTATAATTATTTACAGGGCTGGTATCGCCGCTGCCAGACAGGATGCATTTCTTGTTCTAATTTATCCTTGCATAGCAATTATGGATAAACAAACTTGGACGCGCAAGATGTATGTGCAAAGAGCCCAGGCTCTCCCCTGCCCATTCTTTGATGGATCCCTGAATTCTTGTGAACGTGCAGCGCGGCTGGTTTACAAGTGCTCTTCTCTTATCAGCTCACATTAAGATGGTAGGATGTTCTCTTGAGTTCTGCACCAAGGTCCAGAAAGACAGCAGATCCTGTTAGAAAAGATGGATTTGAAAAACTCACCTGGTGAGAAGAAAGAGATACCTGTGAGAGAGAAGTCCGCTCCCTCCCTCCCTGGTAGGAAGTCCCACTGGTTCGGAAGGGCGGGAGGGGTGGTATGGAATGTCCTGACTCAGTTTCCACAGGCCTCTTCTCCCCCAGGTGGGACAACAGGAGAGTTTTGATTAGGGTTCAGATTGTTTAAATTTCATGGACCAGTAAAATTTCCAAACAGTTAGGGAAGCAAAATGTTGGTAATTTTTTATTTTGCCAAGTAAGGATATTAGAGAAAAACTTGCCAACTCCTTAGAACATGATTTCATAAAACAAAGGATAATCCAAAGCCAAAAACGTGGCTCCATTGGGAGCCTTGTGCTGACAGTGAAAGACGGAGTTGGAGTAGAGCTCACCTGAGTGAAAGACGGAGTTGGAGGAGAGCTCACCTGAGTGAAAGAGGGAGTTGGAGGAGAGCTCACCTGAGTGAAAGACGGAGTTGGAGGAGAGCTCACCTGAGTGAAAGACGGAGTTGGAGGAGAGCTCACCTGAGTGAAAGACGGAGTTGGAGGAGAGCTCACCTGAGTGAAAGACGGAGTTGGAGGAGAGCTCACCTGAGTGGAAGACGGAGTTGGGGGAGAGCTCACTGTGTGTCCGTAGCGACACGCATGTGATACGTATCCATCAGTGGGTTGCCACTCGCTCCCTTTTTGGAATTCTTGGCTGACCTCTGGGAATCTGATAGTATATGTTTGGATAGGAATGGCTGCTATGGTGAGCACTGAACCTTGTAACTGACATGTTGAGAGAGTCCCAAATCTTTTACACTTATTCTCCTTTATGTTAGTTGCTTGTTTTGGTGACTGACCATAAGCAAAAGCTGGGTTTGAATTGACTGAGAGTTACAATCCAGACGGTATATTTGGTATTATTTCCTTACTACACATACACAGCCAAATCAGCCCTGACACACACCCTCTTCCAAGGCCCTGCCATCATATACTCATCACTAAGTCAAACTCCCTACGCATACGTACTTCTGTCTCTATTCACTGAACTCAGTTTAGGGGCCAGATTTTCTCTCACTGATTCTTCTCAGGATGGTGGGTCTTTGTTCTGCTCTGACCCATTCAGTTGGCTATGACCTTCATGGAGCCCCATTTTTCCCATCAACTTCTAGGAAAATATTCCAGCTCATTCCTCATGAGACCTCTGGACTCTTCAGAGGCTGAGACTGAGGGATGCAGAGTCCCCTTTAAACCCAGTTCTGGGTCCCTAGAACCTGAAGGTTCCTGGAGGGTATCAGGATTGTGTTATTGTAACGAGTAGAATTGATCGCCGGCCTCCTTCAGAGCCAACCTCTCCACTGTGGAGAAAATCCGTGAAAGGAAGTCCACTGAGAAGCCATTAGTACCAGAATCCCCCCACCCCTTTCTTTGCCTCATGCTAGGCACTCTCCTTCCTTTAAGCTTCACGGAAGGAGAGAAAGCCAGACATCCTCTCCAAGGATAGGGGGTGGTCCATGTCGTCCCTCCAGGATTAGGCATTAAGCCTGCGTCTTGATCCCCAGCTGGGGAGAGAGTCAGCTTGGGAGTCAAATGGACTTGGGCTCAAAACCCAGATCCACCTCTTAATAGTTGTGTGAGCTTGGGATAGTAGCTAGCCTCTCTAAGCCTCAGTTTCCACATATGAAAAATGGGCTCATCATTTTAACCTGCAAAGCACATTGAAAGGGCTAAACATGTAATCTGCTACCTGATCCATGGTAAGTATAATGTTCCTGGGATGGGGACTGGAGTCAGGGACTCACTCTTTTAGGGGGAAAAGGTAAGATGAGGCATCTCCAGTAACTTGGAGCCTCGTCAGCCCATTTTTGGTGCCTCCAGTGAGGCCGACTTCCAGCCTGCCAGCCCAGGGACATCTCACCAGGCAGAGAGGCACAGCCCGGTCACACTGCTTCAGCCCAGGGGAAGTGCCTGTAAAGCCAGGTGAGATGAACTGGTAGAGAGCCCCTGGGTCCAAGTATAGCAGCGGTTTTCAACCTGTGGGTCGCGACCCCTTTGGTGGTCGAACGACCCTTTCACAGGGGTCGCCTAAGACCATCCTGCATATCAGACATTTACATTACGATTCATAACAGTAGCAACATTACAGTTATGAAGTAGCAACGAAAATAATTTTATGGTTGGGTCACAACATGAGGAACTGTATTTAAAGGGCCAGAAGGTTGAGAACCACTGAAGTAGAGGATGGCTGTGCAGAGGCCTGAAAGGGGGCGGGGGGGGGGGGGTGGGGGGTGGGCAGTGATTTTGTTGGAACTGTCTCCCCAGAGCTGCACTTAGGGAGCACACTGCAAGCAGCATCACCTCTTCTCTGCCTGGCCCAGCCCCAGAGTGGCCAGTTAACTGCTTTGTTAGAGAAACAGAAGAGGGTTCAACTGCTTCAGCCAGCACTGGCTGCTCTGTGCAGGGCTCCCCACCCGGAGTCAGGCACAGCCCCTGCCCTGAGGGTCCGACACAACAGGGGGAAAGGGGCCCGGAGTATGGAGAGATGGTCAGGAGCCATTGCCCAAGACAGACAGACTAGGACATCTCTGCCCCGGACCTCTCCTGCCTCTGGTCAGTGAGGCTGCAGAGTTCAGTTGTGCCTGCCTCTCTCCTTCCTTCTCTTTCTCTGTTTCTCTCCTTCTCCCTCCAGTGGCAATTTCTTCCCATAGCAGGGATGGCAGGCCAAGACAGGTCTGTGCCCAGAAGCCACCCATGTCCTGGGGGCTGGTAGAGGTGCTTTTGTGTGTCGGTGGCATGTGCATGATGGAGGGAGTTCAAAGCCCTAGAAACCACACCCAGCTTCACAGTTGTCACCTCTGCCAATGGTGAGTCAGTTCTGCCAATGGTGCCCAGCCTCCTCTCCTTGCCCCCTTCACTCCGATTTTAATTCTTTGTTTCACTGATCGTTTGTGATCGCGATCTGTCTACCCATTCTCTATGTCTCCACACCCCGGCCAAGCCCCTATAGACCTGTATGTGGCAAACCTGCCTCCACAAAACATTTAAAGTAGGAAAAGGCAGGAGAGCCTGCCCTCCAAGGGTAGAGACCAGGACCTCAAGATGAGACAGACCTTGAAGCATGGGTACCATTTGATATGGGAGATGATGGGCCAGGGAGGGCATCATTCTAGGGCTACAGACTGGGCCTCTTGGCCAAAGTGGGAACTCCCCTGATCCCTGAGACACAGGTCCAGGCAGTGGTCCCCAGGATTCTCTATGGAAGATTCCATCATGCCCCCCACCCCCATCACCACCACCAGGACTCTGCCAACTACCTCTAAGCCTGGGCTGCCCCCTCCGCCTGGAGATGAATAGGAGCAAGTCTGGATTTCCCTGGCGTTGCCCGCAGGGGCCACCCGATAGCCTCTGCTGTGTTTGGAAAGAGAATTTCCCTTGAAAGCAGTCTCAACCTACTCTCCGGATGCAGCTTTTACTGGGTTTCTTAGTTTGTTCCCCTTCATTTGCTTGCTTTCGTTTTTATAGGTGGGGATACAACACCTCTCATCTACTTTACAGACACTCAGTTTGAAAATTTTGCTAGCAACACTCTTTCTCTTCTTGAAAGATCCCGTTTTAATTATTAAGCATTTTACACATGGAATTGGATCCAACTAGACCCATTTGATCTCGGTGACTTTTAACTAGATAATTCATTCAGGAGCCAGTAGATTTATATCCAATTAGAATGAGAACAGCATGCCAGTGGGGATTTGTTAAAATTCTCTATTCACTTATTTTTTCATTCACATATACTTTATCACACCATTGGTTTAGAGCATTTATGTCCTTTGTTACTTTCCCCCTATTTACTTTCAGTAGTCATTTATTGAGAGACTTCTATGAACTAGGCTCTCCTAGGTGCTGAGGAGACAAAGATATAGTCCCATTCCCAAGGAGTTATTTATTCACTCCACAAATGTATATAATAGTCATGCATGATGCTGGACCGTGGAGCTCACAGGGTGAACAGACAGAAGATAGCAAAATGCTTTACAATATCATGTGTTAGGTGCTTTTCTAGAGGTATAAAGAAGCTCTCTTAGGGACTGAAAAGAGAGATGTAGTAGCTAGGATTCTCCTGGTTCAAGAAACAGAAACTCACCTCCCGCTGACTCAAGCTGAAAGGGGAATGTGTTGGCTTCTATAACTGAAATGTCTAGGGGTTGCCTTCAGACACTGCTGGATCAAGGTACACAGGTAATGTCTTCTGAATCTGTTTCTCTCCTTCCCAGGGCTTTGCTCTCCTGTGTGTTGGCTTTATTTTTTAGGCAGGCTTTCCCCATGTGGTAGCAAAGGTGACCACCATCAGCTCCCTCCATCCTACTGATTTAGTAATCCCAGAAGAAGTGAATCATCTCTTTCCTAACGGTTCCCATAAAAGCTCTCAGATGAACTTTGATTGGACTAGATTGAGTCATGGTCCCAGCCCTCAATAGCAATGTAGCCAGACGGTGTATTCTCGTTGGCCAGGCCCAGGCTACGTGGCTGTCTGCCCTGGCTAGACCTCATGCTTGGGAGTGGAGGAGGGTTGGTTCACCAAAGGAAAACCGAGTCACTGGGAGAAAAAGTAAAGGATGTCCTCCAAAAAAAATTGTCAGTCTTCCTGTCCTAATGGAGGGGAGGACTCAGATAAATGAGTCCCAGATGAGCCGACTTTTAAGTTGAAGTGGGGCGGGGGAGGTAAATAAGAGCTTGCCACCAGCACTGCAAGTGGGGTTCAGGGTGCAAGAGAACAAGGGCAGGATGTGAGGCTTGAAGTGAGCACAGGAAGAGCATGAGTCATGAAGAACCTTGTTCCCATGTTCTTAAACTGGGAGAGGGTTCCCTTGATTGTAGAAAGCTACTGACAACAACAACAAATAATAATAATCGTAAAATACACTTGTGATGAGTGCCATCAAGGAAATGAACAGGATGGGGAATAATAGTGGTGGCGACACTATTAAGATAAAAGGGTCAGGGCAGGCCTCTCTGAGGCTGTAGGACTTAAGCTGAGATCTGACTATTGAGAATGAGCTGCCATGGGAAGCACTTGGGAATCAGCATTTCAGGCAGAGGGATTGCACGTGTAAAGCCCTGTCATCACAATGCCCCTATTAGACCTCGAACTTCATACATGCATGTGGCATAGGCTGAACGTCTGTCCCCGGGATTTGAATGTCGAGTAAGGCAGGGTCAGGGACTCAGGCTGACATAGACACTCAGGGAAGCATGACTGATGCTGCTGAACCCCATGGCACTTTGAACTGACGGGAGGGATCTATTCCAGGCAAGACTCAGAGCCTCCTGCCTTCCTAGGGGTTTGTGATCTCCTGGCTTCCGTCTCCTTCCCTGCCACATCACGGTGCTGTAAGCGACCCCAAGAAGCTGTTCTCTTCTGATGAGGCCCATGAAATTGCATCTGTTGTAGCCATCAGGAGCCAGGCCATAAATAACGAGCCCTTTAAAATCTCATCTCCTCTATCTCTCAGAGTTGGAAATAGCATTACAAGCTCCACAGCCAAGCAGTAGGAAAGGATTAGTGCCCTAGCATGCTGCTGGTACAAACATGTCTGGAGAGCCAGTGTGAGGGCTCCTGCATGCTCTGTAGAGTATCCACATGACTTCCATGCTCCCACCGGTGAGAACTTGCTCTCAGAGAACAAAAGCCACAGCTTGAAGGAGTAGGAAGTAAGCCTGGTTGACCACTGTCCACACAGCAGCTCTGCTAAGAGCCTGTGGTTTGGCAAAGTGATGCGTGGGAAGCTAGGGTCGGCCAGCTGGCCTGGCCCCCATGGTCTGACTGCATGCAACAGGTTTGTACTAAGTGCGTCATCTGCACAGAGGCCCATGCCAAGACCATGAAGGGCACAGACAAGATGCTTTCCTCGACTTCTCTCGAGGAGCTGCCAGATGCCTGATGGTGCCACTAAAACAGATGGAAGGAGCTGTTCTGGGCCCTTCCAGAGGTCCCGCCTTCTGGCAAGACCTGCCTTCCCAAATGATGTTATTACTTCATTCAGAATGCTCAAGGCCCCAAGCCTGGTCTTCGATTTTACTCTTGGCCACAAGTGTTTTTTCCACTCACTTTTGGTTTCACCAATCCCATATTTTACAGTGGTTTTGCCTAGCTCTTACTCTTACATCCTCTTCTGGCTTCCTACAACTGACCTAAGTTCTTGGGTTTAACCCTGAGCCTGTACTTCTTTTTATCCCAGTTTCTCCTCATCAGTGGTATGTGACACCTACAGACCTGCCAAGGGAATGGGATTCACATAGAAAACAATCCGATGAAATGGCAAGGTGACCACTGTTGAACTCAGCAAATTTCACCATTTGTGAAGCTAGAGGGCAGGGTTGGTTTGAATAAAACGGGGAGGCTTCATGGAGGAATAGAACTCTTAACCTCTCTGGAAACTTCTCATCCAACTTCTTGGAAGAATGGTCTACACTACTTCTCTGAGTCTTTTATCTCTCTTAATTCTTCACTGACTTCACCAGGTCTTCTACCCCAGCCTTCCCCTAAAACCATTCGCATTAAAATCTTCCTCAGAAACCCCGCCCTCCCTCCCACCCCCCACCCCCCACACACATTAACACTACTACTCCTGAGGCCAAATACAGTCTTTTTACTGGACACTTCTGCATTCCTTTACATTGTTGGCTATTTTCCCCTTTTGGAACTCTCCTTTCTCTCTGCCTTCATGCTGATGATCTCTCTAATTCCTCTTGAACCTCTTAGGCCATTCCTTCTCTATTTTCTTTAATGTATGTTCTTGCCTTACTGCTGGGTAATTTACCTAATCTTTTGGTTTAAGATGCCTCCTGTCTTTTTGACATTCCCTGCCTAGCCTAGCCTCTCCACAGAGCATCAAACTGTAGAGCCAACTATTTGCTGGACATCACCTTAATGTCTCACCAGTATCTCCAGCTCAACATGTCCCAACTTCATTCACAATTGACTCCTAAAATGGTCACTTTGTTTCCTTTCTTAGTTTATGGCATCTCCCTCTACATAGTTATCCAAAAATCTGGGAATCATCTCTGTTTAGTACCACTCTCTCAGCAGCCACGTTCAGTCAATTGCTTAATTCTTCCAGTGTACTGCCTATAACATCTAAAACATATCTTTGCTCCTTTCCTACCAGTCCCGTAGTTCAGCTCATCCTCTTTTCTTTTTTGTGGGTTGTAGTAGCCTTCATACTGATCTCCTAGCTTCTTGGCACTCTCCCATTCAGCCTCCCCACTGCTACCAGAAGTTTAATTAAAATGCGGATCTGGCATGCCAAGCCCCAGGCAAAAGCTTTCAATCATCTCTCATTGCCTACAGAATAAAGCTTCAGTCCTTGATAGCTAAGGAGAGGCTTCTTTTGATTCAACCCTTGCCCACCACCCCAGCCTCATCTCTTGCCACTTCCTTCTTTGAACTCATTAACCCTAAAATTCAATGGTATAACACAACAAAGGTTCATTTCTTGCTCATGCTGCATGTCTATCATGGGTCATTGGGTGTGGCTCCCATCAACATAGTCATGCAGGTTCCACCGTCTTGTAGCTGCACCATCTAGAATTTGTGGCTTTCTCCAATGCCATCACAAGGACATAGAAACTAGCATGGGCTTTTCACTGCCCTGGCCCAGATATGATACATGTCACTTTCAACTCACATTTCATTGGCCAGACATAGTCACATGGTCCAGCATAGCTGCAAGGGAGCCAGGAAACAAGGTGAACAGATGAAATGCCTGGTAAGCCAATATCTTGGCTACACCTCATGTTTCAATAGACAAGATAGGCTGGCTCCTGTCAAAGGCCAGCCCCTCCCTTTATGCTCCAGATGTCATTGGTCCCCAGACTTCCCGACTAAATTCATCTCTTTTATTTTTACCTTTGTTAATTTTTTTCTTCTCCCTTGAGTATTAACTGCATAAAGACAAGTCTGTTATCTACCATCTAAACTCCAAATTTAAACAGCATCCACCAAACTCCCCCATTACTCAGCCCCATTCAGCTACCACGAATTGCTGCAACAGCTCCCTTTCTCAGTTCTGCCCTGCCTGCCACTAAAACTGACCTTGCTGAGATTGCCAGTGATCTCCAGGTTGCCACATCCCGTGTTGCTTCTCTGTCTTTATGTGATTTGGCCTCTTGGCCATACATGACACTGGTCATCCAGCCTTCTTGGGCTTTTTCCTTCTCTTGACCAAAAATCACACAGCTCGCTGCCTATGGCCATTCCTTCTCTGTCCACTCCACTGCTTAGCCTCTGTCCAGCCTCTACATGTGGACTGCCCCAGAGGTCCTTAGGACCCTCCTCTTCCCTATCTACCTTCTTTCCCAGGTAACCTCAACTAATCACAGGTTGACGTTCAATATGTATATGCCAGTCACTCTCAACCTAAATGTTCAATCCTTAAGGATTTTGGGGGGGCTCCATATATATTAACAGGAATCTCAAAATAAAATCTTCCAAGCAGGCTTTTTGTTGTTGTGGTGGTGGTAAAATGTACATAATGTAAATGTTACCATCTTAGCCATTTTTAAGTATACAGTTCAGTGGCATTAAGTACATTCACATTTTTGTGCAACCATCACCACCATCCATCTGTAAAACTTTTTTCACCTTCTGAAATGGAAAGTTTATACCCATTAAATAATAATTCCCTCATCTACTCCCAGCCTCTGGTAACCACTATTCTGCTTCCTGTCTCTATGAATTTGACTACTCTGGGTACCTCATGTAAGTGGAATCCTACATATTTGAAATAGCTTATTTCACTTAAGCATAATGTTTTCAAGGTTCATCCCTATTCTGGCATGTATCAGAATTCCCTTTTAAGGCTGAATAATACTCCATGGCATGTATACACCACATTTTCTAATCCATTCATGTGTCCATGGACATTGTGCTGTTTCTCATCCCCTCCTCACCCGTAATTACTTCCTCCCCAGCCTTCTCCATCTCTGTCTACTCCCAAGAGGAAGCTGCTCTGCCCCTTCGATGCCAGCAGCATTTCCGGTTGCTCAATGGCCTTGTCACCCAGCTCTTGCCCCTTCTGTAATCCAAACCATATAGTACAGCATCTGGGCTGACTGTTGTTCATACATCAAATCACATCTCCCCAACGTAAGGCTTGCCATTGGCTTCCCGTCACGCTTAGAATAAAATCCTACAGCAGGACTGCACTGTTGGGTCACTACCCACCTCTTTGACCTTGTTTCTGCCGCTCAGGCCCACACTCTGTGCCTCAGCTCTAGTCCCTTCCTCCTGCCCCTTGGATGGGCTAAGCTGGTTCCCTCCTGGGGCCTCTGCACTAGCTGCTCCAAGGGCTTAAGATCCCTTCCCTTCAAAGTTGTTTAAAAAAACAAACAAAACAAAAAAATCTGACTTTTTTTTTTTTGAAATGCAGAGTTCAGTTTAAATCTCCCCTCCTTAAAGAGGCCTTTCTTGTCCATGCATTCTAAAGTAACCCCTCACTTTCTGTTACAGCATTATGTTTGATTTTAGGCATCTGTCAATACCTGATATTTTCTTGCTTATTTATTATGAATTTGTCTGTTTTTTCTGTGCCTTTACCCCCAACCCCCTACCCCCGCCTGTAGAACCTTGAGAAGCCCGGAGAGGAGGGCTGGCACCTAGTAGGTATTCCGGGTGGTTGGTTTGGAGGAGAGACCTGCTTCTGCCTCCAGTAACAATGGCCTGTGGCTCGTTGCAAAGGTTATCTCGGAGCCTCTCCACCAAGTATTTTAAGTAATAACCTTCCTGGGGGACATTTGCAAATTAGCCCTGACTCTTGCTGATTATTCATCCTCAACTCATTCTGATTAATAATTAATCAGCAAACTGCTTGGCCAGAGCATGCTGATCAGTGCTAGAAAGGATCTCAAATTATGCAAGTCATTTGGCCAGTTTTAAAAAATAAAAAGCTCAGCAGTCCACAGAACTGGAGAGGTTTGATTGCAGCGTGAGTGAGGGAAGGCTTAGCGTTTGTTTGTTTTTCTTTTCTGTCTTTTTTTTTTTTTTCCTTTTGACTAAGAAATCAATTAGGCTCCAACTTGCAACCTCAGAGAGAGACTGTGTGGCACAGAAATAGAAATGTGTTAAATATCACTTTCCTTTTTGTTTCTTCCCTTCAGAAGAGTTTTGGTCTGGGAGACAGAGGTTAAAATTAGCCAGTTAGTTAAGTAAATGCCTGCCTGGCACCAGAGGTCAATTTCCGCAGCAGCCATCCTGAGTTTCAGCTACACCTTTGCTTCTTCTGAGTGGCAGCGCACAGGCCTGGCAATGAGGACGTGAGGCATTTGATGGGCACTACTCACTCTGCCCACCCATGGTTGGGAGGAATCAATTTGCTAGCAACCTGTGCTCTTCATCTCCTGTCTCCAAACCCCAGGGAAACAGGAGAAAAGGCAATCAGAGGGTGATGAGCAGGCTCCCTACTGCCAGGAGTGAACTCGGAGACCACTGGGGCCCTTATTAATCCTCAATCTGAGGCCTCGATCCTCACAGGCTGGCCCCGCGTGAGGTTTCATCTTTCTTTTCCAGATTCCTCTTCTGGCTGTTGGAGATGAGGCTGATAGGGAGGCTCAGAGAAAGCAGAGGTGTCATGGACATTGACCTCTGGGCTGGGCTGGGGGCACGTAGGGTTTAGTGCAGTCGTTGCAACCCTGATGCCTGTTAGAACCACAGTGATGGCAAGGCAACACCCGGACCCGCAGGAATGGCATCAGCCATCAGCATTTCTTTTTTCTTTTTTTTTTATAGCTATTATCATAATTACATTTTATTTTTTTTTAATATAATTTTTACTGATTAAGATATTACATATGTGTCCTTATCCCCACGTTGCCCCCTCTCCCCCCCCTCATGCCGCCCCCCCCCCCCCCCCGTTGTCCGTGTCCATTGGTTAGGCCTATATGCTTGCATATAAGTCCTTTGGTTGATTTTTCCCCCTTACCCCCACCCTCCCCTACCTTCCCTCCAAGGCCCAACAGTCCAATCAATGTCTCTCTGTCTCTGGATCAGTCCTTGTTCATCAGTTTATGTTGTTCATTATATTCCACAAATGAGTGAGATCATGTGGTATTTATCCGCTCTCCAAGCCATCAGCATTTCTTAAAGCCCCCCAGGGGACCCCAGGACACACCCAGGTGAGGAACTGTGAACCATGTGGTAGGCTTTCGAGAAAGGGATTCTGAAGGGAATCAATGAATGGAGAAGGAAATGGGCTTTTTAGGAGATGACTGTCTTCCCCAGAAATGAAGGGACCTCGGCCCATCCGTCTCATGACAGGGAGGGTGAGGGGAGAAGAGGCAGCTAGACACAGCAGCTTCTAGAAGCCCCAGAGCCTCTGATCTAGCTCAGTTATATCCCCCGCTTAAAAAAATACCCTTTGGAACGCAACCCTTGTTTCTCAAATCAGGATGTACTGACCAGCTCCCTGCTTCAGAAAACTCACCTGGAGGTGTCTTAGAAAGTGGACTCCTGGTCCTATCCTAGATACTAAATCTGAAATTCCTAAGGTGTGGGTCCACATTCAGTATTTTAAATCATTTTCCTGGCTGTTCTGAAGCAGATTGAAGTCTGAGAGCTACCCTGGGCCTGAACTGAACTCTCTCCAGAACATAACATTGAGGGGGTGGGCTTTTGCCCATTATGAAATGACCCATTTTCTTAAGAATGGACCCATTATTGAATTTTTTGGCATAGAAATTCCTGGGTTGTATTGGACTTACATGTTTGGTTTGGGTTTGTGCACAAGTTTGGGCAAGCACATCTATTACATAGCATACCGACTTTATTAATTTATCTAACACATGTTTTTGCCTGCCTACTCTGTGCAGGTTCTCTGATCAGCCTGGCAGCTATGATGCTGAACTAGAAAGTCTCCATCTCTGGCTTTAATTCTAGCCTCACCTTGTCTATTTGGTGTAGGTCTATGAGAGGCTGTCTCTTTTCTGAAGCCTTGAGATGTGGTAGCTTCTCTGCTTTCCCTCTGACCACTCACCCCCTGCCCACCCTCCCCCTGTCCCTGGGTTCCTACTGCATCATAACAAGCCACTTAGCTTCCCTAGCATCCTTCTCCCAGCATGAACTCCTGCAGAGCATGAGCCTGCCCCATCCTCTCTGAGTCCGCAGTGCCCAGCCGAAATCCTGGCAATAGACAGGCATCAGGATTGGCTGGCAATTTGTTGACTAAATAAAGCCTCTGAGATCTTGGAGTCTCATGCCCTCCTTGCCACTGCATCTCACCACCATCAAAAGGAAAGGCCTGTGGTACTTCGCTTCACCTTGCCTGGTCTCCGAGCCCTTTGGCAACAGGACAGATGTCAAGTGAATAAACATAAGCACAGCTAGTAAGTGCCCAGGCCAGGCATTGGACCCCATTCTCTGGACTCTCAACCCTTGTCTATCCCCTCTCCCTCCTGCTCCTCTGAGCTCTGATTCGTTTTCTGCCCCGACACCATTGTTCACATGACTCTGTGGTTCTCTCTTCTGGAGTCACCAGTCCTCTGTCCTTTATCCACTGTCCTCTCGGTCTTTTATCCACAGGCCTATGGTGAGTCCCTCCTGGGTCCCCTCTAGTGGAGGACAGCCCCTGCCCACTGTGCACCGCCATGTCTCCAGGATTACACCTCCCACCCAGTCCTCCTCATTTCCACCATTGATCAGGGCTGCAGGAAGTCCCCAGTCCTTGAACCAAGTATTTCGTTTTGCCTAGAATTAGGTTGGAGTCTCGCTCTGTTTCTGTGACAGGCCATTGAAACTCTCAGGCTGCTTCTCATGCGGGGGATTGGGATAATACAGCTTCTGCCAGATGCTGTTCCCCTCTCCCCGTTGTCCCTCATGGCATTCTCTATTGCCAGTTCTGTGAAATAGGCGTGAAACCTCCTTGGAGAATGTTTGTGGGTGTGAAACATGGGCTACTAACGCCCAGCTGGATGCTGACCACCTCCCAACCCCTGGCTGGGTCCCCAGTGGGTGTGACTCTCCCATGTGGGTGCCCACAGCTATGTGGATGTACCATGGTGCCACTCCAGGTGTCCGTGCCCAAGTGAGGAGATAGCCAGGGCTTGGCCTGTTCTGCCTCCAGGTCTGGTCCCTGAGCCTCAGTCTGCAGACCTTGCTGAGAGAGGGACCGCCTCTCAGGGTCTCCCCTTCAGCATCCCAGGAAAGACCCCGAGACTCCTTCCTGCTCATCCCTTGAAACTCAGGGAGGGCAGCATGGAGTAAGGGAAAGAACATGACATTAAAGTTGGGTGCAAATATCATCTCTGATTCAACTAATTGTGTGACCTCAGTCAACTCGCCCTTTGGGGCCTTATATAGAGTTACAAGAAATGTTTGGCTTGACAGACCTTGAGTAGGCCCAGCTTCCTACTTTTAAATCCTGCTCATGACCTTCCTCTGACCTTGTATGGCTGAAGCACCTGGCAGGGCCTTCCTGCCCGTCCCTAGCTCATTCAGTCCACCCTGCCCTCTGGCCCCACTGACGGAGCCTCCCAGCATGCTCTGTGCAGACATCTGCACACAGCCCCTTCGGAGGCTCCGGTGGTCTCAGCCTCAGCAGCTGGCCAGTCAGGGGTCATCTCAGTCTGGCCCCCAGTGGGCAGCCACAGCAGGAGGTGGACATCACCCTCTGGGCCTGGCAGCTCTGAGGTCCCAGGGCCAGGCGACTTTGCCCCCAAGGGCACAGAGAGAAAGACAGATGAACAGTGTGGCAGGGCACTCAGCTCTCTGAACTTCAGCTGCCCTGGTTTTAAGGCATGTGATGGGTCCTCCCCACCCCCACCCTCCCACCCCCAGCCCCAGCCTGCTTTGAACATGCAGCTCTGCACAGAGACGTCCTTGTTTCCACATGGAAACACAGCACACAGATTCCCCTCCAGCAGGACCCACCTGGGAGCGTTTGGAGAATAAATGACAAGTACAGTGGATCCTTGACCAGTGTGGGGAGGGGTGGTTAGGTGCACCAACCTCCTCACTAAAACTCGAGTATAACTTAAGTTGGTTATACTCTGCATACACGGATTCCCAACTTGGATAGAATACTGTTTTCCATTATTGTTTGGATGAGTCCTCAGATGGGAAACCCAGGAATACAAGAGGCCAACTATATATTTAGTGGAAAAAAATCCACAGATACTAGTAAGTGAACCTGCGCAGTTCAAACCCATATTGTCCAAGAGCCAATTGTACTCTTTGTAGAATGTCAACTACACGTCAGGCAATTATATTTATTATTTCCTTTACATCCTCAAAAGTAATAGTAAGACTTGGCGAGGTCATGTGCCCAGGGTCACAGAGCTAGGACATTGCAGAGTGAAGCCAGGACCCTGTGCCTCCCAGCCTTTAGCTGTTTCTGGCCCACTAGAGTGGGGTGGGCATTTCAGGCTGGGAAGGGGCTGGGTATCCTGGGGGATGCCCCTGGGCCTGGCCCCTCAGCTCTTGCTCTCTCCGTCTTGTGCTACTTTTGTCTTTTGAACTGTATTTGGTTGGCGCTGCAGGCTGGCTTCCCAGGCAGCCAGTCTCATGGAGGCCTCATCTGCTGGGTGCTGCCAGCTCCCTGGAAGACACCCCAAGAGCGTGGGACAGACTGCCAGCAGCCTTCCCCTGCAGGAGAGCCGTCGCTGCAGACAAATGGCCCATGTCATTCAGCGTGTCCTTCTCATTGCTGGTCCGTGGCCTGAGTTGTCCAGATAATCCTTTTCATTTAGTATTGTCTTTATGGATGCCAAGAAGGTCCCCAGGCAGTGACAGCCCAGCCTTTACTCCAACCAAGAGGAGACGCAGGCAGGCTGCTTCCTGACTTCCGTGTGCTGCCCGTTCGGCTCTCACAATTATCAGAATCTGTCAGGCTCCATCAAGGGACGTTTTTCGCACAAAGGCAAGCGCCCCTTAGGGGATGACATCCTGGATGCTAACATGGCCTGCGTCCTTCCACCAGCATCTTCCTTCACGGTTGCCCATCTTCTCCCCACCCTTGCCCGACAGTGCCCTCCCCAGCTCCCCTCGAGATCCCCTCAGTCTCTCTGCTTGTAACTGCCCTCCCCCAGCTCCACCCCCTCCTGGTGCCTTGGCAAGTAATTACCTTCACAGGGAAGTTGACAAGTCTCTGGCGACTTCTAACCCGGCTGGAAAAGATTCATTATTCTGTAGCTGGAAATAAGCAGGCCCATCAGCACAGGGCTGAGATAACACCAGTGTGAAAGTTCTCTATTCAGGGGAATTAATTAGGATTCCTTATTAAAGATCCAATTAGGCAAAAGGGCATTTTTATCTGTGATAGTCAGCTGCTGCTATGTTTCTAAAGCTATAACTCCAGGTTTTTAAAAAAGAGAAAGCCAGGGCTGTGTTTTCTTCTAAAACAATTCAGTCTTTCGGCGTCAGTTATGTCTTCATCAGGATGTGAAAATAGATTTTCTCATTCAATTTGCAATGCTTTATCTCTTCAGAGGCTGGTGCTGATTCCACTCTATCCCCTTAGCAAGAACCTCAGCCCCAGATGGGTATTGGGGAGTGGGATGTCTGGTGAGGAGGACCACAAAAGAAATAGTGTTGTTTAGCAACCTGGTTCATGGGCTGGGAGGAAAGGCTGGCTCTGCCCCTATGACCTTGGGCAAGGCGCTCAACCTCTCTGAGCCTCGGTTTCCTCCTCTCTAATTCTGTCTCCCAGGCTGTGCTGAGAAACAGGAGGAAGTGGCTACAATGGAAGGAAGTGGCTGAGAACCCAGGCTCTGGCCGCGATGAGCTTACATGAGCATGAACAAGCCAGGGGTCCTGGGACTGTGAACCTCTCCCAGCCCTGATTTCCTCATATGCAAAACAGGAGGGAAGCCCCTCCTCCAAGGCTCTGGGTGGATTAAATGGGAGAACAGGTGAAAGCACGCTGCCCGTGGGGGCACTTAGTACAGGGTTGTCCAAACTGAATCGGCCGCTTTTGGGTTTCCCTCAAAAAGCCCGTGAGGAAGCTGGAGAGAGGTATTCCTACTCCCCACCCTGAGAGAACCGAACTCACTTTGTGCCGGTGGGCCTGGTGTGAGTTCTGAGACTGCCACAGCCTCTCCATCATCTGAGCTCCACTGATTGGCATGCTGTGTCGTCCGTGGCTCCAGGAAGCAGTGCAGGAGGGAGGGGTCACCTCTTGTCCTGTGTTGCCCTCAGCTTGGGACCCGATGCCCAAAGACCCACATGAGCATAAGAGTGGACAGGCTCTGTGGAAACCCCACAGATTTTTATTTACACCGTTAAAGAGAGTGGCACAGCTCTGGTATCCCAGGAAAGAGAAGATTGGGAAGAATATCAGAATCAGAGGTTTCCAGAAAGTTCCGTAGGAAGTGTGCTATTGCCTCATTCCATAGCTAAGGACACCGAGTCCCAGCATCACTCAGCAAGTGTGCGGCTGAGCCAGCGTGAAATCCAGGCTTTCACAGGCTGCTCCAGACCTGTCTGCTCCACCTTGGATGTTTCCGGGCTGCCTGCCCCTGGACCAGCCTTTGCCACACTCCACACAGGAGTCACAGCAGCAGCATCCTCTGAACATCTGTGTCCACATAGACCCCATTTACTGCCATGTTCCCCTCCTGTGTGCTTCTCTGGACCCCACGCTGCTAGTGCCTTAGTGCCTCAGTTTACCCCCAGAGAGGAGCCATTTTATCTTCTGGGGCCTCTTCTCACCTTTCCGTAATGTTGTTTTGGCTTCAACACTCTCTTTTAAACCTCCCACAGCCTCTGACCCTGCTCCCTCCCCCATTACCTGGCCTTACCTTCTCCTGTTCTCTCGCTCATCCACTTCTGCAGCCGCACAGGCCTCCTTGCCAATCCTTAGACACCAGGCATGCTCATCCCACCTCAGGACCTTTGCAGCTGCTGTCCCCTCCACCTTGAATGCTCTTCCTCCCAGACACCCACATGACTCCCTCCTTCGCCTCTTTCAGGTGGTAGCTCCAGGTCACATTCTCAGCGAGGGCCTCCCTGACCACCTCGCTAAAATGACGTGTGCCCCTTCCATTCTTTAGAATGTCCGTATCTGTCTGTTTTTTTTTTCAGCTGGATCCTCACACCTTAGAGTGCCTAGCACATAAGTAGCCTGAAATTCGGGGATTCCAACCCCATCCTTGGTTCCTTCCATCCCTGGAAACTCCATTGCTTAACAGCCATCCTCTTACTCTCCAGATGAGGAAACTGAGGCACAGGGATATGGCTTGTCGAAAGACACCCCGGGGGTTCGTGTCAGAGGAGTGACTTGCTGGGTCATCTTAAACCAACTGTAAAGGTCGCGGTGCGCTCGGGTCGGGTTACTTGAGGCTGACCCGATGGTTTGCGCTGGGTCTTGGCCTGGCTTCTCTGGGTGAAGCCTTGGAGGGCATTCACTGAGGCCTCCATGTTCAAGACCCACATCAAAGAGACAAATTGTTCTGCTGTGAAATTGTGTTGCTGGAAGAGAACACAGTCTGGGCTGAGAACCAAGAAATCCTCTCCCCTCGGCGCTCCTCTCCTCACCCCCGCCTGCCCCCTGCCAATTCCCCCATCAAATAATTCCTAATAATGAAGTTAGGATGATTCATTGGTTTTCTGATGAGCATGAATTCATCATCAAAATCTACATATTTCAATCCCCTGATATGTACTCTCAGATTCCTAACCTGATTAATATGTAAAGTGCTTTATCCGGTGACTTAACAAGAGAAAACCCAGCTTGGTTTTAGGGGCCCACGTGTCTCTTAGCCTCAGGGGTTCTAGAGAGTAGGGGAGATGCCACTGGCTCCCTGTTGGGGATGGCCAAGTAACTCATCAGGTTTGGGGACAAAGTGTCAGTAGGCACCTCAGCTAAGAGAATATTGGTGTCTCGGGGCAAGCACTGCAGCCTTCGACCTGCTGTCTCATAGCCCAGAAAGCCTAGGATGCAAAGCTGTTCAATATTCACAAACCCACACACTTCGAGGGGCTGGGACCAGCCCACACCCTATGTCTGGGACCTGGAGACGATTCAGCAGCCCTCTGACCCTTCCTGGAGGGCAGCCAGGGTGCCAAGCCACCCTTCAGCCAAGGCCATCTTCGCCTAATCCCTGCACCCTGTCCCTCATACCTCTGCAGAAGGAAGTTTAGGCTCAAATGCAGCCTGGGGCATGCCTTCCACAACCCAGCCTCGGACTGGCCTGGCTGCTCAGCTCTCGTGGTATATAAGATGTCTTCCATTTCAGATCCAGCCACCCAACCCCTCTCACCTCAACCACCAGACATCCCCACTCTCCACCACCAGATTCTGCTGGGGGCCCAGACTGGACCTGTTTGGGGCCATGCTTCCTTGGACTCAGACTGTTTTCTCTTTCCCCCGGGTAAGGCCACCCCTGCCTCTCTCAGCCTCCCTCCCCCCTGACCCACAAACCCATACCCACACCTACACACCCCTTGGTATCTCCTGCCAGGTGACTCCATGAGAGGCTGTATGCTTAGAGGGTTCTACAGTTGGGCATGGCTTTGAACCTCAGAGCCAGGATTTAGGCAAAGTGTTTGACCTCTTTGAGCATCTATTTTATTTTTTATCTTTAAAATAGGCTGTCAGGAATAATAATCTGCTGCTTAGGGCTGTTGTGAATTTCACATGAGCACTACACAGCATGTCTAGCATGTAGGTAACACTCAACAGTAATGGAGCCAGTATTGTTACTCATTCTCATGGTCACTGACCAATGTTGGCTGGTGCTGCTGTTTTTCTGAGGTGGAAATGGAAGCTCAAGGACATTGAGGTTGGGACATGGTTGAGAGGAGCAAGACAACACCTCCACAGAAGTACCTGGGAGAAAAGGATTTGGGATCCTGCAGATGTTGGGAGTTCCCAAGAGGAGACGTGCCCTGCAGGAGATGGGGATCCAGTCAGCAACCCAGACAGCCCAACAAGATGATCCCAGCAGAGCGGGGCTACTTCTGGGCTCACTGTGTGTCTGCTGCTGGAACCCTTTCCCCCACTGATACCAGAGTATTGTCCTAGTTTGGGTTTTCCCCAAAGCAAACCTGAGACAAGGGTTCAAGAGCAGGTAGCTTATTGGGAGATGCAGGTAACATCAGTAGAGAAGGGGGATGTGATACAGGGAAGGGACAGCAGCTGATAAAAGCTGTGTGACCACATCAGCTACTGCAGTGGGGGCTAGGACGTGATCCCACAAGGATATGCTGGGAAACCCAGGCCTGCATAACCCAGCTCACAGAGTTATCCCACTGAGAGAATGAGGGAGCTGGGGTATTTACATCCCCATTCCTGAAAGTCATCGAGTGAAGGCTGCTCCTGGGGGTTAATAGTTTCCTAGTCCTTCCAGCCTGCTGTGCCCCTGGCCTTCCATGGGGGAAATCTGTAGTCACAGGGGTACAGATGCTGGCAGATGGCAGTCAGGTGGCCTGCTCTGGAAGGACAGGGCACCAACAGCACCTGCTTAAGTTTAAAGGTATAAACTGGCAGGTGGAGGTGAACTGAAGAGTGGTAACACTGGGTCCTAGGCAACTTTGCAGTGGGACCCAGCTCATTGGACGTGACCTTGAGAAAGGAGCATCTTCCCTTAAGCCTTGGGGAGCCCCTGAGACTCGGGCAAATCCTCAGAGGTCTGTAGAGGGGACAGTGGCTCTGGTGAGCAGGCAGGTACAGAGGAGCGCAGGACTCCCTTAGCCAGGGAGCCCCATTGCTGTGACACTAAACCTCCTTCCCACTCACCACTGTCAGACAACAGCCTGGAGGCCTCCCAGGACAAGAGGAGGTGTAGACCTGGCATGAGAGTGTTTAGATCTTCTGTCCTTCCAGCCAGAAAGCAAGAGGACCACTTCAGGGACCACTGTCAGCCATCTTGAGGATCTTGGGGAAAGGCAAGGCTCCCTGCTAGTTTGGCAATTAGCCTCTGATGTTTGGAAAATCAGGGACACAAAATCTAGTCTGTAATTACAGAATGGTAAGTTCTATGGATTTAGGTCACATGCACGTGCACACATACACAGTCACACAAACCAATCATTCACTGTATTCCAAGCGTCGGCTGTTAACACTCAAATATTTTTGGAAAGTTTTGCTTTTCCTGGCTGTGCATTGAGTGAAGTCATGCCTATTCTTGAAGTGGTAGGCATCCGGGTGAAGTCATAGAGAGCTCATGCATAGCTGAGCAGGGACGCCCACTTGGGGGCTTTATTTAGACACACCCCAGAGTCATTTCTGGAACCATCATGAGAAGTTTCAGAACTCAGCTGGGGGAGAAGGAAAAGGGCTCAGAGTTCAAACACACTCATGACCCATTTATTCTTTTTTTTTCTAAAGAACATGGGTGAAAGCTCCCACGTACTTTATTTCCACATCCTCCCTCCTCTCCTGCCTGAGAGGCCCTGGGAAGCACCCGGGACCTGGAGTCAGATAAACTGAGCTCCACTGGGTAACCTTTGCAGTGCTCCTACCTGCAAGGTGGGCATTAGAGTGCCACTAAGGGTGCCCAGGAGAAAAGTGGAGCATAATAGATGCTCAATAAGTGCTGCTTGCTCTCCTTCCTTTCTTATAAGTAGTTTCAGTGCTCTTTGCTTTAATTCCTCATCCGGGTTGTACCAGGCAGAGATGTGACCCAGAAGTTTCTATTGATGTGGGGAGTGTAAGGATGAATAGCATGATGATCCACTCATTGCCATTCTGTACATCATCAGCTTGTTACACACCTACCACTATACCAGGAACATCCCATTGATTGTTTTTAAGGAATAGCCTAAACCCTCTCACCAGACTCGTTTGCTCTTGTTCCGCTTGATTTTGGTCATTCACCTCCTACAAATGCTCTCAAGTCTGTGCTTGGGGCTCAGGAATGCTGAGTCCTCACTTTCTTTTTTCCCTTTTTAGTTACATTTACTGGGGTGACATTGGTTAATAAAATTATATGTTTCAAGTGTACAATACTATGATACATCATCAGTATCTTCCATTGTATGCCCACCACCCAAGGTCAAATCTTCTTTGTCATCGTCACCATATATTTGACCCCCTTTACCCTTTAATAACCCCAAATACAAACCCTATTTCCTCTGGTGGCCACCGTAATGTTATCTGTGCCTATGAGTTTTTGTTTGTTTTCTTGTTTGTTTATTTGTTACTTTCAGTTTTATATCCCACATATGAGTGAAATCATATGGTTCTTAGGTTTTTTCTCTGACTTATTTCGCTTAACATGATAGTATTTCAAGATCCATCCATGTTGTCGCAAATGTCATTTCATCTTTTCTTATACTTGAGTAGTATTCCATTGTGTAAAAGTACCACACCTTGTTTATCCAATCATCTATCGAATACTTCGGTTGTTTTCATGTTTTGGCCACCCTGAATAATGCTGCAGTGAACAGATTCTTTGCAAATAAATGTTCTCACATTTTTCAAGTAGATATCCAGAAGAGGTGTTGCTGGCTCATATGGTACCTCTATTCTTAATTTTTTGAGCAACCTTCATACTATTTTCCATAGTGGCTGTACCAGTTTCAATTCCACCAGCAGTGAATAGGGTTTCTTTTTCTCCACAACCTCTTGACACGTCTTATTACTTGTCTTATTAATAGCCATTCTAACAGGTGTGAAGTGGTAGCTCATAGTTTTGATTTGCATTTCCTTAATAGCTAGTGAAGTGGAGCATCTTTTCATATATCTGTTGGCCATTTGTATGTCTTTTTGGGAAAAGTGTCTATTCAGGCCCTGTACCCATTTTTTAATTGGATTGTTTGTTTGGTGTTGAGTTTTATGAGTTCTTTATATATTTTAGATATAAACCGCTTTCTGCTTTAAAATCACCCAACCGGCCTCAGTGGAAAAGAGGGAAAGAGCAATTATTTTACTGAATTGGTTTTCAGCCAAAAGGAAACAATTTAAAAAGAAACTATTCGTTTTTATTTTTGCTATAAATGTAACACATGGTCATTAAAGAAATTTTAGAAAATAGAGAAATTCTAGATTAGGAAAAAACCCTCTTATGCGTGAACATTTTGATGTATTTCCCCCCATTTTTTCTAGGCATGGCTTTGTTTTTAATTTAAAGAGCTGTGTTCTTGGAGTTTATATCCTTTTTCGTTATTTACAAAAGCAATTTATGCTCATTGTGAAAAATTCCCAACATACCCAAGAGTACAGAATAAAATGTGAACGTCTGCTGTTTGTCAAACTCCTACTCTGATCCTACTGTCCTCCCCAGAGGCAAATATCATTAACAAGTCGGCATGCAGCTTTGTAACCTGTCCCTGTGAATTCACACACACACACACACACACACACACACACACACTCCAGAGTTAAACATAAACATGTTATTTTGTAGCTTGTTTTTATTATCTTTAGCATAGATGGTAGATATTTTTCCATGCCAGTATCTATAGCTGCCCCATTTTTTTTTGACAGTTGTCCAATACTGCATTTTTCATCATTTCAGACAAGGCTACAATTAACCTTTCATGCATATGTCTTGGTGTGTGTGTTGGAGCATTTATAGGATAGCTTCCTTAAAGTGGAATTGCTGGGTCAAAGCGGGTTTTTTTGTTTGTTTTTAATTTAGATTCTACCCAAGTATACTCCAAAGAAGCTGCACCAATTTAATGTTTCATCAACCATGTATGAGACTGGCCATTTCCCCACATTCCTCTCAAAGTTTTGTTATTTTTATCTCTCTTAGTGGGTAATTTTGATTTCCATTCCTTCAGTTATTTGTAGTTGATAATCTTTGCAGGGTTTTATGGTCTGTTTTATTTTTTCTGAATTACTTATTTATATTATTTACCCATTTTTTTATTGGGTTGTATGTGTTTTTCCTGTTGATTTTTAGGAGCTCCTCGTATATTTTGAATATTAATACTATGTTTGTGCCAGATCATTCAGGCTGTTATAGCATAAATACCACAGACTATCGGTGGTTCTCAACCTTCCTAATGCCGCGACCCTTTAATACAGTTCCTCATGTTGTGGTGACCCCCAACCATAAAATTATTTTCATTGCTACTTCATAACTGTAATTTTGCTACTGTTATGAATCGTAATGTAAATATCTGATATGCAGGATGTATTTTCATTGTTCGCGACCCACAGGTTGAGAACCACTGGCACTAGATGGCTTACAAACAGCACAAATCCACCTCTCGCTAGAGCAGTGGTTCTCAACCTTCCTAATGCCGCGACCCTTTAATACAGTTCCTCATGTTGTGGTGACCCCCAGTTTCATTGTTACAAATTGAACATAATTAAAGCATAGTGATTAATCACAAAAATAATATGTAATTATATATGTGTTTTCCGTTGGTCTTAGGTGACCCCTGTGAAAGGGTCATCCGACCCCCAAAGGGGTCGCGACCCACAGGTTGAGAACCGCTGGTCTAGAGGCTGAGAAGCCCAAGATCGAGATACAAGCAGACCTGGTGTCTGCTGAGAGCCCACGTCCTGGTTCATAGACAGTGGTCTTCTTGCTGTGTCCTCACCCAGCAGAAGGAGCAGGAATCATATCAGGATCTGTTTTAAAAGGGCTCTCTTCCCATTCATGAGAGCCTCACCCTCGTGACCGGACTACCTCTCAAAGCCCTACCTCCAAATACTGTGACACTGGGGGTGAGGTTTCAATAGATGCATGTTTGTTGGGGGGACACAAACATTCCATCCTGTACATGGTGAAAACTTTCTATCAGTCAGTGACTTGTGTTTTACCCTGTTTTGTTCTTCCTCACAGCAGACATTTTACATTTTTATGTGATCAATTCAGTTGATCTTTTCCTTTGTGGCTCCGGAGTTTCATGTCAGTTCAGAATAGTTCCCCACTTGGAGATTATAAAAAGAGTCTTCCCTCTTTTTCCTGGAACTCTCAGAGTTTTCTATCTTACACTTTGCTCTTTAATCTGTGTATTATAGTTTGAGCCCGGTATGAGATGTAGACCCAACTTTTAGTTCCAAATGAATAATGAATTAGCCCCAAACCTGTCCTTTCTGATTAAAATGGCCCTTTTATCATAAACTAAGTTCACATCTATTCGAGGTTCTACATCTGGATTTTTTTCTTCTATTTCTCTTATCTATGAATTCTTTTTTTGTGCCAGAACCACATCATTTCAGTTACCATAGCTTTATGGTAATTTTTGCTTTCTAGTACAAGAAGTCCTTCCTCACTATTATTTCTAAAACATTTTATTGCCAATTTTTTAAATTTTTATTTTTTTATTGATTTCAGAGAGGAAGGGAGAGGGAGAGAGAGATAGAAACATCAATGATGAGAGAGAATCATAGATCTGCTGCCTCCTGCAAGCCCCCTACTGGGGATTGAGCCCGCAACCCAGGCATGTTCCCTTGACCTGGAATCAAACTATTGACCTCCAGGTTCGTAGATTGACACTCAACCACTGAGCCATGCTGGCCAGGCTATTGCCAATTCTTGTACATTTACTTTTCCAGATAAATTTTAGAATAAGATTTTCAGTTTCCCCCAGAAATTCCATTGTGATTTTGGTTGAAAGTTTACTGAATGTGCTGCTATGTGTAGATCAATTGGGAGAGAGCTGGCATTTTTACAGTAGGGAATCTGCTTTTACAGGACCAAGGCATGCCTCTCATTTTTCAGATCTTTGTTTATGTTCTTTAATAAAATTTTATAGTTTTCATCATTTAGGCCTAGTAAATTTCTTGTTATGTTTATTTCTAGGTAGCTTTATCGTGTGTTTTTTTAAATTATTGTGAATAGTATCATCTTGCCATTGCATTCTCTAATTGTTTGTTGCTGGTAAATAGGAAAGTTATTGATTTTTGTATATTTCTTTTGGAACCAACCATCTTATAGAACTCTCTCATTAGCTCTAATAGTTTTAAAGTTGATTATTTTAGCTTTCCTAGGTTAGGCAATCATATTAGCTGCAAGTAATGTAATTTTGTTTCTCCCTTTTCAATATGTATGACCTTTTTTTTCCTTTTTTCTTTTTTTTTTTTTTCTTTTGGCTTCTGACATAGCTAGTGCCTCCAGAACTGTATTAAAGAGAAATGATAGGAGAGCATTGGTAGCAATCCCATGATACCCTATAGGAGAGGCTTAAAGACAAGCACAGTTTTCACTAAATTCTATAGCACATATCAATAAAAATGACAAAATTGCTAAAGATGTTTTTATTCCCCTTTTATATAAGACTGAGAAATTATGTGCTGTCTCTATTAGGTAATATTATTTTTTAAAATCTGGGGTGATTCAGAAAGGACTGATGGCAACTAGAGGAGGAGGTGCTAAAAAATAGAACCCCAAGTGGCTCTGCGGCACCATCGCTAGACGATGTTAGGTATAATTTTGTATCCTGATTATTTTGCACTTATATCTTTGGCATTCTCCCTATTATTAGAAACCTTGGCCCCAAAATATTCCATGAAGTGGATATCTCACAGCTTATTTAACCATTCCTCTTTCTGTTGACATTTAGATCGACTCCGGTTGTTCGCGTTATAAATATTGCGGTGAAGAACATTGTTGTGTGGAAAGCTTTCTTTTTTCTGAATTTATGGTTATTTCTTTAGGAGCGATTCCCAGAATGAATATTTTTTAAGACTCTTGATTCTTATTGCCAAATTGCTTTCTGAAAGCAGTCCATCACTTTACGCTGCCACTGGCAGTATGTGACTGTCTGAAGAAATGGGACTTTTAAAATTAAAGATTATGAAATATGTAGCAGGGGAAAGAGAATGGGTTCTGGAGTCAGACAGTGGGATTTGAATCCTGGTTCCTCTACTGACAGACAGGGTCAGATGTAAAAACAACAACTCTCTGATCCTCCGTGATCCTCCATTCTCTGTCTGTAAAATGAGTGACCACTTTGCCCAGCTGGTGTGATTCAGTGGTTGAGCATTGACCTATGAACCAGGAGGTCACAGTTTGATTCCCGGTCAGGGCACATGCCCAGGTTGCGGACTTGATCCCCAGTGTGGGGTGTGCAGGAAGCAGCCAGTCAATGATTCTCATCATTCTACCTCTCTCTCCCTCTCCCTTCCTCTCTGAAATCAATACAAATATATATAAAAAATCTAAATTAAAAAAAAAAATGAGTGGCTATTTTCTGCAGTCACGCTGAAAGCTGCATAAGAACAAATAGGAGCTGGCACTTGACACAAAGTAGCTATACACATATGAGAGTCACCTTCCTTTTATTTGGACTGTTTTCAGAGGTTTTTACTTTCTAACCAGTTTTGGAGACTTCCCCTGAAAAGCATGTTGTAAAATTAGGAGAGTGACTTCTATCCCTTACCAAGGCCTGTCCGCTAGGGGGAATCTCTTCCCCATGATGGGCCACTGGCCCCAGCTGTAAGCTCCAAGGCTTGTTATATAGAACTTCCCACAGGCTTCCTGCCATGCCCAATCACAAGTCTCCTGAACCCTAGTACAAGGAGCAGCAGGGCCAGTGTTCCCAGTGGCACCAGTGGCCAGGGCTGCTGGGGAGGCCACAGCCCCGCCCCAACTCACTGGCGGGAGTCTCTCCTGTATGGCTCTCACACAGAGCAGCGCAGTTGTCATCGGCTGAGGTATCTCGGTTCCAAGCTCTGTCAGTCCTACCTCCCATATATCTTCCCAGTTTGTCCCTCTCTCTGCAATGCCAGCTCCCCTTCCTCACTCAGGTGCTCCCACACCTGGGACGCGGAAGCAGCCCACCCCCCGCCCCAAGTCCCCACAGTGGCTCGTTTCATAGGCCCTGTCTTCTGGTCTGGCCCAGTGTGATCCTTCCAAAAGCCCTTGTCTGGCCTTGCCCCTTCCCTGCCCAAGCCCCTTCACTGGTTATTGTCGCCACAGGGTGTGTAGTTCACACTCTTCACTCAGCACCCAGGGCTCCCTCTAGCTGCTGTCACCCCTTAGCTGTGCATTCCACTCATGCGTGAGTTTATTCAAGAAATCTGTAAGTGTCAGGGACCCGGTGAGGTGTTGGACACACACAACCGTGCACCACATAACGGCATTCAGTCAGCAAAGGACCAAGTATGCTGTGGTGGTCCCATAAGGTAATAAAGGAGTGAAAATTCTTATTGCCCAGTGACGTCATAGCTTTCATAGCGTCATAGTGTGATGCATCACTCACGTGTTTGTGGTGATGCCGGTGCAGACAAACATAGTGCATAACCGGTCGTATAAAAGTACAGCACACAATTATGTATAGTACATAATACTAGCCGGTGATAATAAATGACGATGTTACTGTTCTATGTCTTTTCTATGCTATACTTTTATCATTATTTTAAAGTGTACTCTTTTTGCTTATTAAAAAAAAGAAAAGTTTGCTGTCAAACAGTAGCTGTGCTACACCGGCAGCAGCCTCATCTCTTGTTTACCGGGTCTCTTGATTGCACCATTTTCTCTTGCACTTGATTTAATCTCATGTTATTTTGTGCAGTAACATACTGTACAGGCTTGTAGCCTAGGTGCGGAGCAGGCTAGATAATCTAGCCTAGGTGTGGAGCAGGCCAGACCATCTAGCCTAGGTACGGAGCAGGCCAGACCATCTAGCCTAGGTACGGAGCAGGCCAGACCATCTAGCCTAGGTGCGGAGCAGGCCAGACCATCGAGCCTAGGTGCGGAGCAGGCCAGACCATCGAGCCTAGGTGCGGAGCAGGCCAGACCATCGAGCCTAGGTGCGGAGCAGGCCAGACCATCGAGCCTAGGTGCGGAGCAGGCCAGACCATCGAGCCTAGGTGCGGAGCAGGCCAGACCATCGAGCCTAGGTGTGGAGCAGGCCAGACCATCTAGCCTAAGTGTGGAGCAGGCCAGACCATCGAGCCTAGGTGCGGAGCAGGCTAGACCATCTAGGTTTGTGTAAGTGCACTCTGTGATGTTCACACTGTGATGAAATCGCCTAATGACGCATTTCTCAGAACATCTCCTCATCGTTAGGCAGCACATGTCTGTAACTGTGATTTGTTTCAGGCTAACCAGTCTGGAATAAGAATTGTATTGGCGAACACTTTTTACACTCTTGAGGCACCTGGTGCTGTGCTGAGCACTTTACATGCATAATGTCTCTTAACCCTTTCAGTAACCCTCTAAGGCAGGTATTATTTTCATTCTCCCTTTTTTATAGAGAAGGAAACTGAGGCTCGGAAAGTTAGCACAGGGTGCTCAAGGTGGCTCTGCTAGGAAGTACTTGAGCCAAGTTCTATGACCAGAGCCCATGCCCTCAGCTACTCAGCAATCCCAATTTCTCTCATGTGTCTTCCTATTAGACTAAACTCATGGTCTTTTCTATACACTTATCTTATAGGAAATGTGGGCATAGGATTCACATTGATTCTCAGCCAAATTACAAAACTCGCCACTGACCAGGGGCCAGCACAAGAACTTGGCAAATTCTCTACAGGGCTTAGATTCCTGCCTTGAACCCTGGTTCCTAGCACCCCCAGTTCCTGCCTCCTCAGGTGGCACCCCATGCCTGGGCTAGTCATGACATCTCAGGAGGGGCCTCTGCCTTTCTCTCTGGACCATCCACAGCCAGGCTTTGCAGGGCACTCGATAACTGCACTGAATTAAATTGGACTGGATTGAACCAAATTGAATTCAGAAGTAGATATCCCCAGCAGTGGCCGGGATTTCAGCTCATTGTTGTACTGATCATCTTGTGGTAGATAGCATCGCCTCCCCCGTAAGTCAGGCTAAGCACTGGGGTGTGAGGATAGCATATCTTAAGGGGTTTCTTAGCCTTTTCCGCATAGACCACTGGAAATAGATTTGGGTGGTTCACATTCTTTGATGTCATTTTCTGATAGGTCTCGGAAGTCAGAAAAGGTGGGCTTAAGAATCTTCTGTGCCCCTTGTACTGCTGCAGACCTTGGGCAAGTTACTTAACCTCTCTGAGCCTCTGCTTCCTCATCTGTTTCTGTCCCAAGGGGATATTGTGGGGATTAAAATGAGAAATTGATGTAGAGCTCTTATTATGCCTTATGCATAATAAGAGCTCACTGGTTTTGACAACAATTATAATAATTGTTCTTCGCTACCTGTGTCTCCAGTCTGATACATCAGATGGGGGCAGCGGCAGTAAGGAAATAATCAGAAGCATGATCTTCAGAGAGAATATTGGCCCAGGGGCCCTAGAAGGAGGGGGAGTTCCCAGGACTCACTGGCGGCCCCAGCTCCATCTGAGGGTGGGTCTGGAGTTGGTTAAATTGCCTTCCATTGTGGCAGGGAAAGGCCTGGGCATTCTGATGTCCATTGTGTGTCTGCTATGGTCACAGGTGACACCGCAGGGAGCTAGAGTGTGCCCTGACTTTCAGTGTGTTAAACTGGCCCATGAGCCTTTGCCCTGTCTCTCCCCTTCCCAAGGGCCTAGCCCAGGGGTGAGCAAACTTTTTGACTCGAGGGCCACAATGGGTTCTTAAACTGGACCCGAGGGCCAGAACAAAAGCATGGATGGAGTGTTTGTGTGAACTAATATAAATTCAAAGTAAACATCATTACATAAAAGGGTACGGTCTTATTTTTTTTTTTTTAGTTTTATTCATTTCAAAAGGGCCGGATCCGGCCCGCGGGCCGTAGTTTGCCCACGGCTGGTCTAGCCTCTCTTTCTTGCTATATGAAGATTATAGAATAGTTTAAGCTCCGATCTACATGGTAGCACCTTTCCCAGTACCTTCCCACTTCCACATTCCAAATCCTGTAATACAGAGGGAAGAGCTGTGTCTGAGAGTGAGCAAAAGAGTGAGACACCCTGAAAATGGGGGTGTTTTCCAGTTCAGAGGCACGTGTCCTCTGTGGGCCACCTCACCCAGGGATCAGATGGACCCTTGAAAGTGGACCTGCAAGAAGATTTGGAGAGTTCCCATATGTGTTAAGGCCTTCCAGCTTCTTGGCACATGAATACAGCAAGACAGATAGAAGTTTCTAGACTTCACGCTCACAGAATGTGACTTAGTAGATTAGGGCTATGACCCAGAAATCTGCAATGTAAATGCCCACATTAGACCATCTTGATGCAACAGATCAGAGAGGACCTCTGGGAAATACAGACTTAGGAAAAGACAATTGTGAGGGGACCCAACATCTAACAGCCTCCCACCGTTGCCATATTATTGACACTTCATTGATTCCTCATGCTCTCCAGTGAGGTAAATACATCATCCTTTATCGTCCAGGAAGTAATTTGAGACTCTGAGATATTTAGCAATTTGCCCAAAGAAGCACAGCTGGTTACCAGCAGTCAGAAGTGGAACCCCAGGTCTGTCTGACTCCAAAGCCTTTGACCTTTGTTCCCCAACACATACATCCTAAGAGGAAAATAACACCTGTTTTCAGGTACTTAACTGTCCATCTGTCTTATGGAAGGAAGTTTAGATGATTGGCAGAAACGGAAACAATGGGTAGTTGCAAGAATCAGACCTTGGCTTAGTGTGGGGTCTGATAGAATAGAATAGCTTTCTTCAGGAGACCAGTGGAGTTTAGGTGCTGGACACACACTGCGGGCGTGTACAGGGGATTCATGAGGTAGCCTGGAGTGTGTCTTTGAACCTCTTTCAAGCCTGTAATGTGTAAAATATTGTGTTTTGATGAGATAACTCCTTGAGTTTAGTCATGTTTGCCCTAGACCAGTGGTCAGCAAACTGCGGCTCGTGAGCCACATGCGGCTCTTTGGCCCCTTGAGTGTGGCTCTTCCATAAAATACTGACTTCTGCACATGGGCCATGAAGTTTCAATCGCACTCTACGTGCGCGCCCGCACATGGTATTTTGTGGAAGAGCCACACTCAAGGGGCCAAAGAGCCGCATGTGGCTCGGGAGCTGCAGTTTGCCGACCACAGCCCTAGACTTATGTTACTGCATTTGTGGCTGTGAAGGGAGAGGAGGGAAGGAAGAAGGGCGGGGCAGGAAAGAAAAGGAAGAGGGGGAGGTAGGTAGGGAGGGAGAAAGCATGCTAGTAGTTCAAGGTGTGAGGATTAAGAGAGTTAGGATGCTGAATCTTTTATGCATCATTGAGTCATTCAGTCATGAGACATCTGAGAAAACATGTCGTGGCCCCAGAGAGAGGAGTACCTCTGATTTCCTTATGGCTTACTGAAGGGTGTGGTGTGCCCAGTGTTGTCTTATTCCGTACCCAGGGCCTTAATGAGGAACCTCCTTGAATCAACCTTCAGATGATCAGGCAAGTTTTCACATGTGCCATTCCTCCTAGTGCCAGCACCAGGCCTGGGTCTACAAAGGAATAACAGCAAAGAGAAAGGCAGATAATTTCATTTCTCTTTGGTCTGAACCTCTCAAATGGGAAGAGTCATGACATAGGCAGCTATAGAGAGAATATGAAATTACAAGTGTTGTCCATTGAGCAGCTCATCTTTTGAAGTGTCTCATTAGACCATCTTCATCTGAGTCA